>NW_026126511.1:58817500-59261652 GCF_943737965.1 Phodopus roborovskii | reverse complement strand
ATCATTGTTTGCTCATATTTACCTCATTTCCTTCCCTTGCTCAAGTTCCACTTCTGCTAGTCATCTCTGCCTCCAAATATTCCCAGTCTACATTTCTTTCATTTCCTGCCCCTCTCAATATATGCAACTTGCTCAGTCTGTTTAGTCTTTTCCATCTGTGATGTTCTCAGGACTAACAAGATGGGACTGTAAAATCTCTGTGAAAGCTTTTCCCTGGAGGATTCTAACTTTGAGTTTAGATGGGATCACCTCCAAGACTTCATGCAGGCATTGATCTGCCGAATCCAAGTTGGGAACTGGTGCTCTCATGTTAGCTTTTCTCAGGCAACCATATTTTTAGATTTCTGGATGTATTTCACTGGTCAGTCCTAGGGAACTTATCTATCTGCAAGCATTCTAGTCTTCTGTTTCCTACACTCTTTCTGCCTCCTCTTTTGTATGATTCTCTTGTCTTAGAAGTAGGGTTGCAATGGAGATGTATCAGTTGGAATTTGCACCATAGATTCACTTATTCTTGGTATTTTGACCAGTTGTGCATTTCTGGTCTAATGGTGAAAAACAAGATACAGATTTGATTTTGATGACTGTCTTGACTGTTGATAGGTATAAGAAGTTTGAGCCATCTATGGGACCAAGTATCCCAAAGCTGGTGGTCCTAGACTGTATAAGAAGGCTGGATAAGTAGAAATTGACCAGCAAAGGCAGGTCTTCTTTGCATTTTCTATATCTCTTTGGATGTAAAGTGTATTTATTGCTCGGCCAGTAGTAATGTTGTGTCGAATAGGAAGCAAGCCTGATTTCAGGTATCTGTACTGACTTCCCTCAATGATAGTCTGTGATGTGGATCTATAAGCTACTACAAAGCTCTCCTTCTCCACAGTTTTTTTTTCATCAAGATATTAGCCATAGCAGCAGAAGCAACAGAAAGGAAACTAAGATACCATGTGCTATAAATAAGTGTTATTGTCAGTGTGTGTGTGTGTGTGTGTGTGTGTGTGTGTGTGTGTGTGTGGCCATTCATTGAAACATTTGTAAACTACAGATGTCTACTAGGAAAAGTGATTTCTCCTCGTCTAGCACCTATCAGAAAAAAATAGTCTTCTGCATGGAGTGATCCTACAGATCACCACCTCATTTATATGAGAACTGGACTGCCTTTACCTCCTGCAAGAATTTCTTATGTAAGTAACCACATATCCTATGAATCTGTATATATATTGACACCTATGTCATATCCAGAAATCTCACGCCACGGCAGTCCTTTCTATCTTCTAGCTCTTAAATTCTTCCTTCCTACTCTTCTTTAATATTCCCTGAACATTGACATGGATGCGTGGTGCCAGATGCTTGGTTGCACGGTGACACACAAAGACTTTAATAAAGTACCTTAGAAATCGGGGGCAAAATAAGTGACAAGCTTACCAGAATTAATCAGAAGTCACATGTAGTCTATGTTTGTGTGACTATCATGTCATTTTAATTATTATGGTTGGTAATTTTATATTTTGAAATGTGTAATAATGATAACTCTGTTACTATTCTTGTTTTTTAGGTGTGTTTTGAACTTATTTAATCTTTTGTACCTCCATTTACATTGTGAAAGTTGTCTTGAAAGTATGTTCAAGAAGCACATGAATTAATCTTGCAAAAAGAAAATTAAAGGTTATACCACATCTGAAAAAAAAATTGATTCGAAGAGAGAAGTGTTGGAAATCTCTTGTTATTCATTAAAACACAGTCATATTACTACTTTGGAGCTTAAAGAAAACAGTCAATATATAAACAGTTAATAAACTTATCAAAATACAGAACCAATAATAATAAGATAAGAAAAAACAAATAAATACAAATTATCAAACCATAACAAAGAGAACAACAACAACAAAAACAAAACAAAAACCAAAGCAAGCAAACCTAACCAAACAGGCAAATAAAAAATTAAGCTAAACAGCACTAGGTTGCTGCAGATTTAGCAGCTCAGACCTACAGCCTGTGGATGGCCTTGGATATGGTATACAGGCAAGTGTCAATTGTAAAGTCTTTTGAAATCTAGTACAGCTATGACTCCATTGGCCTTTGTAGGTCAAGCTCTTAACAAGACTAAGGTTGAGACTTGTTCTTAGAGCATTGTTTGTGGCACTAGAGGAAGCTCTTGATAAAGTATCACCCTCTGCCAATCCTGTTGTGTCTTGGCCACCATTTCATTCTTTTTGGCCAACATAGACTTTTGTGCTTACTAGGGACCCAACAATACTGTTGGCAGCATCTGGATCCCCAAAGACATCAAAGTTGACTCAGATGTCTTCTATAAATGCTTTCTGAGGACCAGTCCATTCAGTCCAGGCTGTTAAACCGAATAATCCTCATTCATTTTAAAAATGGAGGAAAAAAGAGGAATGAGGGACTGAGGCCATCTCTCTAGTGCATTCTCCCAGTGACGCGTGTGTGCATGACATGGTCTCATCTTCTATACTGGACTGAAGAATAAAAAATGATGCTGTTGTGTGTGGTCATTCTGGAAAACATTTACATCAGAACAGTCTTCTAAGACTAATTTTCCACCTCATAGGAAGGGCTGAAGACTCACTGAGGAAGGCAAAGCCATGGATATAAAGATGACAGAAAAGTTTTTTTCTCCAACATGTCTAACATTCATGTTATTGTAGCCCCTCCCATTCTGTTCAATGTCTTGGTTCTCAGTAATTCTTGTCTCATGTGCTGTAATTCAAACTTATTTTTGATGCATTTTTCCCCTTTGGGAATAATGAGTCAACAGACCCATGTGTTTGATTGGAGCTGGATCACCTGGAGGTCAGCTGGTATTTGCCTCACTGGTGAATTCACAGCTATGAGGTGGTGCCTTCTTCAGAGGAGGATTCCTTGATACTAGAGTGTAAAGTGTCAAGGGTCACGGTGTCTAAGGCTTCTTTGGACTCCTCAGTTCTCTCAGGATCTGCTAGTGTGAAAGAAAGGTAATCAGACCCACGAGCAACCTGGGTGGGGCACAGTCTAGAAAATAGTCAGGGTATATTCAAACTGGAAGCCAAGGGCAAGAGCCCTTACTACTGCCAGGAATGCTGTTTGCTGTGGAAGGGGAGGCTATGGTGACAACTTGCCTGTGAGATTTAATGTTTCTGCTGCAGCAGCTTTGTCTGCAGGAGTCTCATCCTGGGCTGGCACTGGATCCAACTCAGATTGGAGATTTTTTGACCTAGAGCATGAAGGCAATTAGGAAACAGGCCTGGTGGGGATCTGCTGTATAAGCTATTTAGTAGAGGGGCAGTCCCTGCATTCCCCAAGAGGGACAGGCCAGAGAATACCTGGGCCTGGATTTTTTTCCAGCTTTTAAAATCTGCTAGAAGATGAACAGATAACTACCCTGTTCTGGGCAAGAAAATACAACCCATTTCTCCAGTTGTCTAGGTGCATTATTTTGGAAATAAAATAAAAGAGTAGCAATGTAAGAGTAAGAGTTAAGGACACATATGCATGGTCTTGATTAGATACTAGGTGAATGTGAGCAACCTGGGAAACTTAATGTAGACACTCTAGGGATCCTATAAAATAAAAGATTTGACTGTTGTAATCATTCTTACAGCACAGAGTTGTGCAGAAGTTCATTTGTAACCTATCAATGTTCTTATAACCAGAAAAATCTTTCACAGGAAAAGGATGCACACTGCAGAGAACCTGTAATCATCAGGGAGGAAACGGCATGGAGATCTGCCCAAAGGTAAGCACTTCTCTTTAAAGGTGATTATCTGGGAGGTAAATAAAATGGCAGGAGCACAAACTGTCCTCCACAACTAACCCTACTCTTACTAGGTTTAGGGATACCATAGGGATATTTGTGGCGAAACAGGGTACAAAGACTGAGAAGAGAGCAGAGAGATCGATCAGAAGAGAATAGAGGTTAAACAAATCAAAAAATAGTGTTTCCTGGAGGATATAATGTAGAGTGGGAAAGCATAATACCCGGAGATATTCTTTCCCTCCCTGGGGCTGAGAGCAATCAAGATGGCTATATTTCCAAAGAGGACAGAGATCCAGGTACTGTTGACCTACATGGTTTTTAGGGTTCCTCCTGGGTTGGGCTCTGACCTCTTCTCTAAGACACTGAACAGAGGCTCCATCTTTTCTGCCAGGTCCCTGTAATGGGTAATCAGCGCCTTCTGCTTCAGGACGTTCTTGAATCTTTCATCTAAGCTATCTTCTTCCTGTTCATTAGAGAATGTGCTCTCAGTGTATGGTTCCTCACCCACATAAACACATGAGAACACACATGTCCAAGTATGCACACTTAGAGGAACTATTGCTAATATAAGTAGCAATCACCAGGGATACTTGAGAACATGATAAACTTTTGTTGGATGAGAGAGGACATATTGGGCATGAGAAATAGCCAGCTCACTCATTGAAGTGTCTGTCCTGTAGACTTAACACACAGACAGGTGTACATTTCGGGTCCTGGCCTGTTAGACAACCCTGTATAGTTAGTTCCCCAGGCTGTGCAGTGGAGGAATATCCCCCAGCACAGTGATATCGGATGGTGGTGGACCAGCCCACTAGTCATGTTCACTGCTTCCTAGTGCCCCAAGGTAAGCAAATTCCTCCAAAAGCAGCTCTTATAAGCACAGACTGCCTCACTGCAGGCACAAAAGGAATGATCTCAGGATACTAGAAAATCTCCACGAGCAGGCATCAAAAATGACAGTTCTTCCCTATAAAGTGATTGTGTCAGGGATTTGTGTGAGTAGCACAAGGCTGAATAATTCAGAGAGTAATGATTGCATGTATTATTTCATGCTAAATAATATTCCATGTAAAGACTCAACCACATTGTACTTTCGCATTCATCGAATGATGGGAATCTGGGTAGTTCCTGCATTGAGGCATCTCTGAGGAATGCTGTTACAACTCTGATGATCTCTAGCTTCTCTGTGGACAAGTACTTCATGTTCTGTAATCACACGGTCCACTGGGTGGTGGGTTCTCACTGAGGGACATCATTTTCCACCACCAGCTATCTCTGAGGTTTCTTTCTCCCAATCATCCATGAGTCTGATTTTAATCAGGGTGAATAACTTTGAAGAAAAACTGTTACTGAGTGCTGAAGACACAGCACATGGTGAGTGCTTTAGTCCATCATGAGACTATGCAGGGAGCACTGAGACACCCCATTGTCACATCACAGCAAGGCCAAGAGACTCCTGCCTGACAGAGATGGAGCTGGAAGCACATGGAAAATCAGAATCTCTCCTCAAATGAAATCCATCAAAGCTCCAAGCCCAAGATTACCTGAAGCAAGGTTAGGCAAAGGTGGAAAGAAAATGATAGCAGGCAATGCTGATAACGACAAAACAGGGTACAGAGAAGACACAGTGAGCTTTCAGACCCTTGAGTGTGCAATCACCGTTCACCCAGAGTTGAGAAAGGACACAAACACTGAAGATGCAAAACCTGCTTCTCAGAAACCTTGTTTTGTCATAGTCACCCCTTGTCACATTCTTAAACAGCGTTTCTTTGGTATGCTCCATATCCTTTTCTTACAGATAAATGTTTTCCCCTCTACAAAACCAGGAAACTACCGAGTTACACTAGTTATTGTGTCCTTTACTTCTAGAGACCTGGGTGGACACATGGAAAAATTGGCAGCAGCATACAATATATGCTAAATGTAAAGTGAGCAGACAAAGTGCTTTCTCAATACCATTGACCTCCCTATCATTAATGATGTTCCTGAGTAAGTGAAATTATAAATATTCAGAAACACACACACACACACACACACACACACGAACATATCAATGTATACTAACATACACTTGCATATCTCTGCTACCCGATTAGGAGCTCCTTGCTTAGCAGCTCTCCTTAATACAACTACATGCAACTGTGTGATAAGTGATTGACCGATGTTTCTAAATGTACTGCAGGTTCTAGCAGTGCAGGAGTGTTTGATAGCAAACCACTCAATTTCTTACAAGAGGATAACTCGATAGAGAGTTTTATGAATGATCACAGAAATGTAAAATTGGATTGTATGTAGGTGGGAGTCTGGAATTGTGGGTGCATGGTTACAGGTGGATCTCTATGTTTATGGTTGGACAGGTGCGCATCCTGCCTGCACTGCCTCAGCCTACCTGATACTCCTCAGCACAGGGTTCACAGATCTTCTCCAGGACCTCCTTAAAGAGCTTCTTCACCTCCTCACAGGTCCCTCATAGTGCAATCTGCTCCTCCCACAGCTTTCTCTTCTCCAGTCTTAACACATGGACATGGTTTTTCACCTGAGTCAAATCTCGTAGGATCAGGCTGTGAAGGTAACTGAACAACCATCCAAAAACGTTACGTCCCAGCCAGCATACATTTACCATCCCTACCTACAAGTACCACCACTCCTGAAAATTCCTAGGCCCCCAGACAACCCAAGACTGTAGCCAGCCAGCATCACTCAGAAGCAGGCCTAATCTAGTTTTTCAAACTACTTATGAAAATCCTGGTATCACAAATATACTGTGACACTGAGAACAGCATGAAGCCCACACCTGTGCTTACCTGTTCATGGTACTGGGAAAGCTTCAGCAGGCAGAGGGCAGACACCCTCTGGGGGAGGGTAAAAATCCCAACTGAAATAAATTCTGTCTAAATTACCCATGGGAAATACCTGGGTGTCACCCCTGCCAAAGTCTGAGAGACCTAGGCTGACTGACACCCACTTCATGCTTTAAACAATTTTTAAATCAGGAGCCTCATATAAAGGACATTACTGAGAGAAGCTAGGTGTCTTTTTACAGTTAGCAATACATTTCAAGAGGCACAGATTCAAGAGTCACAAGGAAGGCTGCTTGCTAATAGGTAGAAGGATAGAATGTATGTCTTCACTGTGGATCAAAGACAAAGGGAGCAAAATCAGCCCCTCACAAGCTTAATCTGACACTTGCCTGTAGGATTTGTTCTCTTCAATCAGCTGGTTGCACTTGTTCAAGGAATCACTGATCTCCAGGGGCAATTTCTGAAGGTCTGACATCACCCGTTCATGATCCTTTTTCATCATCTCAAAAGAATTCAGCCTGTGGTAGGACATGACCCCAGGAGAAAGAACCCCATGATCAGAGGTCTCAAGGATCACATGAGAACAGGCTGTGATGTGGACTTCCCCAGCTCAGTGGATGCCACAGCCTGGCAACTATACACTGTGGTTTCCTGGTGCTTTTAACTTTGTATACTGTCCCTAGGCCAGAATACACAGGGGGCCAAAGGCAATTATACAGGGCTGTATGAAACCCTTAGCGGACTTGGAGATATAGGTTGGCTACCTTAGAAATTCCTAGGAATCTCTGCCACATATCTATTCCCAAGAGAAACCTCTGATGACATTTCTCCTCTCTTGAGAACACAGATACATATTCTGGTGCCTATTTCACACAGAGGACTAGAGCACACAACAAGTATTTCCAGAGAGGAGTCCCAATTCCACGGGTCCTTGGTAAATTCTACAGGGGAATCTAATGTTCCACCAAAGTGAGCATAATGGCCAAGAGATATGCTGAAAAAAGTGGAGTTACCTGAGCTCAGAAGGGGCATATTATAGAAACGGAGAATGACAAAACCTCAGGTGATGCCACTGTCTCCAGGGTCCCAGGAGTATATGTACACAAACACTCACTCTCTGTCAACCCTCCCCATATACCTCGAGATCCATGAAGTGCAGAGAGTTGGCAGTGTTTCCAAGAATGAGGATGAAATATAGAGTGGAGAAGTGTGATGAGCTTCACGTGTCCTGGCCACAAACTGAGATGGGCGAATGTGACCAGGCTCTTCCAGTTGCTGCTAGGAGCTTTTAGTATACAATCATGTGTTGGTCAAGCACTAAGACTTTCCACAAACTCATAGGACTTAGTGTGTCCCTCAAGCCAGCACCTGCCATGGCATCTTTTAATGCATATGGAGGGCTCCCACACTTCTGTCCCTATCCCCAGACTGTGATTCAGGCCACAGGCTCTGCTGTTCATTTGGAGGAAACACAATAGCCTGTATCAACATGTCTCACCTACCCAGGTTCCAAGTTCTGCCTCTCTGATTCACAAGAGAAAGTTAGTTTACACACCAGGACACCCTGAAGTTTTAGCCTCTTGAGCTCAGGAAGGCTTGGCTTGACTGTGGAGCCAAGAAGGATATCAGAGAACTGGAATAATGATTACCTGTTGTTCAAATTCTTCTTGGTATAACTGGCCAGGATTGCCCTCAGCTGAATTCGTTCATATTTCGTACTCTGTAGCTTAATGGAGAGTTCCTCCAAAATCTCCATCTGCTGGGCCTCCTCAGTGAAGGTGGAGAGTTGGGATGATACCTCCCCTAGTAGTCCCTTCAGGTAGATGAAGAAAAGTCAACTGGAATATTAGAGTGGCCTCTATGCTGAGGACCAAGTCAAAGCCCAATGAAGAGGAAATATTAGGGACCCAGTAGACACCTCAGAGAACAAACAGGGCAGCTATGCTCTCACTGGTGTCCATGAGCTAGGTCTCTGACTTCAAACACCATGGTTAGTCATGGGAATCATTCCCCAATTAAATCCCCGTCTTTGAAAGGCATAAGGATCCCCACCCATGTAGATTTGGTCGACAGTGTCACTTCATATCTGAAATAGTTTAGATAAGTCCTGTTGTCATGTGTCTAGAACAAAAGCATCTGAATGTCCAATACTTTGGTTCTTGACCAGGGGAGTTTCCCTTGCTTCTTATTAGTACAAGATTCCCATGGAAACTGAAGGAATTCATTCAGATGAAGTGTGGCAACAACCCCACCCTGAGAGATACACCCCATTAGTCACTCCTTTGTTCCTGCAGGCCTTCCTTTTCACTCACAAAGAGGGTAAGGGTGTTGCAGAAAACCAACTGCAGGTTTGTAAATGCATGGCTCCATCACATTATCCATGAAAAACATTTACACTGGGTCAGCTCTTTGGGGACCCAGAGAAGCAGGATGAACTTATTGTTTTTCAGATGCTCCCAGATGTCACGTCCTACTCTTGGAAGGCCCATAGCAAGTTCTACCTCCTCAAGAAATTTTGCCATACCATGAAGAAGATTCACTGTACCTTCCCCAGAACCATTTATTTCTCCAAGTTTTACAGTGAGATTGAAGGTCAGCTTCCTTTTTATCTCTTTTTCTCTCATGATGTTCTCTGTTTTCTCTCTCAAGCATCTTGCTCAGGCTTGCCAACATGTCTATGGACACTAACGTATTCCCACATTCACTTGGTGTTCAAGAGCATGGGTGATGACACTACAGGGAAATCCAACGGCTCTCCATAGTACAATAAAATTGTTCAGAGTAGAGACTCTATAAGGGTCACTAGCTGTCCTTGCCTACCTAGTAACTAGATCATCTGCAATTCACTGGAAACCATACTGACCATCCCAGGAACTTCAGCAGTTACATAATGGAAGACCTTCTTTACAACCTCATTGCAGAGCCAGTGATCTCTGTCTGTTTCATTAGAATACACTCAATAACATGTGTAGAGGTAGAAGACTCACTTCCAAAACACTGTAGGTTATGTCTCAGCCCCATCTAGAGATCTCTAATCAATAACAGGAGAAATAAAGTTTTCTAGAAATGTAATTCAGGATGGTTGTTGGAAAGGTCAGTCACTGAAGACAACAAGCACATTGTGAAGGATCCATATGTCTGGTAAAATATGTTGATGTGGTAGGGATTGTAGTTGTCCTATAAAAACAATATAATCCCCATAATGGATTAAAATTACCCTGCAACCTCAGCAGAACACATCACAGCCATCACAGGTTATCATATGTGTGTTCAACCTGTAACAGGTCAGGCTAGAGTCACTAATCACTGGGGCTACAGGTGATCCTCCAACACAAGACCTAACACTGCCATGAACATTGGTGGTCCATTTCTGTACTCATGTTTGAGAAAAGATAGAGAGGCCACAGAGATGTGCAAAGGCATTTCCAACAAAGAAATTTGTCATACACATGGGGGAGTGTATGTCACATGTCACTGCTATGGTGCTTCACCTAGAGCCACACAAAAGACATTTTTTTTTTAATCAGGAATCACCTGTTACAATGTACATGACTTAGGGAAGGGTACACAGCAAGCTTAAATTAAAACATTCATTGTAGCATGAGGACAGGTAAATGACACAAAAGTAGAGTATTTGGCCCAATACCTTTCCCAGAGCCCAACTTCATATTTTTTAATTTACTGGCAGTCATGAAATGAAGAGTCAGTATCATGGTCAGTTTGAGGAGTAAATTCTCCAGAAGTGTGAATGTTGTTTCTAACGTGTGCTTGGTAAACATCAGAACAAATAAGTGATATGTGATGACTAAATCTATTCTGATATTGTGTCTTACTGACAAACATGTTAGACAAGGTGAGGTATCTCTGAAATACCCAATTCAAAGGACAGTACTGACCCTCCATACTACATCATCTCAGTCAAACCTGGCACATTGAAGGATGCTCGGGAAGTAAGGGACAGATGAGACATTCCCCTAGCATGTTCCCAAAGACCAGACTTTAGTATTTTGCTCTGTAGATGTCAGTTACTTCCTAGAAGGTGAGAGTCTCAGAAGTTACATGGTTTCTTATGTCTGCCTGCATCATGTGGCCCAGAGGAGAGAGGCCTATAGCTCATTCACAGCTGTAGAGGATGTACCTTGGCTTCAGAGACTTCACCCTTGTGGTTTAAGTAGCCTGGAGATAATTGCTACTGTCACATTCACTCAGGTAGTTCAGGGATGGCCAAATCACTTACTTGATGCTTCAGACTCTCATATTATCAGAAAAGTCACCTCAGGGGCAGAACATAGTCCCAAGGTTCACGAAGACATCATTACTAACAGACCAGGACACCCAGACACACTCTGCCAATGTCCACTGGCTCTAATAGCTCTCAGGCAGAACTGGAGACCTGTGTGCCACTCACAGCAGGGAAGTCAGAAACTTTAGGGATAATTGTAAGACAGCAGCATTTGGTGCCCCAGCCCTGCTAGTTGCTGTGATGTAAAGCATAACAACCTCACCATGTGCCAGGGCACACTTCTTTCCCTATAAGTACTGTCACATAACCTATTGGACTCCAGTGGGGGCAAGGTACAGTGAAGGTATTGAAATGTAATTAATTCCCCTGTACCTTCTTCCCCCTCACCATGAAAGCAGAAAGTCCGCAGCACAAATGTCTCAGTCTTGTCCATTTCTGACTATGTCAAACCAACCATCATGAATCCTTGATGTGGGTAAGTCCTTTAGGAAACCAGAGAAGCAGTATAGACCTAATGATTCCCAGAAGCCCCAGTTCCTGAGCCTGGATGGCTCAAGGCTGTCACATACAGAAAGCTCCCTAGTCTCTTCCTTCAACTCACTGTGTCTTCCCAAGGACCATCGAATTCTCCATGATTTCCTTTGAGACTTAGGGCCAGCATCCTTCTTCCTCACTCCAGTCTCTTCACATTCTCCATTCCTCCTCCCAAATAGAGTTTGCAGTCTTGAAAACATGTCTATAAGTGAACCTTATAGGAGTTGAACGATCAACCGTCCTAAGGGCAGTTGGTGTTGCTATAACAAGTGACATCACAGGATTCCAAGAGATCTCCAGGTTACAATAGAATTTCCAGAAGGCACTGCTGATGTCATGTGGCATAGCCTTTGCCTCCTTGCTCTTTAGTTCTCCCTGAACAAATCAGAAGCTTAGATTTCCATTATAAGTGTCTCTCCTGTGACACAGAGGAAGCCAATCAGCACCTCCCCCTTCCAACGTTAAGAATTTCTCTCTGCTTCATTAGATTTTTTTTACTAGTTTTTGCCATGAAGGAACCCACTTTATAAGCACTGCACAAAAATAGCCCTTCACAATTCTTTGCATTATTATTAATTTAGCAAAACTGGCCTTTTATATTTTCTATTTATCCATAACTAAAACTTCCACTCATGTAAGATTGAAAGACTCTCAGAACATCAGTTTCAGAGGTCTCTATGTATTTAAGTTTGCTCTTGAGCACTTCATAGCTGTTCTTATTTTATTTAGTTTCTTATCATACATACCAGCCTCAGTTCACCCTCCTCCCTGTCCTTTTACTTGTTCCCATCTTCCCAACCCACCTCCCATTCATCCCTTGATAGGGTAGAGCCTATCAAAGCATAGCACATTAAGTTGAAGCAGGACTAGGCTGAAGAAGGCATCCCGGCCTATGAAATAGGCTCCAAAAACTGGCTCTAGCACCAGGATGCATGGTCTTTCCCCTGCCAGAGTCCTTCCAAACAGACCAAGCTAAACGAGGTTGCCCACATTCTGAGGTCCAGGCTCAGTCGCATGGAGGATCCACAACTGATGTCCTAACATGTGTCAGTTCCCAACAGCTCCTTTCAGCTGACTCTATAGATTTCCCCAACATGGTCTCCCATGATGGATGCTTTATTTTCCATGTGAATTAGAAACTGGTTTGTAAGTATTTTATTTGAGAATTTGTTCAACAGGTGCCAGAGCATCCCTGTTGCTGCAATATTAGAGATGAAGTGTTTGAGCTCTGCAAGAGCAGCTTCAGTCAGCAGTTTTTGTGCAGGCAAATGAAGAACCTGAAGAGCTGTGAAGACAGAGAACTGAGCTGACCACAGAAGCCTCTTACCTGGCTGAAGTCCAAGTCCCCAGGGAGATCTATGAAGACACTCACTGGACTTTTTGTCCTGTGCTCATCACTGCAGCTGAAATCACAGTGAGAGCTTTTGGGGAAACAGGGTATTGTGTCTATGTTTGTGATCAGACTGAGAAGCAGACTGGTTCACCCAGATTTCCTGGAATCATTGTGGGAACTAAAGCAAATCCTGGGAAATGGTACCCTGATGGTCTTTCTTATGTTGTCTTTTTCACAATTGTGAGCAGAGGAAGGCAGACTTCCCTCCTGAGTGTCCACGAGGGAGGAGGCACCTTTACCAACTGGTCCTATACATACACTACCAATTATTAGTTCTCCTGGCACAAACAAGAGCACAGGGAAGGTCTCCAATTACTTATAAATGTTCTTTCAAATGTTCACAGATAAGCAGAGCAGGGACTCATTGTCATATTGCATAAGAAGGACAAACATCTGTCCATGAACATCATAGCAGCCCATTGCTTCCTGCCACAACCAAGTCACATGGTTTAACAAAGTGGAGAGAGGGGAACCTTACTGGCACTTGAAATGGCCCAGACCCCATCCTAATTTAGAGACAAGGCTCAACCTGCATTTATGATCAACAACATGATGCCCCCAGATGGCTGCATGAGAGGCTTGTTAAAAGTTACCACCATCCCCTCTGTGACATAATGTCCAGGCGGGAGCAATTGCCTCTGCCAGAGACCTCTCTCTCTTTTCCCACAGATGCTGCTAACCCTGATAGAGATGCTCCTAAAAATGACGACAGTGATAAATACCAAGCCACCAGTTTTGCAAACATCACCTGGATGAAAGTCTAACTCCCTCTTGCCCATTTTCTTTCTTCTCTTGATCTCCTTTCAGCCCCATGCTGCCCCCCTCCCTCATAGGCCTTTCATAAACGGACAGAGCCACCACAGCCCTTGGAACCACACTTGGGTTGTCTTCTCTGAATGAGGAGACATAGTCTGGTCCGCATCTCGTGTTCACATTATCTCTTGGTGGTCTGAACAACTTAACCTTGATCTGTACAAATTGGCCTTGGGTGCTGCTGCTCTGTGGGGTACTGAGTGCCTCTTTGATCAGTCAGCCAAACCTTCTATAGACTTTGAGGGCCCCTGCCTAAGCTGGATGCTCGCATTCAAGCCAATGGGCAGTCACTTAGAGATACACCTTTTATGTATACCCAGCCGCTATAGGGACCCCAGCCTCCTATATAAATGCGGAGGCAGCTCTGATTATTACTACAAATAATTGGGGCTGTGAAACCACAGGTGACACCTTTTGGAAACCCTCCTCCAGTTGGGACTGCATCACAGTCACTGCTGGATACACGCATATCACTTATCTCTGCATTAGAAAATGTTATGAATCAACTTCCACTATCCTGGCCCCTAAGGACCGGCATACATCCTCACCCACAAAAAGCTGGTGTAATCTTCTCAAAATTACCTTTACCACCCATGGTCATCAAGCCCCTAATTGCTATCGAGTATACACCTGGGGCCTTTGCCTTTATAAGGATAGATATGAAGATATGATGAGGGAATCACCTTTTCAATTAAGCTCCTCAATGAAACCCCCATTTACACCCGCACTGTTGCTATTGGTCCCAATGTTATTTGTTGTGGGGGGAGCTGCCCCCATCACCCATACTCCCTCCTACAACAGGCCCATATCCAAAACCGGATAGCACCAGAGAACCTAATCTTACTTTGCCATAGGACTTCAGCCCAGACCCCAAATGGACAAATCCAGGACAATGTGGTGACTCTCATCAACCAGACCTTCCTGGTGATAAACTACACTACCCCTAAACTAGTCGAAGACTGTTGACTTTGCTATCATTCATCCCCACACTTCTATGAAGGAATTGCTATTTCTGCACCCTTTTATACTACCAGTCACTCTAATTACTGTCTCTGGAAACCGGCTTTAGTAATCAGTCTCACCTGGCAGCAGTTTTGGCTCAGGGCTCTGCCTTACCCATCTGAGCCATCCCTCTCCACCCCTGTCATATACCCAGCTATGAAATACCACAATAATTATTGATACCTATGAGTATTATGTTTTTCCTCCCAATGATACCTGATGGGCCTGTCTTGATGGACTCACCCCTTGGTTGTTTACTCATTATTTCTCAGATGTTGGCTTCTGCCCCCATGTACAGATTGTCCTTCACCTAACTAACTATTGTCCTGATGAGTTCTTTCACTTCTAGGAACAGACCCATGTATGAGTCTGTTTTCCTGCTTGCCTGGTCCCACAACAGTGCCAGCCCCAAATAACACACAGAGATGCTGTGTTAGATATAATGTTGTTGGCCTGTTACTAGCATTTCTTATTGGTTAGATCTGTCTTAAATATTAACCCATTTCTATTAATCGAAATGTTTCCATCTTGTCTTGGCTTACCCGAGAGAGGGACCAGAGTTCTCTCTCCATCCTACATGTATAGTGACATAGTCCTTCTGTGTCACTGACCACTCCCATTGGGGGGGGGGGTGGAGCCATGGGCGGAAGTGACCTGTGGAAGGAGTTCAGAGAGAGAGCTTGGAAAAGCTCTCTTGCTGGCTTGACTCAGACAGGGAGAGCATCGGGTTGAATTTCCTGGTGTTCATCTGTCTAGGTTGTAAGTTATTTCTCCCTGAATAAACATCTACTCGGCCTATTTGTTTATCCCGATCCTTAATTAACCGCTATACTCCATTTGGTATCTCCTCCCTACTTCTTTTTCTCTCCTCCTACTCTCCGAGCCCCTGCTTATTTTGCTTTCCCGTTAGCCAACAGTGCTTTATTCATTAACTAATTAGAGAAACATGTTTACAGAATGACATCTCCCATCTGACCCAGGTATGCACCCCTCTTGTGTGCTCCCGCAGGGAACCCATTACTGCAGTTCCTATAGCCATCCACTAAGAGTGGTAGGCGCAGGCACCGTGATATCATCCAGTAATATAGGTCAGACTAGCTATTCAGAGCTAAGTGCTACCAAAGGCAGAGATGTTAAGGAACTTCAGAATCATATCAGCTACCTGAAGGAGTCTCTTCAGTCCCTGGGTGAGGTAGGTCTCCAAAATATTCGAGGACGTGGCTTACTTTTTCTACAAAAGTGAGGCCTTTGTACTGTGCTCAAGGAAGAATGTTGCTTTTATGTTAACCACTCAGGAATCATCAAAGACAGTATGGCAAGGGTTAGAGAAGGATTAGAAAAATGTCAAAAGACTCAAGAATGACAGGAATCCTAGTATCAAAATTGGTTCTCTACATCTCCATGGTTGAGTACTTTGTTTGCTTCCCTGCTCGGGTCTCTTATAGGACTCCTGCTTTTGGTCTCCTTTGGCACATGGACCTTTCATAAATTAGTAGCCTCTGTCAAAAATCAAGTAAAGTCTGCCACACTGTCTACACAGGTTCACTACCATAAATTGGCCTCAGAGGAGGATGACCAAATTCCACGATAGCCAATAAGCTTGTGCTGTTCCCCCTGAAATGGAACTAGCCCTATACCCCTTCAGCCAGCTTCAGAGGTGCAGAGATGGTACTTTATGAAGGCCTAGCCTTCTGAGGAATATGCCTTAGTGCATTGAGACAGATGTTCCATAACCTCGTCCCCTGCAAAAATAACATCGTAAATTCCCACTCTTGAGGCCATCCCAAGAGATTGCTAAAAGGGGTAACAGTAAAAAGTCCCTATTCCTGTCTAGGTCAATAAGGGGGCCTGGCCACTTTCACCCTCTGATGTAGAATCTTGGCTGCATAATAACAAGAAAGGGGACATATGTTGAAACTGAGACTGGGTCTGTGATCATTTATGAAATGAACCTTGCCTGAACTCTGGCTGTTTCTCTTGGCTATACATTTGGACCTTCAATTATATCAGAAGGATTTGATGATTTAGTAACTATCCCTATTTAGCAAGATCAGCCTAGCATATAACCACTAGCCCCATTATTATAGTAACCTGTCTTGTTTGATTTTACCACATTTCCAGCCATCCATTCTTTGTGATTTTCTATACTCTGCTTGCAAGAACACCTGGTTCTCAACTATTCTTTTTACCTCCCCTGCCCCTCCCCTATATCCTGCTCTGTCTGCCTACATAAGCTCCAGGAAGAAATTTAAATTTGCCACTTGATCAGAACCCTGTCTTGTGGTCAATCTCCATGTCTCTTGCCCCCATTCCCCTCCCTTGGGTCTTTGGGTTCTAGGTTGATGTCTCCAGGGTCGAGGCCCCCCTGCAGTTTTCTCTGCTTATTCTGAGACAGGAACCTCCCTTAAAGGAGTTGCTGGAATCTGCTTGTCTGTAGCAAAAGAGAGCCCACCTGAGAAAAATGCTGCAACCAAGATCCTTGCTTGTCTCTGTTCTGTTTTTCTAAAGATCTCCTTTTGAGCTTTTGTCTAGTTTTAAGTAGAAGTTCTTATTACCCACGCTGCAGGCACCATTTTGTTAACAGCACTTTTCCACCAGCGTGGTCCAACAGCCATGTTAGCACCAAATGACACACAGGGACACTGTATTGATTATGAATCTGTGGGATGGTTACTAACATTTTCTTACAGGCTAGCTCTGTCTCAATTATTAACCCATAATTACTGATACATGTATTTCCAAACTCACGGATCCTCTCTTACCGAGATCACATTGCCACTCTAGCTTTCATTTTCAAACCATCTCTTCTTTCATTTCATTGTCTTCTTTTAAGTTTTCACATATGAGAACACATGAGTTGAGTGACTCTGTGTGTCTTTCAATACCATCCATCTTTCTGTAGATGGCTCAGTTCGTTTAACCTGTAGTTCAGCATTACTCTGTTGCTTCAATCACAATTTTTTTCATTAATCCTTTGACAGGTGGTGCCCATGGTAGGGCTGCATCTTCCAATTATGAATGGTGTTGTAATAAACACATATGCAGGTCTCTCTCTTATATGATGACATCAGTTACCCTGGATGAGTGTTCTTAAGTGGATTATTGCTTGATCTATTGCTCTCTCACCCTCTTTCCTTCTCTCACATTCACTGTCTCATTTCTTTCTTTATGACTTTCAGAAAGTCCACACAGCTATTCTTTGTACCGATATCAACACACATTTCTACCAACAGTGTACAATGGTAGAATTATCTGAGGATTTCTGATTTCCATTGACTGTATTTTTAGCAATACTAAATTTGATCAAAATGGTAAGTTCTTCCCATGTCAGAAATAGTTTTAGACAAAGTGTTTGTGAGGGATGGAGCCTGTTGAAAGAACTAGGTGACTGTGAAGTTGGAATCTGTGTCTGTGTTCTGGGAGAGAAAAAAGGCCAATTGTGTGCTCCCAAAACTTCTGTCTTGGAGGAATGACAAGATCCTGAAAGCATCATTTGTAGTCTTAACCTTCACACAGCTTGGGAGTCATGGAGCAGAAACCCCAGGATGTGAGATTAATGTGGAGAACTAGTGCACCAGACAAAATAATGATTGCTGAAACCATAGGCAGAAAGGACATACCAGGAGCATAATGACACTTATTATTTCTCTCCACAGGGGTGAGTAGCCAGCAGGAGGAGGGGAGTGACCAGCAGCAACTGAGACAAAGTCCCCAATCTCTGACAGTCTGGGAAGGAGGGACTTCCCGTTCTGAACTGCATTTATGAGAACAGTGCATTAGACTACATCCCATGGTACAAGCAATTCCCTGGTGAATGCCTTTCACTCCCTGTTAACCAAGAGTTCAGTGTCAAATAACAAGGAAAATGGAAGATTCACAGTCTTCTTCAGAGAAAGTGATACACAGCTCTCCTTACACATCACAGATTCTCAGCCTGGAGACTCAACCACCTACTTCTGTGCAGCAAGTACACAGTGCTCTCCAGGTACCTGTAAGGAGTATGGTTTTTTCTGCATACTACTGGTCTTTTCCTGCCGCCATGCCAGCCCCAATTAACACACAGAGACTCTGTATTAGATATAATGCTGTTTTCCAGGTACTAGTTTCTTATCGGCTAGCTCTGTCTTAAGTATTAACTAATTTCTATGTATTTCCACGTAGTCTTGCTGAGAGCAGAGGAACGGTGGTTCTGTTTTCTCCAGACTCTCCATCTTGACTCCTCCTTACTACTTCCTCATTCCTCCTTGTCTCATAGTCCCTCGTGTCTTCCTTTCCTATTGGCCAACAGTGCTTTATTCATTAACCATTATGAGAAACATACATACATATTGACATGTCCTATCATCTCATTTTTCTGTCTAAATAAAAGGAAGGGTTTTAACCTTAACATAGCAAAATATATCACACAATAGTTATCAAATAAGAATCACAGTTAACAATATTAGTCCATTAACATTTAGCAAGATTTGAAGAAAATCATTTGAAGAAAATCCATCATCTATCCTATCTTTGTGTGTCTAAAGTCTATGTAACTTATCTTTAATCCTAACTAAGAAAACTATAACCATAACTATCTGTCTTCAACTCCATCAAAGACCACAGAAGGATAGTCTGTAAACTCTAGAAATGACAGGGACATCTTTCCTTGTCAATCACCTGAAGTGCTTCTTAATCTTCCATCCTCAGCCCTTAGGCCATAATGTGTCTGGCAGACTATTCAGCAAAGTAGGAAACTTTAAACTGTCTTCTTGTTTTGGCAGTTTGTCAGTCATTTTTCTCTGTGTCCTGCAGACTGTCTGACAGATTCTCCCATGAAGCAGGAACTCTGTAGCAATGTCCACCTTGAATCAGCAGTCACTTTTCTGTGAGTCCTGCATGTCCAGTTTATACAGCATAAAATCAAACAGTCCAGACAAGAGCAGTATCTTGTCCAAATGGCTAGTCTTGCCATATTGGAAGTAAACTTCCTAACTAGTTTCTTCAATGTCCATCTTCCTTTCTGACACTTGTGGTGTTGCCAGGAGCATTTATGTCTCACTGTCAAGAAAAACCCTAAACCATTTTAAATGCCATATTCTGTACGTCTTTGAAAGGTTTGAAGAATGCCTATCTATCTCAAATACATGTCTATATATCTAGAAATTCTATCTCACCTAACTATAAGTTTTGACTATTATAAGTAACTATCTGTAATCTGTACTAAATTACACATTTTATTTCTAAATGAGCTATATAAACAAAATACCCAAACAAGAGGAGAAATATACATATCACAAAATTGACCTTAAATTGTATCAATACATGAAAATCCATTCCAAAACAAATTATTCATATCTATACCATAATCCCCTTTTTACATTTAAAAATATATTGATTGTGATCATTAACCATTTATAATTAACCCGATTTAGATGAAAACATTTATAAACAATATTTGGGAATTTGGGCATTGTTCTTTCCAAACTACTTCCTGCTGATTGGGGGTGCTGTCATGGGCATCCTAAGAAGATGCAGAAATCCTGGGTGTAGTCTGCAAGACTGCCTTGTTCAAGCTGTTTTGAATGTTGGATCACCAGGAATGCTGTTTCAGGGGGTCTGGCTTGCTCAAACCACATTAGTCTGGAAGGAATCCACTGCTTTTTATTTTCTGTGGAAACAAAAATAGAAATCCTTTTCCCCAGTAACTTGTCCTTAGACTTAAATTTTGGAGTCAAAGCATTTTTAAAATATATAAATTGAATTAATCCAGCAGCATTTCTTTTATCAGTTGTCATTTCCTCAGCAGTCAAACAATTTAAAGACAACAGAATAGTATATAGTATCCATAATTTTTCTGTGCTTTCCATCTTTACGTGGCCTTTTTTATTACTGTTTCTTTTATCTGTTATTTTATTATTTTTTGAGACAGAGTTTCTCTGTGTAACTTTTATCTGTCCTGGAATTCATTCTGCATACCAGGCTTACTTTGAAATTAAAGAGATCTGCTTGCCTGTCTCCTGAGTGCTGGGATTAAAGGCACATGCCACCACACCCAGTTCCTCTTTGTCTTTTTAAAATCATTTTATTCTTTCTTTTTTCCTCCCATGTCTATGTATATTTTGAAACACACTGTAAACCTTTAGAGGTTTTTCTTAATATGAATCTGCCTTTACTGTAAATGTTTATCTTTTTCTGGCCATAAGTCTTTTTTTAGTAAAAACAACATTGCTAAAATGAAAGTCATAGCTGTTTCTGTTGCAGTTTACCATAAGATGGCGGTGGGTATTTTTACCACCAGCAGTGAGAGCTGTGCTTACCACCTTGGTCTATGCTGCATCCAGCACCATGCTGCCGGCTTGGAGATGTGGTCACTGCCATTGCCAACTCTTGTACACACCAATAAATTGTTAGCAGTGCTTCTTAAAAGCTGTCCTGGTTTTTTGCCGCTTATGCTGAGTCAGGAACCTTCCCTTAAAGAAGCTGCTTATCTGCTTGTCTCTCGCAAAACAGAGTCCAACCGAGAAAAATGCTGCTACCTAGAAACCTTGCTTGTCTCTGTTCTTTGTTTCTAAACCCCACCCCTTTTAAAGCTTTTGTTAAATTTTAAGTGGAAGTTGTTATTAGCCATGTGGGCACCATAGGTAAGAAGGTTTTTCTACCCGCCACTGGTCTTGTCCCGCCTGCCACGTGAGCCCCAGTTAACACACAAAGACTCTGCATGAGATAACATGCTGTTGGCTAGGTAATAGTTTCTTATCGGCTAGCTTTGCCTTAAGTATTAACCCATTTCTATGTATTTCCATGAGGTCTTACCGAGAGCTCAGGAATGGTGGTTCTGTTCTCTCCAGACTCTCCATCTTGATTCCTCCTTACTACTTCCTATTCCCTCCTTGTCTCCTAGTCCCTCCTATCTTCCTTTCCTATTGGCCAGCAGTGCTTTATTCATAAATTAGTAAGAGAAACATATACAGAATGACATCTCCCATCAGGTACCTGCAGCCACACCCAAACCTGCATGTGAGGATCCAGGAAATCCTGCTGTGGGGCTGAGCCTGGCAGAGGTGCAGAGCAGAATTCCATTGCAGGAACAGATGACTGGTGGCAATAAATGTAAATATTAGACTCATTCAGTCACAGACAGAAGCGAGGTGAAGTCACAGCTTGCTTTTCTCTAGTCTCCCTTTGCTCCTCAGGCACCATCTAGTAGTAGAAACATTTGGATTCTTCCTATCCATGTTACCATGTCAACTGGTTTTATCATGATGTTGGTTTTGCTCAGGAAACCCCAGTTTTTAGATTAATGGGGACATTTCCATTTAATGTCTATGGAAAATTTTATAGACATTGACATTTTGTCCTCTGGCTCTTACAATGTTTCTGCCACCTGTTCTGTGATTCTTTTTAGTCTTAGGTGTAGGGGTTACATTGCTGATGTACCTGTTGGACACTGTACCACATTTTACATATTCATTGTATTTGGAACAGTTGTGAATATCTGACCTATGGGGAACAGAAGGTACACAGATTTGTCTTTGGCGTTTGTCGATAATGTTATTAAGTGTAGGGATGACCAGCCCATTGTGGGCTAGAACATCCTAGGAAGGTGGTTCTAAATTGTAGAAGAAAGCTGGATGAGTATAAGTTGACTTGCCAAACAGATAGTAAGCCCCATCCTCCTTTGTCCTTCCTGTACCTTTTTGGCTGTGCATTCCCTTGTTGCAGGTAAAGCCATATAGAATAATGAAAGGCCTGATATCAACTTTATGGCCTGATGCACTCAGTGATGGACTGTGTTCTGAAACCATAAGACAAAAAAAATCTTTCCATTTCCCAAATTATTTTATTCTCAAGATATTATCCATACCAAGACAATTCCAAATTCAATAAATGTTGTCATTAGGTCTGTGGGTGTGGCCAGTCACTGAAGAATGGGATATCTACAAATGTGTACACCTTCAGAAGGAGTGATTTGTTCTCCCCCAGCTGCCATCAATTTACACTAGATAGAGTGGGGCCTACACTGTTTAGAGCAGACCCTAGTGAGCACAAATGCATGTAAGGCAGAAATTTGACTGACTTTGTCTCAAGTAAGTTTCATGTAAGTAACCACATATGCTATAAATGTTTAAGTATGACAGCTATTCATATCCAGAACATAGAATTCCACAGTAGACCTTCTCATCTTCTGGCTCTTATATTCTTTGTATGTATTCTTTAATGTTTCCTGAGTCTAGACAGGGAGTAACACGTGTTGATAAAGAGGTAAATTCTTACAGCCATTTTGGAGATCAGTGTGGTGGTTTCTCAGGAAAATGGGAATCAGTCTACCATAGGACCTGGCAATTCCACTCTTAGGCATATACCCAAATAATCCACATCCATGTAACAATGAAAACTGTTCAACCATGTTCATAGCAGCATTATTCATAGTAGCAAGAATCTGGAAGCAACCAAGATGCTTCCAAGATCCCTCAACTGAAGAATGGATGAAGAAGATGTGTTACATTTACACAATGGAATACTACTCAGTAGAAAAAAAAAACAATGTAATTTTGAAATGTGCATGCAAAAGGATCGAACTTGAAGAAACCAGTCTGAGTGAGGTCACACAGTGACAAAAAGCGGACTATGGTATTCACTCACTCATACATGGATTTTAGACATAGAGCAAAGGCTCACCAATCTATAATTCACTCTGCTAGATAAACTAGGATTCAAGGAGGAACCCAAGAGATACCATAAAAGGTTGCTCACAGAAGGAGAAAGTAATAAAGATATCCTCAGCATATTCAGAAAGGTTGGGGGCAGTGAATGGAGAGGGAGTTAGGAGAAAGAGAAGGGGAGGAGAGGAGAACTTGTGGGACTAGGAAGATTGAGTTGGAGGATGATTAACGAGAGCAAAAAAAAAAAAAAAGAGAGAGAGAGAGAGAGAAAGAGAGAGAGAGAGAGAGATAATAAGAGAGGGAGCCATTGTAGGTATAAAGAGAAAACTGACTCTAGAGAAAAGTCCAGAGACCTACAAGGATGACCCCAACTAACAATCTGAACAACAGTGGAAAGGCTACCTTAAATGTCCTTCCCTGATAATGAGATTGATAAATAACTTATGCCATCATAGATCACTCATCTAGTAGCTGTTAGAAACAGAAGCAGACACACTCAGGTAACATTGTCTGAGCCGAACTCCTGGAATCCAGTTGCAGAGAGGGAGGAGTAATAAGAAAGGGGGTCAAGGCCAGGCGACAGAAACCCAGAGGTAGCTGACCTGAACAAGGAGCTGATGAACTACAAGACTGATAGCTGGGAAACCAGCTTTGGACCAACTCAGACCCCCTGAACATGGTTCTCATTTAGAATGCCTGAGCAGTCTCATGGACCTCTGACAGGGGGGAGGAGGATGTATCCCTGGTGGACTTTGGGAGCACATTCTATATAGAGAGATACCTTGTAAAGTTTTTCTGCCGGTCTGGTCCCACCGCCATGCCAGCCCCAATTAACACACAGAGTCTCTGTATTTGATATAATGTTGTTGGTCAGGTACTAATTTCTTATTGGATAGCTCTGTCTTAATTATTAACCAATTTTCATTAATCTAAGTACTTCCACGTGGTTTTATCTTATTGGAGAGAGGCTGCTGGCATTCTGCTTACTCCATCTTCACTCCCCCTTAATAGTTCCTTTCTCCTCCTTGTCTCCTAGTCCTGCATATCTTGCTTTCCTATTGGCCAACAGTGCTTTATTCGTTAACCAGTATGAGAAATATATTTACAGAATGACATCCCCATCATCTCCTCTTTTCTGTCTAAATAAAAAAGAAGGGTTTTAACCTTAACAGAGCAAAATATATCACACAACAGTGTGATCAAAAAAGAATCACAGTTAACAATATTAGTCCATTAACATTTAGCAAGATTAAAAGAAACTGTTCTATCATCTATCCTACATTTGTGAATCTAAAGTCCTATATGTAACTTATCTTTAATCCTAACTTAGGAAAACTATAACCATAACTATCTGTCTTCAACTCCATCAAAGACCACAGAAGGATAATATATAAACTCGAGAAATGACCGACACACTAGCCTTTTCAGTCACCTGAAGTTCTTCTGTAATGTTCCATTTTCAGCCTGTAGTAGGGCAGACTCCTCAGCAAAGGAGGAAATTAAATTGTCCACCTGTTTTGGCACTTTGTCAGTCACTTTTCTCTGTGTCCTGCAGACTCTCTGGCAGATACTTCCATGAAGCAGGAACTCTGTAGCCATGTCCAGTCACTTTCCTGTGAGGTCTCCATGTCTAGTTTATAAAAGCATAATGTCAAACAGTCCAGACAAGAGCAGTATCTTGTCCAAATGGCCAGTCTTGCCATATTGGAAGGAAACTTCACAACAAGTTTCTTCAATGTTCCTTCTTCCTTTCTGACACAGGTGGTGTTGTCAGGAGCATTTATGTCTCACTGTCAAGAAAAACCCTAAACCATTTTAAACGCCATGTTCTGTAGGTTTTTGAAAGGTTTGAAGAATGCTTATCTATCTCAAATACATGTCTGTATATCTAGAAATCTTAACTACCTTAGCTATAAGATCTGACTTATATACATAGAAATACATTATATTTCTAAATGAGCTATAAAAACAAAATACCTAAATGAGGAGAAATATACATATCACAAAGTTGACCTTAATTTTTTATCAATAAATGAAAATCCATTCCAATACAAAGTATTCATATCTATATCACAATTCCCTTTTTACTTTAAAAAGAGATTGGTTGTTGTCACTAACCATTTATAAACAACCCCATTTAAAGGAAAACAAACATTTGTAAACAATATTCTGGAATTTGGGCATCGGTCTTTCCAGACTGCTTCCTACTGGTAGGGGACGCTGTCATGGGAATCCTAAGATGAAGAAATACTGGATGTAGTCTGCAATGCTGCTATGTCCCAACTGTTTTGAATGTTGGATCACCTGCAACTCTGTTTCAGGGGGTCTGGCTTGATCAAACCATATAAGTCTGGAAGGAATTTACAGCTTTACATTTTCTGTGGAAACAAAAATAGAAATCCTTTTCCCCAGTAACTTGTCCTCAGACTTAAATATTGAAGTCAAAGCATTTTTAAAATATATCAATTGGATTGATCCAGCAGCATTAGTTTTAACAGTTGTTGTTATTTCCTCAGCATTCAAACAATTTAAAGACAACCGAATAGCATATAGTATCCACAGTTTTCTCTGCTTTTTTTCATCTTTAAGTGGCTTTTTTATTACTCTGTTTTGTTAGTTGTATTTTTTTATTTTTTGGAACAGGGTTTCTCTGTGTAAGTTTTATCTGTCCTGGAATTTACTCTGCATACCAGGTTTACTTTGCAATCACAGAGATCTGCTTCCCTCTGTTTCCCGAGTGCTGGGATTAAAGGCATGTGCCACCACACCTAGCTCCTAGCTGTCTTTTAAAAACCATTTTATTTCTTTTCTCTCTCAGGCCTACATATACTTTAGAACACATTGTAAACCTTTAGTGCTTTTCTTAATGTGAATCTGTCTTTACTGTGAATCTTTATCTTTCTGTAGCCATGAGTCTTTTATCAGATAAACAACATTTCTAAAATAAAAGTCATAGCTATGTTAGCTGCTGTCTATCCAAGATGGCTGTGGCTATTTTATTGCCAGCACTGAGAGCTGTACTCACTGCCTTGGTCTGAGCTGACTTCCCGCAGCATGTTGCCGGCTTGGAGATGCGATCATTGCCATTGTCAGCTCTGATACACATTAATAAATTGTTAGTAGAATTTCTTAAAAGCCGTGGAGTTTTTTTGTTGCTTATGCTGAGTCAGTAAACCTCCCTTAAAGGAGCCAAGCTTAGACTCGTGATTATCTTTTAGACAGGAATAGGATATGGTTGGGAAAGATACAGTTTAGATGGTATATAGGTAGATTAGTCTATCTTCTTGTGAATTATTGAGTAAGTGGGAGATAATAGTATTACACTGCTTCCATTGTTATATATTCTTATTTGTGGTAAGCTATGTAAAACTAAGTTTATATTCCCTTCCTGGAAGAATGGTATATTATATTTTGTCATATTGTGTGAAATCTTTCCATTTATGATGTTTTATGCACATTATTCTTACCGTATTCTATGTATGTATATTTTTACTTATGTTCAAGACATTTCGTATATTGGTACAATTTATGCACATTTATTCTTGCCACATTCTGTGTATGTATACTTTTCTTGTACTCAAGACATTTTGTATATTAATACATTTGTGGACATTTATCATGCTGCCCTTTATAGTTCTACCTCTTGTCTAGAAATTTTTTTTTATTTATAATTTTTTTATTTAATTTTATATAACAAAGTCCAATTAAATGAAAACAAACATTTATACACAATATTTGGGAATTTGGGCGTCGTTCTTTCCAAACTACTTCCTGCTGGTAAGGGGCGCTGTCTTGGGGGATTCGAAGAAGATTCAGATATCCTAGCTGTAGTCTGTAGGGCTGTTTTGTCCAGCTGTTTTGAATGTAGGATCAGCTTGTACTCTGTTTCAGGCAGTCTGGCGTGATCAAACCACATTAGTCTGGAAGGAATCCACATCTTTTCCTTTTCTGTGGAAACAAAAACAGAAATCCTTTTCCCCAGTAACTTGTCCTTCAACTTAAATTTTGGACTCAAAGCATTTTTTTTTTTAATTTATTATTTTACATGTTGATCCCAGTTCCCTCTCCCTCCCTCCCTCCCTCCCTCTCCTCCAGCCCTCCCTCCCTCCTTCCCTCCCTTTTACCCAATCTGCCCTCTCACATGCACTCTAAACACCCTCCCCTCCCATCCCCCCACCACAATTCCATATGTAGGGGAATGCCATCCAGTTGGGGTCATGTAGATCTGACAGGTCCTGTGAAGTAGGGACTAGGGCTTCTCTCCTGTCTCTAGAATAAGGCAGTTATCCCTCCATGGGGGATATGTTGCAAAGTCCTTTTGTGCACCAGGGATACATCCTGGCTCCACTGTCTGAGGTCTCTTAGACTGCTCAGACCTTCTGGCTGAGACCCATATTCAGGGGGGCCTGAGTCAGTCCCCTGCTGGCTTCCCAGCTATCAGTCTAGTGGCCCTTAGCTCCTCCTTGCTCAGGTAAGCTGTCTCTATGGCTTCTACCACATGGTCTTGTCCTCTCCATCTGCTTCTGGGTTCTAGTTCGACTCAGTGTTTATGTATGGGTGTTTGCTCCTATTTTCAACAGGCATTAGTTGAGGGCTCCATGGAGAAGGTAGTTGTTGATCTCAATCTCCGGGAACGGCATTTATGATAGCCTTTCCGTGGAAGCTGAGATTGTTAGTTGGGAGCAGTCTTGTAGTTCTCTCAACCTTTCTTTGTGTTCAACTTTATCTTCAAACTAATATTGGCTCCCTCTTTTATGTTCTCTCTCTCTCTCTGTCTCTGTCTCTGTCTCTCTCTCTTTCCTATCTTCCATTCCTAACCAGGCTCAATCCTCCTGGTCGCACATGCCTTCCTCTCCTCCCCCTCATTTTTTCCTACTTCTCTCTCCATTCACTGTCCTCCCCTACTTCACCTGAGCTCTGGGGGACTTGTCCCTTCCCAGTTCTGTGAGGGACTTTATATGAATCTCTTAGAATACACCTTGTATCCTAGTTCCTCTGGTGGTGTGAATTATAGGCTGGTGAACATTTGATCTAGTTCTAAAATCCATATATGAGTGAGTACATACTGTGTTCCTATTTTTGTGACTGGGTTACTTCATTCAGGATGGTTTCTTCAAGTGCCATCCAGTTGCCTGCGAATTTCAAGATACCATTATTTTTTTCTGCAGAGTAGTATTCCATTGTGTAGATGTGCCACATCTTCATTAACCATTCTTCAATTGAGGGGCATCTAGGTTGCTTCCAGGTTCTTGCTATTACAAATAGTGCTGCTATGAACATAGTTGAACAGATGTCTTTGTTGCATGGATGTGAATCCTTTGGGTATATGCCTAAGAGGGGGATTGCCGGGTCCTGTGGTAAACTAATTCCCATTTTCCTGAGGAACCACCATAGTGATCTCCAAAATGGCTGTATGAGTTTGCACTCCCACCAGCAGTGGAGGAGTATTCCACTTTCTCCACATCCTCTCCAACATAAGTCATCACTGGTGTTTCTAATTTTAGCCATTCTGGCAGGGGTAAGATGGTATCTCAAAGATGTTTTGATTTGCATTTCCCTGATAGCTAAGGATGTGCAGCATTTTCTTAAGTGTCTTTCAGCCTTTTTGATTTCCTCCATTGAGAATTCTTTCTTCAGTTCTGTACCCCATTTTCTAATAGGGTTATTTGGTGTTTTGTTGACTAGTTTCCTGAGTTCTTTGTGTATTTTGGAGATGAGCCCTTTGTCGGATATAGGATTAGTGAAAATCTTTTCCCAGTCAGTGGGCTGCGGTTTCGTCTTGTCAACTGTGTCCTTAGACTTACCGAAGGTTCTAAGTTTGAAGAGGTCCCATTTATTAATTGTTTCTTTCAGTGTCTGTGCCCCTGGGGTTATGTTCAAGAAGCAGTCTCCTATACCAGTTTGTTCAAGGGTACCTCCTACTTTCTCTTTTAAGAGGTTCTATGTGGCTGGATAGATTTTGATGTCTTTGATCCATTTTGAGTTGAGTTTTGTGCATTGCGACAGACATGGGTCTATCTGCAGTCTTCTACACACACTCATCCAATTGTGCCAGCACCATTTGTTGAAGATGCTGTCTTTGCCCCATTGTATAATTTTAGCTGTTTTTTCGAAAATCAGGTGTTCATAGGTGCGTGGATTAATATCAGGATTTTCAATTCGATTCCATTGGTCTACCTGTCTATTTTTAGGCCAATACCAGGCTGTTTTCAGAACTATAGCTCTGTAGTAGAGCTTAAAGTCAGGAATGGTGATGCCTCCTGACATTCTTTTATTGTATAGGGTTGTTTTGGCTATCCTGGGTCTTTTGTTTTTCCATATAAAGTTGATTATTATCCTTTCAACGTAGGTGAAGAATTGTGGTGGGATTTTAATGGGGATTGCATTGAATCTGTAGATTGCTTTTGGTAAGATTGCCATTTTTACTATGTTTATCCTACCTAACCAAGAGCATGGGAGATCTTTCCATTTTCTGGTATCTTCTTTAATTTCTTTCTTTAGAGTCACAAAGATCTTATTATATAGGTCTTTTACTTGTTTAGTAAGCGTTACACAAAGGTATTTTATGTTGCTTGTGGCTATTGTAAAGGGTGATGTTTCTCTGATTTCTTTCTCTGCCTCTTTGTTGTCTGAAAAAAAATAGGGCTACTGATTTTTTTGAGTTTATCTTGTATCCTGCTAGTTTGCTGAAGGTGTTTATCAGCTGTAGGAGTTCCCTGATAGAGGTTATTGGGTTGCTTATGTAAACTATCATATCATCTGCAAATAGAGACAGTTTGACTTCTTCCTTTCCAATTTGGATCCCATTGATCTCCTTTTGTTGTCTTATAGCATTAGCTAGAACTTCTAGTACGATATTGAAGAGATATGGAGAGGACAGCCTTGTCTTGTTCCTGATTTTAGAGGAATTGGCTTAAGTTTCTCTCCATTCAGTTTGATGTTGGCAGTTGATTTGCTGTATATTGCTCTTATTATGTTTAGGTATGTTCCTGTTATCCCTGACCTCTCTAATACCTTTATCATGAAAGGGTGATGAATTTTGTCGAAGGCTTTTTCCGCATCTAGGGAGATAATCATACGGTTTTTCTTTTTCAGTTTGTTTATATGGTGGATCACGTTGATAGATTTTTGTATGTTGAACCATCCCTGCAATCCTTGGATGAAGCCTATTTGATCATGGTGGATGATTTTTCTGATGTATTCTTGAATTCGGTTTGCCAGTATTTTATTGAGTATTTTTGCATCGATGTTCATCAGGGATATTGGTCTGTAGTTTTCTTTCTTAGTTGTGTCTTTGTGAGGTTTGGGTACCAAAGTTATTGTGGCCTCATAAAAAGAGTTTGGCAATAAACCTTCTGTTTCTATCTTGTGGAACAGTTTGAGGAGTAGTGGTATTAGTTCTTCTTTGAATGTCTGGTAGAATTCTGCAGTGAATCCATCTGGCCCTGGCCTTTTTTTCGTTGGAAGGCTTTTGATGACTGCTTCTATTTCATTGTGGGTTATAGGTCTATTTAAGTTGTTTGTCTGTTCTTGAGTTAATTTTGGTAAGTGATAGTTATCCAGAAACTTGTCCATTTCCTTTGAATTTTCAATTTTTTGTGGAATACAGGTTTTCAAAGTATGACCTGAAAATTGTCTGGATTTCCTCTGTGTCTGTTGTTATGTTCCCCATTTCATTTCTGATTTTGTTAATTTGCATGTTCTGTCTCTGCTTTTTCGTTAATTTGGATAAAGGTTTGTCTATCTTGTTGATTTTCTCAAAAAAAAAAAAAAAAAAAAAAACACAAACTCTTTGTTGCATTGATTTTTTGTATTGTTTTCCTGGTTTCTATTTTGTTGATTTCAGCCCTCAAGTTGATTATTTCCTGGCGTCTACTCCTGCGGGGTGAATTCGCTTCTCTCTGTTCTAAGGTTTTCAGTTGGGCTGTTAATTCTTTTATGTGACTATCCTCTGTTTTCTTCATATGGGCACTTAGTGCAATGAACTTCCCTCATAGCACTGCTTTCAAGGTGTCCCATAAGTTGGGGAATGTTGTATCCTCATTTTCAATGAATAATAGAAAGTCTTTAATTTCTTTCTTAATTTCTTCTTTGACCCAGGAGTGGTGCAATTGCACATTGTTCTGTTTCCATGAGTTTGCAGGTTTTCTGCTATTTGTGTTGTTGTTGAATTCCAATTTTAAAGCATGTTTGTCCGATAAGATAAAGGGGATATTTTCCTATTCTCTTGTATCTGTTGAGTTTTTTTTTTTTTTTTTTTTTTTTTTATGTCACCTAGTATGTGGTCGATTTTAGAGAAGGTTCCATGTGGAGCAGAGAAGAAGGTATATTCTTTTGTGTTTGGATGGAATGTTCTATAGATGTCTGTTAACCCCAGTTGAGACAGAACTTCTGTTAGTTCTTTTGTTTCTTTGTTGAGTTTCTGATTTGTGGTCCTGTCTAGTGTTGAGAGTGGTGTATTGAAGTCTCCCACTATAAGTGTGTGAGGTTTTATATGAGCTTTGAGTTTTAGTAGTGTTTCTTTTACGAATGTGGGTGGCTTTGTATTAGGGGCATAGATGTTCAGAACTGAGACTTTGTGTTTATGGATTTCTCCTGATATGAATATGAAATGACCATCTTCATCTCTTTTCACTAATTTTGGTTTGAAGTCTAACTTGTTAGATATTAGGATAGCTATGCCTGCTTGCTTCTTATTTCCATTTGATTGGAAAATCTTTTCCCAACCCTTTACTCTGAGGTAATGTCTATCTTTGAATCTTAGATGTGTTTCTTGTATGCAGCAGAAGGATGGAATCTGTCTTTGTATCCATTCTGTTAGCCTGTGACTTTTTAAAGGTGAGTTAAGACCATTAATGTTGAGGGTGAATAAGGTCCTTTGATTATTGATGCTTGTTTGATTTAGGTTTGTTGTTGGCAGTGGTATTGTGAATATATTTGTTCTGCTTCACCCTAGGTTTCTGGTGTAGTTGGATTATCTGTTGCCTACATTTTTGTGGGCGTAATTACCTTCCTTGGGTTGGAATTTTCCTTCCAATACTTTCTGTAGGGCTGGATTTGTAGATACATATTGGGAAAATCTGGTTTTGTCATTGAATATCTTGTTCTCTCCATCTATATTGACTGAGAGTTTTGCTGGTTATAGTAGCCTAGGCTGGCATCCGTGTTCTCTTAATACTTTTAGAACATCTCTCCAGGACCTTCTGGCCTTGAGGGTTTCCATGAGAAGTCAGGTGTAGTTTTGATAGGTCTGCCTTTATATGTTACCTATCCTTTTTCCTTCGCTGCTCTTAATATTCTTTCTTTATTCTGTATGCTAGGTGTTTTGATTATTATATGTCGAGGGGTCTTTTTTCTTTGGTCCAGCCTATTTGGGGTTCGGTATGCTTCTTGTACTTTCATGGGCATGTCCTTCTTCAGATTTGGAAAGTTTTCCTCGATGATTTTGTTGAATATGTTTTCAGCACCTTTGAACTGGGCTTCCTCACCTTTGTCTATGCCTATTATTCTTAGGTTTGGCCTTTTCATGGTGTCCCACATTTCCTGGATGTTTTGTGTTAAGGATTTGTTGGATTTATGATTTTCTTTGGTCGATGAATCTATTTCTTCTAGTTTATCTTCTGCACCTGAGATTCTCTCTTCCATCTCTTGAATTCTACTGGTTATGCTTGTGTCCGTGGTTTCCGATTTTTCGCCCAGCTTTTCAATTTCCAGGCTTCCTTCCGTTTGTGTTGCCTTTATTTTCTCAGTTTCAGTTTTCAAGTCTTGAACCGTTTCCTTCACCTGCTTAATTGTTTTTTTCTTGGCTTTGTGTACTTTCCTTAAGGAATTTGTTCATTTCTTCCACTTTTTTGTTTGTTTTTTCCTCCATTTCTTTAAGGGATTTTCTCACATCTTCTTTGAGGGCCTCTATCATTTTTATGATGGTGATTTTTAAGTCGTACCCTTCTGCTTCCTCTGCTTTGTTGTTGTGTTCCATTCTAGTTGGTGTAGATTCCCTAGATTCTGGTGTCATGTTTGTCTTTCTGTTGTAGGTGTTCTCTTGTATTGTCTTCTTCCAGTAGGTGTTGGTGGTGTCTCTTCCCTCTCTCTATGGTACTTCCCTGATGGGCTTATGTGGATCTGAGATTCAATATCTGTAGCTCTGTGTGGTCCAAGCTCTCTAGGAAGTTTCTCTGCAGACAGGGATCCAGGGATGGGGTCAAGTATGAGGATCCAGAAGAAGATGCCAGCAGGTACTCACAGTGGTCCTCTGGCCAATAGCTCTGGCCAATAGCTCTCTCTACTCTACCTCTATTTTAGGGATTTACATATATATATATATATATACATATATATATATATATGTGTGTGTGTGTGTGTGTGTGTGTGTGAGTGTGTGTGTGTGTATGTGTGTGTGTGTGTGTGTGTGTGTGTGTGTGTGTGTACATAGTTATATTGTTTAGGTATTAAACCCTGCTTTACTCAAGGAAGTTGTAATCCATTTTTTTTTTAGCTAAGTTTCTGCATATTACAGATTATCTTCACCCATGTTTCCTTTACCTATGAGATTAGTCAGACATAGATGCTTAATCTTGGAACACTTCATAGACATGCAGAACATGGCATTTAAATGTTTTAATATTTGTACTCCGTTGACATGAGACATTATTGCTCCTGACAGCACCGTGCACTTTCCCAAAAATATGTTGTACACTGTTGTTGCTCCTTCTGGGGTTCATCCTTGCTTCAGCTAATGGCCTCTTGGGCAAAGAACTACCACCTTGATCACTGATTTGGACATGCGGTACTATGTGCTTGCAGGAGACAAATATAGAAGACTCCTGAACCTTGCCAAGTCAGGGTAAGACAGTCTTTCCATCTCCCTGCTGCTGTTGCTGTGGTCTGTCAAGTACTCTTGGCCTTAGCCAAAATTGGGTGTACCAATATTGCTATGAGACCTTGGGTGACTGTCCAGGTAGCATGCTGTTTCTGTCCACCCTGCACCTTTTGGAAGTTGCCTATCCATACTTCCTGTCTACTCTAGTATTGTTATTTTCCTTCTCAGGTCTTACTGAGGTTGGAGATTAAGCTATCACAACTATTATTCTCTCTTCCTAGTTAGAAGTTTTCCAGCTTAGGACTACTCTATTGTAAACTCCATTACACCTTCACCCAAGGACTACATATGTGTGTGTTTTGTTCTCGATTTTCCTTTTCTTAGAGGACACTTGTTATTCATTGTTTTGTATATAGTTTTGCATAAAGCCTAAATCTTTTCTTTAGACTAAAAGTTGAATTGTAGTGGGATATTCACTTTGTCTCCTTCTGTGGCACTGACCACGCCCATTGGGGGTGGAGCCAGGGGCTGAAATGACCTGTGGAACTAGGTCTAGGCAGGAGTAGGAGAATGCTCCCTTGTAAGCCTTACAGGGACAGGAGGACTTCCGGTGGCATTCTTGAAATCAAAAACCTGCTGGTGTTCACCTGTCTATGTTGTGAGTTATTTCTCCATAAATAAACATCTGTTCAGCCTAATTGTTTATCCTGATCCTTATTAAACCACAATAATACCTCTTAGCCAAGAGGCAAGGCCTAGACCCTACTCCAAATGACTTGAAAAATTTTGATAATCCCTCCTGGAAGGCATCACCCTTTCTGTGCAGTGGATGGGGAATCGGATGGGAGGGGTTGTCAGGGTGCATGAGAGAGAGGGAGAGGGAACTGGGTTGTCACATTTAGAATTAGACACTTAGTTTCTCATCTCAGTTCATTGTCCAGATATGTATTTCTGCACTGAATACTGTCTGCTATAAATGAGGTTTCTCTCACCAAGAGTGACATCATTGAAAGTCTGTGTGTATAAACATGACAATTTTGTTCTAGTTTGTGTCCTTGTTCCTTTGCTAGAATACTAAATCTAAAGCCTAATTAGTGATAAAGGTTTTTTTCCATTTTTTCCACATCTAGACTATTCCCTCACTGAAGGAAACCAGAGTAGGAAGTCAAGACAGGAATACAGAGGCAAGGTTTAAGGCAGAGATCATGGAATAATACTATTTACTGCTTTGATTGACTGGCCCACTCAGCTTGCTTTCTTATAAACCCTGTGTCCACCTGTCCAAGGTGTGTGTCGGCTCACATAAATCACTAATCAAAACAATGCTCCACAGATATGCCTTCCTGGCAGTATGATTAAGAGGATTACTCAGTAGAGTTTCTTCTTCCCAAGTGACTTTACTCATGTCAAGTTGGACACTTGTCAGTTTGACATATAACCACATCACCATTAAACTATATCCTTTCCTATCTTGTTGATTACTAGGAACTCACCTTAAAATCACAGTATAAAACATTGGAATACTTTAAAATTTCCACTATTTAAAAATATTCAGACTTTAAAATTCCAGGTCCCTTAAAGTATCAAAACTCATGATGGATTCTCATACAATTAAAACAAGGTTTTTAAAAAAAGCTTATTTTTTATTCAAAAGGAAAGGAGAAGGAAACAGTTATAATCAGAACAAAGGTAACACTCAATCCACTAGAGTAAGTAACTCATTGTCATGATTTTCTGGGCTCCACAGGGCTTGGACGTCTCTCCTTCTATAGCTTTGCCATCCAGAGCACACACAGCTTCTCTTGTAGACTAAAGCTGACTACTCAATACCTGGAGATTGTTCCACAGTGCTCACATTTCAATGTCTGAGTCTCCAATGCTATTAGTGCTGAACTTTCATTAAAGGCCTCTCCTGCTTCTCTCCATGAACTGGATCATCCCGGAATCTCCACAGAATCCCTGCCTACTTTTACATCATCACCATGCTCTTTTAGCTATGATGGTTTTGTTGTATATTTTGAACCCATAATGGTGATACCTCCTCCCTCAGAATTCTTGAGTGACTTGGCCTTCTATGGACTTTTGTTCCTCCATACATATTTTTAGGTTGTTTTTCTTTCTATGTCTATGAAAAATAGTCTGGAAATTTTGGTCATGGTTCACATGAGTGAATTTTGTAGAAATGTCTATTCTACCAAAGACCAGTATGCAGATAAAATGAATTCACAATAGAAATTCTTGGTATATTCTTTAAGTGGTTTAATTTTTTCTAACTGTATTAGTGTTTAATGATTTGCATTGTGCTATTTGATTTTTTTTTTTTTTTGAAATTATTTTGATCAGGGTGACAAAGGTATATTCTTACTCCTCTACATAGAAATTACTATTTTTTTTCCCAGCACCATTTACTGAAGGTGTCTTTTCACCATTGCATGGGTTTTGGTCATATTATCTTCAAAGTCCTCAAGTATTATTCCATTGACCCATGTGTCTCCTTTATAACGGGAAAATTCTGTTTGGCTCCCATGATGCTGTCCTATAATTAGATATAAAAAATGTGATATCTCCTGCCTTATCATTTCACTTAGAATTAGCTTTGCCTATTTTGGGTATTTTGCAATTTCAGTGTTATTAGTGCTTTTATATCCATGTGAATCATATTATTGGGATTTTTACAGTAATATTATTGAAATTTTAGATTGCTTTCAATAGAATACCCATTACACATAATTAAAAATAAACAAAAAATGAAAATCTTGTGAGGAAGCTGTAGTGTGGCCCAGTGAGTCCCATCATATACCATTCACCTTTGGATACACAGAACAGGACTCCTTACATGGTCTAGCAGTTCATAGATAAAAAGGATGTTAGTGTGGGATAACTCTTAGCTCTGGGTCTGGGCCTGCATAGAGGCTGTGGTTAGTTCACAACCTTTTCTCATCTAGCTACTCAGGCAAGCTCTCCTGCAATGCTCAAGATAGTTCACCCAATGCAGCAGGAAAAATGGAAAGATGCCAATTCTCTTGCTGTCATGCTCTGGCATCTGAATTACACACACTTGGACCACAAGGACAGCTCTACTATTTTGCCCTGGTAAGGTGGCTGGCCCACAATCCCCATTGCTGCAGTTGCTGAGAGGCTGATCCAGATCTTCTGTTCTTATGCCCCAGAGGCCAACTCTCCCACCAGTTGCAGGTGGCATGCTGAAATGGGGCAGGCTTCTTTTCCTCACCCTTGCCAACATAAGGCAGAAGAAGGGATTCAAAGTGCACCAACCCTGGAGGCGATTGTTTGTTTGTTTTTGGGTTTTATTTTATTTTGTTTTGTTTGTTTTGTTTTGTTTTTCAGCTTCTAAAATCTTCTGGAAGTTGAAGGGATAACTACACTGTTCTGGGTACAAAAATACAGACCATTTCTCCAGTTGTCTAGAAGCATTATGTTAGTAAGAAAATCAGAGTAATGTCTGAGTAACATTTCAGACTGATAAGCATGGCCTTGATTAGACACCAGGTAAATGTGAAGAACCTGGGAAACAATGCAGGCCATTTAGGGAAATAAAAACATTGAAGGTTATAATTATTTTTACAGCTCATAAATGTGCCTGGGCTCAACTCCCATCTAATACATGTTCTTATAACCAGAAAAATCTTTTCACAGAAAAAGGTCCACACTGAAGAGAGCCTGCAATCATCACGAGGGAGGGGAATGCAGATCTGCCATATGGAAGGAAGTGCTCTCTTTAGATGTTCTGGGAAGAAAACAGGGTAGCAAGAGCAAAACTATCCTCTACAACTAACCATACTCCTGCTAGGTTTAATATGAGCATGGGAGATTTTGGGGGAGACACAGGAAGCAAGGTGATGAGACGATTCTAGAAAGTTCAGGAAGGATTAGGGGTTAAACAATCCCCAGAAACACTAAGGATCAAAGTGTGTTTCCTAGAGAAGTTTCTGTTGAGTGGGCCAGCACAATACCCTGAGGTGTTCTTTCCCTCACTGGGGCTGAGAGCCATTTAGATGGGAGAATCCCAAAGAGGTTCCAGGTGCTGGTGATCTGCATGGTTTTAAGGGCTCCTTCTGCTTGGGTTCTGATCTCATCTCTAAGACACTGAAGTGATGCTTCATTTTTTTCTGCCAAGTCCATGTGCTGGGTGATCAGCATGTGGGTGTCTCTATTTTATGGGTGGACAGGTGAGCAGTGAGTCCCCACTGCCTCTGCCTACCTGATGCTGCTCAGCACATGGGTCAAAGAACTTTTCCTCGATATCCTTACAGAGCTTCTTCACCTCCTCACAGGTGTCTTGCAGCACCATCTGCTCCTCCAAAAGCTTTCCATTTGACAGTCTCAATACATGAACATTGTTTTTCAGCTGAGTCAAATCTGGTAGGACAATTCTGTGGAGGTAACTGAACCAACATCCAAAAATGGTAAGCCCCTGCCAGCCTCCATTTAACATCCCTTTCGCCAAGAACCACCACCTCTGAAAATACCAGGCCTCCAGACATCCCAAGACTGGAACTCACAGTAGTCAAGCCAACATCACTCAGGGGCAGGCAAAATCAATAGAAGAAGCAAATTCCAGAAATTTCAAACAACTTCAGAAAACCTTGGCACCAAAACTTTACTGTGCTCTTGAGAACAGGATGAAGCCCACACCTGTGCTTACCTGTTCATGGTATTGGGAAAGCAACAGCAGGTAGAGGGCAAACACTTCTGGGTGAGGGCAAAAGTCACAACCAGAATAAATCAGAATAAATTCTGTCTACAGGTCCCACAGTACCAACTATGTGAATCCCCGGCCACAGTTCATGGGCTGCTTGACTGCTTGACAGACAAAACCTCCATTCCTCCATGGTGTAAAACCTTTTTTTTTTTTTTTTTTTTTTTTTTTTTTTAATGTAGTGGCTTCTATCTAGGAAATCCCTGGGAGGACTGTGGTGTCTTTTCACACTCAGCAAAACGGTCCGAGGGCCACAAGGAGGCTGGTGCTATGAGACAGAAAGGCTAGAACCAGAGCCCCCACTTTGGGTAAAACACAAAGAGAGCAAAATCAGCCCCTCACAAGCTAAATCTGGCACATACCTGTAGGTTTTGTTGTTCTCGTTCATCAGCTGCTTGCACTTGTTCACAGAATCACTGACCTCCTGGGGCCTTTTCTGAAGGTCTGACATCACCTACTCGTGCTTCTTTTTCATCTTCTCAAAAGATTTCAGCCTGTGGTAGGGCATGACCCCAGGGGAAAGAACCCATGAACACAGGTCTCAAGGATCACATGAGATCAGGCTGAGTCTAGACTACCCCAGCTCAGTGGATGGCACAACCTGGTACCTATACACTGGGGCATCCTGGGGCATGATATAGTTCTTATCCTGTCTCCAGGCCAGAAGAGGCTGGGATCCACAGAGAGTTATCCAGGTTTGCATGAGCACACACAGTGGACTTACAGCTGTAGATTAGCTCTCTAAGAATTCCTCAGAAGTCTGTGCCACTTATCTGTGCCAAACAGAAATCTCAGAAGACATTTCTCCTGTCTTCAGAACAGGAATTCTCATTACTCAGTGCCTATTGCTACACAGAGGACCAAAGCACAAATCAGTATTTCCAGGGAGGAGTCCCATCTACAGGGGAGCTTTATAAACTACACAGGGGATTCCAATGTTCCACAAAGGTGAGCACAGTGGCCAAGAGATATGATCATAAAATTGTGGCTACCTGGCCTCAGCAGTGGCATTCCCCAGAAACTGTGAGTATGGCAAATCCTCAGGCCATAGTTCCTAGGCTCCCAGGAGAACACACACACACACACAATCATGATGTCCATGCAGTATAGGCAGGTTTGGTGTCTCAGAGACTGAGGAAGAAACCATAGAGTAGCAGAGATGAGGAAACTCCTTCCAGCAACAAACTGAGATTGTTGAATATGACCAGGTCCCTCCAGCTGCTGCCAGGAGCTTTCAGCACACAGTCATCTGCTCATCCGGTACAAAGAATGGACACAAACTCACAGGACCCAGTGTGGTCCTCATGAAAGCACCTGTCAAGGCCTCTTTTAAAGAATGTTGAGAGCTCACACACTACTGTCTCTTTCACCAGAGTGTGACTCAGGACACAGGTTCTGCTTTTTATTTGTATGAACAGCTTATATCCACATCCCATAACAACCCAGGTTCCAACTTCTGCCTCCACTTCTGCCTCCTGATGCAGTCAGGGAAATTAATTTAGAAACCAGGACGTCCTGGAATGTTAGCCTCCTGAACTCAGAAGAATGTGTCTTGACCTTATGAGGTCAAAAGAGTCAGCAGAGAACTGAGATAAGGCCTACCTGTTGTTCAAATCCATCTTCGTACAAGATTCCAGGATTTCACTCAGTTCAATTTGCTCATATTTTATACTCTGTAGCTTAACTGTGAGTTCTTTCAACTTGTCCATCTGCTGGTCCTGCTTAGTGAAGGAGGAGATTTGGGATGGTGCCTCCCCAGTAGACCCTGCAGGTAGATAAAGGCAAGAGAACAGGAATATTTGAATGTCCTAGGGCAGAAGACTCTTGCTGAGTAACAAGAAGAAGGCATAAGAAAAGGAAGTGGTATGGACCCAGGAAATGCCCCAGACAACATGGCAGCCATGCTCACACTGGTGTCCATGATCTATGCTCCTGAATTCATAAACCACATGTGTATCATCCCCTGATTCAGTCCTCCCATCCCTGGAAGACATAAGCTACCAAGCCATGTAGATTAGATGGATAGTGTCATCTCATATCTCAGGTGATATCTCAGGTGATACAGGTAAGTCCTGTTGTCTCTGGAGCTTAGCAAAACCAAGTTCTGATCACATGTGTCCAGAACAAAACCATATGCATGTCTGAGGTTTTGGTGCTTCACCAGGGGAGTTTCCATCCTTTCTTATTAGCATCAGATTCACAGGGAAACTGAAGCAATCTACTCATGTGAATGGCAGCAACACCCCACCCTGAAAAGGATTCCACACCATTGTTCCCACTGGTCTTCCTTTTCAGTCAGAATGAGGTTAAGAATATCCCAGAAAAGCAGATGCAGGTGTGACAGTTCATTTCTCTATTACACTAACCATCATTTACTCTTAATCTACTCTGAGGTAACCCAGGGAAGCAGGATAAGCCCATTGCTTCCCAGATGATGATCCCCACAAATGGAAGGCCTAATTCAAGTCCACCTCCTCCAGGAAGCTCCCTATCCCCTTAACAGGATTCATGGTGCATTCCCCAAGACCATTTATTTCTCCATGTTTACTCTGAGAATTAGCTCAGCTTCCTTCTGCTTCTCTCTGATCTCCCCATGGTCTCAATTCTCTCTCCAAAGTTTTGTGCTCAGGCTTGCTACCATGCCTATGAGTACTTACAGTATACTCCACAGTCACTTGGTGTTCCCAGAACAATAGTGTTGTCACAAGGACCACCAAAATCTCTCCACAACAAAACAGAATCGTAGAAAAGGGACTATTAGGATAAGCAGCAGCCCTCACTTACTTACTAACTAGAACTTCTGCAATTCACTGGAAGCCATAATGCCCTTCCTAGGAACTTCCCCAGATACATAGGGAAAGACGTTCGCCTCTTCATTACGAAGCCTGTCTGTTTTATTAAAATACATTCAATACTTTATGTATGGATGTTGAAAATGCACTTATAAAAATATCCCAGGAGAGGTCTCATGCCCTTTGAGAGAACTATACAGGAGAAATAAAGGTTACCAGGTAAATAATTCAGGATGATGGGGAGGAAAGTTCAGACCCCTGAAGACAATGAGCACTTTGCAGATGATCCACATGGCTATTACGATATGTTGATGTGGTAGGAATTGTAGTTGTCCTTTGAGAACAAGGTAAGTACCACGATGGATGAAAAGTGTCCCAAAACTTCAGCAGAACACATTCCAGCCATCAAAAGTTATCAAATATGTGATAAAACTGTGACAGGTCAGGTTAGAGACACTAATCATGCAGGCTACTCATGTCTGCCCTCAACACAGAGCTAACACTCCCCCATGAAGAGTGGTGGTCCATTCCTGCACTCAAGTTTGAGGAAAAATGAGTGGCTATTAAGAGGTCACACAGAGATATGCATGGGCATTTTCAGAATGTCAAAATTGTCATACAAATGTGGAGAATATACAGTATGCTACTGCCATGGTACTTTACCTAGACCTACACAATAGACAAATTCCTTGATAAGGAGTCACCCATTGCAATGTAAATGTCCTTAGGAAAAGGGACAGAACCAGCTTAAATTATAATATTCATTGGTGTTGTTCTTTTGCTGCATCTAATGCCTATAAAACAAACACGAGATCAGCGCACACATGGAGTTTATTGAGAGAGGGGAGAGAAAGTGGGGTAGCTGGTGGTCAACCAAAGCAGGAGAGAGAGAGCGAGAGAGAGCGAGAGAGAGAGAGAGAGAGAGAGAGAGAGAGAGAGAGAGAGAGAGAGAGAGAGAGAGGCACGCTTGGCATGCTTGCTTTAAAAGGGGGGCTTGCACTTGCATAACTGAGTCCTCTGGCTGCTAGGTAAAGCTTGAGCCTCCAGGTATGGCTGATGTAGTGATGACATGGCCATGAGCCTCCCGCCCATCATTGCACAGGGTCAGCTGTCTGCTAGTACCTAACATTGGAGCATGAGAAGTGCAAGCAAAGGAGCATCTTTTGCCCTAGATATGTCCCAGAGCTCCACTTCACACTTTTGAATTTCCTAGAATCCTGAAATGAAAACTTAGCTCCATGGTCACCCTAGATAACAAATTTTTCCTGAGTCTGGTTGTGGCTTCAAAATTTTTCTTGGTGAACCCCAGAACAAATGTGTTATATGGGTTTATCTATGTCCATTCTGATGATGTTTCACACTGAGCCATGCTAGCCAAGGTGAGTTATCTCAGTAATACCAAAGTTTAGAAATCAAAGGACAGTACCTGCCCCACACAACCTCATCTCAGTCAAACAGGACACCCTGAATGATACTCAGGAAAAAACGGACAGTTGAGACTCTGCTCTAGCAGGTCCTGGAAGTCCAGATATGAGTCTTCCCCACTGTGGTGGTCTATTATTTATATAGGCAGGTGGGTATCTCAGAATGTACCTGGTTTCTTATTAATCTATGCACCTGATGACCCAGGCGGCAGACTCTTATGGCTTATTCACAGCTGCAGAGAATGTACCTTGCTTCTGTGCATTCAGCCATGTGCTTTAAGAAGCCTGGAGTTAACTGCTACTGTCAATTTCAGTCAGGTAGTATAGGGACGGCCAAATCACATACTAAATGCATTAGACTCTTGGTGTTAATGGAGAAGCTACAAAGAGGCAGAATATAGTTCCCATGTTCACAAACCCATCCTTGCTGAATACCCAGGACATCTGCCAAGGCAGTAGAAGCCTGTATCCATGTCCACTGGCTCTAATACCTCTCAAGCTGAACTGGAGACCTGTGTGCCACTCACAGTAGGGTAGTCAGAAACCTTAGGAATCACTGTAAGACAGCAGCACTTGGTGCCACAGCCCTGCTAATGGCTGTGATGTAAACCATAGCAACCTCACCAGTTGCCAGGGCACACTTGTTTCCCTATAAGTACTGTCAATAACCCATTGGTCTCCAGGGTGGTCAAAGTGCAATGAAGGCATTGAAATATCATAAACTCCCATGTGCCTCCATCCCCTTTCTCTGTGAAAGCAGAGAGTTCCCAGAACAAATGCCAATTTTGTAACATTCTGACTCTGTGAAACCAACCATTGTGAATCCTTGATGTGGGTCCATCCTTTAGGAAACCAGAGAAGTAGGATAGATCTAATGGTTCCCAGAAGCCCCTGTTCCCAAGCCTTAGCCCTAGAAGGCTCAAGGGCATCTCTAGTCCCTTCCTTGAACTCACTGTGTCTTTCCCAGGACCATCTAATTCTCCATGTTTTCCAGTGAGACCTGGGACCAGTATCCTTCTTCCTTACTCTGGTGTCCTCACGTTCTCTATTATTCCTCCCAAGTATACTTTGAAATCTTAAAAACATGTCTATAAGTGAACTTTACAGGCAGTGAGTGAACAACTGTCCGAAGGGCAGCTGATGTTCCTACAACAATTAACATCACAGGATTCCAAGAGATCTGTAGGATACAATAGACTTTCCAGAAGGCAGAGCTGATGTCATGGGGCCCAGCCTTTGCCTTCTTGCACTTTCATTCTCCTTGAACATATCAGAAGCTTAAGTTTCCATCCCAGGATTCTCTCTTGTAACACAGGGATGTCATTCAGCTATCCAAGTTAAGTATTTCTCTCTGCTTCATTTGAATCTTCTCAGTACGTGAGCCATGGAGAGTTGAATCTCAATTTATAAGCACTGAGTAAGAATAGCTCTTCACGTCCTTAATGTCCATACCCAAAATTATGAGAAAGAAACTATGCCAAGAAATCAGGTCAGGATGATATGGAGGAAAAGTGTTGAGTCCTCTCTAGTTAAACAGAAATTGAAGAAGTCTAAGTACAGTTAAGGTAAGTTGACCATTAGAAATTTGTAAGTGAGCTGAGTCTGTTATGGGACTCACACTACTCTAGACTGTCCTTTCTACATGCCTGTTATATTAGTAAGGTATGTCTAGAATAATAGAAGTTATAAATGAATCTTTCTATGGAAAGGGGATTTGTAAGGATGGCTTACAGTATGTGCTCTAGCAAATCAGCCAATGGCTGGCTATGAATTGAGACTTTTAAGAATACAGTAGTTCCTCCATCCACCTGACCAGATGTCTCAGTCATTTGCAATATATGCAGGCTCTAATGCCAAAGAAGGAAAAGATGTGCTAATAAGAGAAGAGACAGAGTACAACTTTCTTTCTTCCATGTCCTTATATATGCTTCTAGCAGAAAGATTGGACCAGATTAAATCTGATTGAAGTTCTGAATGAAAGTTGTGACTTCCTATCACAAAAATCTAGACTAAAGCAATCATTCCTTCTTCAAATTAAGCCTAAATGACCCACAGGTTTGCACACTATTTTGGGGATTTAGTTTATCCTGTATGTTGTTATTTTGACAATCAAGACTATCAGAGTCTTAACCCATCTACAAATATTCCTGAGCAAATGGCTCCATTAGAGATTGAACGGAAGGAGTGGCAATAATCAACAGTTTCATGTGAATCATCTGTAGATCTCATGGTCATGATGAGTTTTAGTGGATAGCTAAGATAGGAAGAAATACCAGGCTTTGGTTTCTTGATTAGGAAGAAGTATCGAGATAGCCATTAAATTAAGACCCTGGCATTTCTCTATAATTGGAGACTTAAAATTAATATAATTGTGTTATGCTGGTAGTAACTGTGGTAGAAAAGGGACTATAGGTTGCAAATGTGTCTCATTAAAGGAAAAGGAAGAAAGCCCAAAATAATAAGGCACAGAAAGAGTGGGTTTTCTGAGGCCATGTAAATTTTGTCTTAAACAACTCCACACAATGTATTACTTACTCTATGCATCCTGTGGTGGAAAACTCTCCTTCCTAAAACAGAGGTAATGGGGTAAGTTTTGTGTGGTATTCATCATAACAATAGCTAGAAGCTTCCTATTGCTTTCAAACCAAAAATGGTTTGCTATGATTTGAAATTTCTCTGAGGGTCAGAGAACCAGGATATGAGGCAACAGCACCAGGAAACAAATCACATTCCAGAAATGACAGCACTGACACTACCATGATGAGCATGGGCACTGCAGTGTGTATCATGAAGAACACTGTGTTAGAATTATGTCTGCTGCTGATTCAGAAACTCAAGACATTATGGCTCAGAAAATGGGACAAAGATAGCCCTAAATGGCATGTCCATCCTGCAGCCCCCAGAAGGTGATTTAAAGTCAAATTTACACACAGAGACTCTGTATTTGATATTATGCCGTTGGCCAGTTACTTGTTTATTATCGGCTAGCTCTGTCTTAATTATTAACCCATTTCTATTCATCTAAGTGTTTCCATGTGATCTCCTCTTACCACATAGTGGGGCTGGCGTTCTGTTCTCTCCAGTCTCTACATGCTGACTCTTCCCTACTTCCTTCTCAAATCCTCCTTGTCTCCTAGTCCCGCTTATCTTGTGATCCTATTGGTCAACAATAGTGCTTTATTCATTAACCAGCATGAGAAATAGTTGGGCTGGCACCATGTTGGGTCCAGCCCACCAGGATAAACCTACTCTAAACACCCCCCTGAATATTGGTCTCAGCCAGAAGGACTGAGCAGTCTAAGGGACCTCAGACAGTGGAACCAGGAAGTATTCCTCATGCACAAAAGGACCTTGTGGACACATTCCCCATGGAGGGATACTGCCTGCCTTAACCTAGACACAGGAGAGAAGTCCTAGTCCCTACTTCAAATGACTGGACAGATCTACATGACCCCACCTGGAAGGTATTCCCCTACATGTGAAATTAGAGTGGGGGATGGGATGGGAGGGTGGTCAGGGTGCATGTGAGTGATCAGAGAGGGTAAGAGGGAGGGGGGATGGGGAGGGCAGAAGAGGGAATTGGGTTCGACATGTAAAATAAAAAATAGATAATTAAAAAATAAAATTAAATTAAAAAACAGTGCACACTGAATAAAGTTGAGTAATAACCAGCTTATGTTGACCATGTTAATCTTAAAACCATTTATGTATATGGGAACTAAAACTCATAATACTTATATTATTTTTCAGACAGCTACAATTCAATAAAATTGCATTCATCATTAAAAAAAGTCAAATTTACCAACTTTTCCTTTTGGCTTGGGCTTATTGTCACTCATTGTTTTAAACATAGTATCATTTTCTGACATTTAAATCATTCTTTATACAACTGAATTTTCACTTTGGAATACTATTCTATTCCTGGAGGACAATTTTCTATGCAATATGGGGAGGTTTATGTTTTCCATTTTAGGACTTGATGTGATGGCTAAACTCTACTGTGTACTTGACACATCGTTGAAGAACTGACTCCATCTTTGGCATTTGCTTGATTGCTAATTGATATATGAGGGCTCTGTCCTGTGTGGGTGGCACCATGTGTGGACATGTGAGTCTGAGCCATAGAGGAAAGCTAGTTGGACAGAACAGTAGGCAGCAGTGTTTGTATATGGTTTCAATCATTTCCCTTATGATCATGCCATGAATTCACTTGATGATGAATTGTAACATGTGAAGTGGACAAGCCCTTCACTTTTCCGTATTGGCTCTTTGGATTTTTAACACAATAATAGAAAACTAACCAGAGGCTGCTCCTGTGTCCTGTCCCCATCGAGAGCACCCTTGGAGCTCTGATACATCCCCACCCATCCCCACCACGAGACTGACCCCCCTACCCTGTGCCCTACCCTGCCCACTGTCCTGTCACTCTGGTTGAGCACTGGGACAGAGGGTGGAGCCAACAGTCCACCCTACTTCAGAGAATTCTCGGAGCAAAACTGAACAAAGGAGAACTGCCTATCCACGCGGGACCACCCATAATTCCCGTAATTTTCACCTGCTTGGTCTCTGACCCCACCTCCAGTCCTCTGCTGGAGTCCCGGGCCTCTCCCAGAGATCTGCCTATCTCTGCAGGTCCACTCTGAGTTCCTGCCCACAAGATCCTTGACCCCCAAATCCGGGCCTTTGCTAAAGAAAGAGGCCTCAGCTAGAGAGTTCCAGTTTCCAGTGAGATGCGACTATCCTGCAAAACCTTCCCAAGTTTCAGCTCAGCCTTTGTCCTCTTCTGCCAGCTATTGGCCAGAGGTGAGTCTGGGCCCAATGGGGGCTGCCTGTCCCCTACAATCTCTCCCCCCCCGCCAGAACTCCCTGGGTTGGCCCCTGATCCTGCTGCTCCTGTGTCCTGTCCCCATCGAGACCACCCTTAGAGCTCTGATACACCCCCACCCCCGAGCCTGCCCCTGCTACCCAGTGTTCTACCCTACCCATGGTCCTGCTGCTCTTCTTAAGCACTGGGACAGAGGGTGGAGCCAACAGTCCACCCTATTTCGGGGACTTCTAAGAGCAACTATGAACAAAGGAGACCTGCCTATCCACGCAGGACAACCCGTAATTTCCACCTGCTTGGTCTCTGACCCCTATCTCCAGTCCTCTGCTGGAGTCCCCGGCCTCTCCCAGAGATCCACCTATTTCTGAGGGACCACTGTGAGTTCGTGCTGGCATCTTCTATTGGATCCTCATACTTGACCCCATCCCTGGGTCCCTGTCTGCAGAGAAATCTCCTAGAGAGCTTGGGCCACACAGAGCTACAGATATTGAATCTCTGACCCACATAAGCCCACAGGGGAAGTACCACAGAGAGAAGGGGAGACCCCACCAACGCCTACTAGAAGAAGCTATGGGAAGAAGGCAATACAAGAGAACACCTAACAACAGAAAGACAAGCATGACACCAACAGAATCTAGGGAATCTACATCAACTAGAACGGAACACAACAACAAAGCAAAGGAAGCAGAAGGGAATGACTTAAAAATTACCATCACTAAAATGATAGAGGCCGTCAAAGAAGATGTTAGAAAATCCCTTAAAGAAATGGAGGAAAAAACAAACAAAAAAGTGGAAGAAATGAACAAATTCCTTAAGGAAAGTACAGAAAGCCAAGAAAAAAAAAAAAAAAAAAACAATTAAGCAGGTGAAGGAAATGATTCAAGACTAGAAAAGTGAAATAGAGAAAATAAAGGCAACACAAACCAAAAGAATGCTGGAAATAGAAAAACTGGGCAAAAAATCGGGAACTAAAGACACAAGCATAACCAACAGAATTAAAGAGATGGAAGAGAGAATCTCAGGCGCAGAAGATGAACTAGAAGAAATAGATTCATCGACTAAAGAAAATCATAAATCCAACAAATCCTTAACACAAAACACCCAGGAAATGTGGGACACCATGAAAAGGCCAAACCTAATAATAATAGGCATAGAGGAAGGTGAGGAAGCCCAGCTCAAAGGTGCCGGAAACTTATTCACCAAAGTCATCAAGGAAAACTTTCCAAATCTGAAAAAGGACATGCCCATGAAAGTACAAGAAGCATACAGAACCACAAAAAGACCCCTCAAAATATAATAACCAAAACACCTAGCATACAGAATAAAGAAAGACTATTAAGAGCAGCGAAGGAAAAAGGACAGGTAACAAATAAAGTTAGACCTATCAAAATTACACCTGACTTCTCCATGGAAAACCTCAAGGCCAGAAGGTCCTGGATAGATGTTGTAAAAGTATTAAGAGAAAATGGATGCCAGCCTAGGCTACTATATCCAGCAAAACTCTCAATCACTATAGATGGAGAAAACAAGATATTTAATGACAAAACCAGATTTTCCCAATACATATCTACAAATCCAGCCCTACAGAAAGTATTGGAAGGAAAACTCCAACCCAAGTAAGATAACTATGCCCACAAAAATGTAGGCAATAGATAATCCAACTACACTAGAATACAAGGGTAAAGCAGAACTAATATATTCACAATACCACTGCAAACAACAAACCTAAATCAAACAAGCATCAACAATCAATGGTCCTTACACACCCTCAACATTAATGGTCTTAACTCACCTACAAAAAGACACAGGATAGCAGAATGGATATGAAGACAGATTCCATCCTTCTGCTGCATACAAGAGACACATCTAAGCTTCAAAGATAGACATTACCTCAGGGTAAAGGGTTGGGAAAAGATTTTCCAATAAAATGGAAATAAGAAGCAAGCAGGCATAGCTATCCTAATATCTAACAAGTTAGACTTCAAACCAAAATTAATCAAAAGAGATGAAGACTGTCATTTCATATTCATCACAGGAGAAATCCATCAACACAAATCTCATTTCTGAATATCTATGCCCCTAATACAAAGTCACCCACATTCGTAAAAGAAACACTACTAAAACTCAAAGCTCATATAAAACCTCACACACTTATAGTGGGAGACTTCAATACACCACTCTCAACACTAGACAGGACCACAAATCAGAAACTCAACAAAGAAACAAAAGAACTAACAGAAGTTCTGTCTCAACTGGGGTTAACAGACATCTATAGAACATTCCATCCAAAGACAAAAGAATATACCTTCTTCTCTGCTCCACATGGAACCTTCTCTAAAATGGACCACATACTAGGTGGCATAACAAACCTCAACAAATACAAGAGAATAGGAATCATCCCCTGTATCTTATCGGACCACATGCTTTAAAATTGTAATTCAACAACAACATGAATAGCAGAAAACCTGCAAACTCATGGAAACTTAACAATGTGCAATTGCACCACTCCTGGGTCAAAGAAGAAATCAAGAAAGAAATTAAGGACTTTCTAATATTCAATGAGAATGAGGACACAACATACCCGAACTTATGGGACACATTGAAAGCAGTGCTACAAGGGAAGTTCATTGCACTAAGTGCCCATATGAAGAAAACAGATGATAGTCACATAAAAGAATTAACAGCCCAACTGAAAACCTTAAAACAGATAGAAGCGAATTCACCGCGCAGGAGTAGACGCCAGAAAATAATCAACTTGAGGGCTGAAATCAACAAAATAGAAACCAGGAAAACAATACAAAAAATCAATGCAACGAAGAGATTTTTTTTTTGAGAAAATCAACAAGATAGCATACCTTTATCCAAATAAATGAGACAGCAGAGAGAGAACATGCAAAATCAGAAACAAAAGGGGAACATAACAACAGACACAGAGGAAATCCAGGTCATAATTTGAAAACCTGTATTCCACAAAAATTGAAAATTTAAAGGAAATGGACAAATTTCTGGATAACTACCACCAAAATTAAATCAAGAAAAGACAAACAACTTAAATAGACCTATAACCCGCAATGAAATAGAAGCAGTCATTGAAAGCCTTCCAATCAAAAAACGTCCAGGGCCAGATGGATTCAATGCAGAATTCTACCAGACATTCAAGGAAGAACTAATACCAGTACTCCTCAAACTGTTCCACAAGATAGAAACAGAAGGTTCATTGCCAAACTCTTTTTATGAGGCCACAATATCCTTGGTACCCAAACCTCAGAAAGACACAACTAAGAAAGAAAACTACAGACCAATATCCTTGATGAACATCGATGCAAAAATTCTCAATAAAATACTGGCAAACCGAATTCAAGAATACATCAGAGAAATCATCCACCATGACCAAGTAGGCTTCATCCCTGGAATGTAGGGATGGTTTAACATACAAAATCTATCAACGTGATCCACCATATAAACAAACAGAAAAAGAAAACCATATGATTATCTCCCCAGATGCGGAAAAAGCCTTCCACAAAATTCAACACCCTTTCATGATAAAGGTCTTGGAGAGGTCAGGGATAACAGGAACATACCTAAACATAACAAGAGCAAGATACAGCAAACCAACTGCCAACATCAAAATGAATGGAGAGAAACTTAAGCCAATTCCTCTAAAATCAGGAATAAGACAAGGGTGCCCTCTCTCTCCATATCTCTTCAATATCGTACTAGAAGTTCTAGCTAATGCTATAAGAAAACAAAAGGAGATCAAGGGGATCCAAATTGGAAAGGAAGAACTCAAACTGTCTGTATTTGCAGAAGATATGATAGTTTACATCAGCGACCAAATAAACACCTTCAGCAAACTAGCAGGATACAAGATAAACTCAAAAAAAAAAAAAAAAAAAAAAAAAATCGGTAGCACTACTTTTTTCAGATGTCAAAGAGACAGAGAAAGAAATCAGAGGAACATCACTCTTTACAATAGCCAAAAGCAACAGAATGTATTTTGGTGTAATGCTTACCAAACAGGTAAAAGACCTATATAAAGAACTTTGTGGCTCTAAAGATAGAAATTAAAGAAGATACCAGAAAATGGAAAGAACTCCCGTGCTCTTGTATAGGCAGGATGAACATAGTAAAAATGGCAATCTTGCCAAAAGCAATCTACAGATTCAATGCAATCCCCATTAAAATCTCACCACAAATCTTTACTGTCCTTGAAAGGATAATAATCAACTTTATATGGAAAAACATAAGACCCAGGATAGCCAAAACAACCCTATACAAGTCAGGAGGCATCACCATTCCTGACTTTAAGCTCTACTACAGAGCTATAGTTCTGAAAACAATCTGGTATTGGCATAAAAATAGACAGGTAGACCAATGGAATCGAATAGAAAATCCTGAAATTAACCCACACACCTATGAATACCTGAGTTTTGACAAAACAGCTAAAATTATACAATGGGGCGACGACAGCATCTTCAACAAATAGTGCTGGCATTATTGGATGAGGGTGTGTAGAAGTCTGCAGATAGACCTATATCTGTCACCATGCACAAAACTCAAGTCCAAATGGATCAAAGACTTCAACATCAATCTAGCCACAATGAACTTCTTAGAAGAGAAAGTAGGAGGTACCCTTGAACAAATTGGTGTAGGAGACTGCTTCCTAAACATAACTCCAAGGGTACAGACACTGAAAGAAACAATTAATAAATGGGACCTCTTCAAACTTAGAAGCTTCTGTAAGGCAAAGGACACAGTGGAGAAGACCAAATGGCAGCCCACAGACAGGGAAAAGATTTTCACCAATCCTATATCCAACAAAGGGCTGATCTCCAAAATATACAAAGAACTCAAGAAACTAGTCAACAAAACACCAAATAACCCTATTAGAAAATGGGGTACAGAACTGAAGAAAGAATCCTCAATATAGGAAATCAAAAAGGCTGAAAGACTTAAGAAAATGCTCCAAATCCTTAGCTATCAGGGAAATGCAAATTAAAACAACTTTGAGATACCATCTTACCCCTGCCAGAATGGCTAAAATTAGAAGCACCAATGATGACTCATGTTGGAGAGGATGTGGAGAAAGGGGAATACTCCTCCACTGCTGGTGGGAGTGCAAACTCATACAGCCATTTTGGAGATCACTATGGCGGTTCCTCAAGAAAATGGGAATTAGTTTACCACAGGACGCAGCAATCTCCCTCTTAGGCATATACCCAAAGGATTCACATCCATGCAACAAAGACATGTTCAAATATGTTCATTACAGCACTATTTGTAATAGCAAGAACCTGGAAGCAACCTAGATGCCCCTCAATTGAAGAATGGTTAATGAAGATGTGGCACATCTACACAATGGAATACTACTCTGCCGAAAAAAAACAATGGAATCTTGAAATTCGCAGGCAAGTGGATGGCACTTGAAGAAACCATCCTGAATGAGATAATCCAGTCACAAAAAGAGGAACACAGTATGTACTCACTCATCTATGGATTTTAGACCTAGAGCAAAAGATCACCAGCCTATAATTCACACCACCAGAGGAACTAGGATACAAGGTGTATTCTAAGAGATTCATATAAAGTCCCTCACAGAACTGGTAAGGGACAAGGTCCCCAGAGCTCAGGGGAAGTGGGGGTGGGGCAGCAGAGAGACATAGCCAATAACAAGGGGCAGGAAAGGAAAACATGTGCGACCATGAATATTGAGCCTGGTTAGGAATAGAAGACAGGAAAGAGAGAGAGAGAGAGAGAGAGAGAGAGAGAGAGAGAGAGAGAGAGAAAGAGAGAGAGAGAGAGAGAGAGAGAGAGAGAGAGAGAGAGAACATAAAATAGGGAGCCAATATTGGTTTGAAGATAAAAATGAACACAAAGTAAGGTCTAGAGAACTACAAGACTGCTGTGAACTAACAATTTGAGCTTCTGTGGAAAGGCTACCATAAATGCCCTTCCCGGAGAGTGAGATCAACAACTAACTTATCCATGGAGCCCTCAACTAATGCCTGTTGGAAACAGGAGCAAACACCCATACATAAACACTGAGTTGAAGTAGAACTCAGATGCAGATGGAGAGGACAAGACCAGGCTGCAGAAACACATAGAGACAGCTTACCTGAACAAGGAGGAGCTAAAGGGCCCCCAGACTGATAGCTGGGAAGACAGCATGGGACTGACTCAGGCCCCATGAATATGGGTCTGAGATCAGAAGGACTGAGCATTTTAAGGGACCTCAGACAGTGGAGCCAGGATGTATCCCTGTTGCACAAAAGGTCTTTGAGAACACATCTCCCATGGAGGGATAACTGCCTTAATCTAGAGACAGGAGAGAAGCCCTAGTCCCTACTTCACATGACCTGTTAGACCTACATGACCCCAACTGGATAGCATTCCCCTACACATGGAATTCGGGTGGGGGATGGGAGGGGAGGGTGGTTAGAGTGCATATGAGAGTGCAGAGATCTTAAAAGGGAGGGAAGGAGGGATAGAAGAAGGGAAGGAGGAAGGGAGGGAGGGAGGGAATGGGAATTGGGATCAACATGTAAAATAATAAATTAAATTAAAAGATGCTTTGACTCCAAAATTTAAGTTGAAGGACAAGTTACTGGGGAAAATGGTTTCTATTTTTGTTTCCACAGAAAATGAAAAGATGTGGTTTCCTTCCATACTAAGGTTGTTTAAACAAGCCAGACTGCCTGAAACAGAGTACCAGGTGATCCTACATTCAAAACAGCTGGACAAAGCAGCCTTACAGACTACAGCCAGGATTTCTTAATCTTCAAATCCCACATGACAGCGCCCCTTACCAGCAGGAAGTAGTTTGGAAAGAACAATGCCCAAATTTCCAAATATTGTCTATAAATGTTTGTTTTCATTTTAATGGACTTGGTTATATAAAATAAATAATAAAAAAAAGAAAGCTAACCAGAATACTTGCCCTATTCTCAGAACATGCTCTGATGTTCCATCCTTCTCCTACTGCCCTGAGGCCTCTTTGATTATCAATTACAAAGTTTCTGGACACTGAAAAAAATGTTGTAATACCTACTTTACCAACCTCACTGCTTACATAACTCTTTTGAAGTGTTTTTAATTTTTGTATCTGATATTACATATTTTCCCTAACATCACATTCCTCCCTTTTTTTCCTTTTTACATTTATATCTGTTTCTTCTTGATTTTCTACTTTAAAAATTATCTTTTGCTCATAATAGTACCTTATAGTCAGACTATTAAGTTCCACATAAATGGGAATATTTATTATACTAATGTTTTCTAATTCACCATTCATTGCACCAGTACTATTAATTTAGCAAAGCTGACTTTTTATATTTCCTACTTATCCACAAAGCTAAAATTGCCATGCATTTAAATATTGAAAGTCCCTGAGAACATCAGTTTCACAGATCTAGCATGTATTTAAGATTGTTCTAGGGTACTTCATCACTGTTTTTTTTCATAGTATGCTTTTACAGTATCATAATCTAAATTGTCTTATTATACTTTTATAAGCAGATTGTGAGTAGAATTGTTTCCCCTGATATCTCTGTCAGCATGTATGTCATTTGTATATTGGTAGGCCACCAACATTTGTGAGTTAAGTTTGCAGACTTCCACATCTATTAATTTATTTATCATAGTAAGGAATTTCTGATAAATTTTAGTTTCAGTTGTTTATAATCATATCATCTGTAATAAAGACATTTTGACTTCTCCCTTTTAAATTTTATCCCCTTTACCTCTTTCATATGTCTTAGTTCTCTAGCTAATAGTTAAAGTACTATATAGACTAGGTATAGAAAGTGTGGATATCCTTCACTTGGTCCTGGTTTTGTGTAACTGCTTTGCAATTTCTTTATTTGGCATGATGTTGCTGTGACTTTATAATGTTGGAGTAAGTACTCTATGTCCCTAGAGCCTCCATGATTTTTATCATGAATGTATTTGGGATTTGCACAAAGGTCCTCTTCTCATCTAAGAGGTGGTTACTTCCTTTATTCACTTTATGTGTTGAAATATATTTGCTGACTTATGTATGTTAATTTATCCTCAGAGGTCTGACAGTAAGATAACATAAACATGGTGATAATTTTTCTAATTTTATCTATTTTCTTATATCCTATCCATCAATTTGCTCCCTGCCAACTACCCAACTCACCCTACCACAGCCATCCCTCTGAAAGGGTAATCACTTTCATGAGAAGTAAACAAAGTCTGAACCACTAAGTTGAGGCAGGACCAAGCCCCTCCCCACAGCATGAAGGCTGAACAAGACATCCCACAATATGGAATATGGTCCAAAAAGCCAGCTCTTGCACCAGGAAAGATCATGTTTCCACTGCCAGGGTCCTCCCAAACAGACCATACTACACAATTCTTGCCTGCCTTTAGAGGTCCTGGATCAGTACCATGGAGGATCCACAACTTTCAGGCTAGTGTTTGTCAGTTTCCCTGAGCTTGGTTCAGCTGTGTCTATAGATTTCACCATCATGGTTTTCCATGAATTATGATTTCTCTTCGATGTGATCCTGAGTTGATTTGCAAGTAATTTATTTGAGAATTTGTCCACCAGGTGGCAGAACATCTCTGTTGCTGCAATCTTAGTGATGGTTTGACTTTGGTCAGCAGACAACTGAAGAACCTGCAATGCTGAGAAGACAGAGAAGGTGAGCTGACCACTGAAGTTTCTTGCCCTGCTGAAGTCCACAGTCCCCAGGGAGAGCTATGATGACACTGACTGAACCTTTTTACAGTGGTTGTGGCTGCAGCTGAACTGTGAATGAGAGCTTTTGGAAACATGAAATTTTTGGCAATATTCATGATCAGTCTGAAGAGCAGACTGGTTCATCCACATTGCCTGAAATCACTATGTGAAGAAAAGGAATGTGGGTAAGGGAAGCATGCTGTATTTCCTGTTGTTTCTTTTTGCACAGTTGGAGCATCAGACTTGTCTCCTGAGTTTCCAGGAGGGAAGAGGTACCTTTATCAATTGTACCTATAGAGACACTGCCAACTATAACTGCCCCTGATATGAACAAGAGCCTGGGGAAGGTCTCAAGCTGCCTATAAATGTCATTTCAAATGTGGATTTAAAAGAAGAACAAGGACTCATTGTCCTACTGAATAAGAAAAACAAACATCTCTCCCTAAACATCACAGCTGCCCATCCTGGTCACAAGGCCACACACTTCTGTGCAGCAAGTGCACACTGCCCAGGCACCTGGTGCGTGCTCACTAACTTGGGACCATGGCTGGAGACAATTATATATATTTTCTACTGTCCAAAACATGAATTTCCTGTGTTTTGTTACATAGGTGGGTTGTCTAAAACTTCTTTCAATTCTTATTCTAAAACATAAAAATTCTAGAGCACTTTGAGTAATAATGAGAATAACTGATTATATGTCGAGACCTAGTTGACTGTCAGGTGCCATTTAGTTGACCCCACTCACTCCAAAGATATATCTGTGTCAATGGTAGAGAATATTCATGATGGAAAGGCTCCTACCATTTAGTAATAGTACTTAATATATTTATTAGATTACTATTGCACAATTTATAAAAACCATTTAATACAAACAACAGTTTTTTATAATATCTTCCTGGGGGCCAGGACTGTGGGTGGTGCAGTGTCATTAGCATAGCAATAAGAGAAGAGAATGCTCCTGCATCTCCTCTAGGAGGCTCTGGGCTCCTCCTGCCTCTTCCTCCTAAGTGATGAGATCAAAGGCACGCACCATCATGTCCCATGCAAGTCCCTGTTCTTAACTTCTACCCTGTCTCTCTAGCTCTGAAATGTCACTAGCCCACTCTAGTATGTGGCTCTGTTCAGACTTGCCATTTTCTCCCATTCCCTCTGGTTTGCTAAAAATAAACCTTTAGTTTACTTTCCTAAAGCTAGCCACCAAGGACTATTCCCATATTTGCCCACCTCCTCCTCCTGACACTAACTACTGAAGTCCAGCAATCAAAGCCCTCTTTGGCTCATCCAGTTGATTTGCCAATTAAAATTAAACACGTCATTCTAACACAGATTTTCCCTCTTTACTTTTGTAAACCACTGCTTGCCTATGTGCCATGTCTTTTTTCTCTCTATTCAGAGGCAGTCCTTTGTCCCTCTTGGACAAGTACCCCTTCCCTTTCTCCCTCATTCCCTATTTTGTTTACAACATCATCCTAGTTCCTTTAAACAGATGTCTGCTCTTTCTTTTCTTAAAGATTACACCTGCAAGGTCATTTACTGTTGTTTTCTGCCATAGTTACAAAGCATTCACTTTAACATTTCTTCCTAGATCAATAAAAAATCTCTGTGAAAAAGGTATTTGGACATGATTAATGCCTAATCCAGGGTGTGAGGGAGCCCTTGTTGTGCAGGTATCCCCTCCAACCTCTAGATTAAATATTTTTAAAAAATTATACCTATCAGAAATGTCAGAGATGGTGGTGGCTTCTGGCATCTGCTTTACTGCAGAAAAGCTCCAACATGCTTGAAAGATACATAGACGCTCTGAGGGCAGACTTAGCAGAAGAGGAGTCTGCCGAGCCTGCAGTATATCCTGGAGGAAGTGATAAAAATCAGGTCACATGAGAAGATTGTTTTAAAAATTGTACTTGGGGAATTTGATGGAAATATGATAGAGGGCAGCAGCGAGTGTTACAAAGAATGGCAAAACTGGAAATATTGTGGTGAAGGGTATGGGAGAGTGTGGTCACTGCAGATAAAGACCATGCCACTACTGAATAAGGCCCACCCGTGGACTGCAGACTTGCCCACAGCACAGAGCTTCTGTTCACCCTGTTGGGAGAAGGGGATCTTGGACCACAAGGCTACATGTAGGCTGCAAGCACAACAGTTGCATCCTGTGAAACCTCAGGGTGTCTGCCACTGAAGACAAGGAGAAATGTAGCCATCTGCAGCTCTCAAGGATTCTGTCCCAGATGCCCTGCCCAGATTGAAGAGCATCATGACCCTGGACAATGTACATGTAAAGCTGTTTGTACCAACATTGTCTGTCGTCTATGGCAAATAGTGTGGCTAATTTTGCATTCTTATCTTCAGGCAAACTTTGTTTGCAAAATCATACATAAATCATATACACAAAATATCACCACACAAATATGTGATTGGGGTGTGGCTAGAAAGTGAAATAAGTATGTGGTGGAAAGAAGTGGTACTACAGATTTGTCAGTGAAAAAATATTGGAGAAGTTTGTGTGTCCTTACCTAGTAGGGCCTACAGGGTGCTGTGCAAAGACATGACATTTGAGTAGGCTCTGTCCCCAGAAAGCCATGCCCTACTGAGCTATCTCTATAGCTATGGGCAAGACAGGAAGTTTGAGAAGGAGGTCAGTTTCTTTTCCTTATTGAATCACTTTGAAAGGCCTCTGTGCTGCCTCCAGAGGCCCTGTCAGTGTCAGTGATCTATGCTGTTTCCTCAAGCCATGTTGATGTCCATAGTCCATGTGGATGTCTGTGGTCTGCACTACTGCCAGAAGCCATGTTTGTATCTGTGATCCATGATGCTACTGGAGTCCATGTTGATGCCTGTAGTCCTAGAATCATGGTGATATCTGTGGTCCATGCCATCACTGGAGGCCACATTTTTATCCATGGTGTGTGCTGCCAACTGAGACCATTTTGATGTTTTACCACAGACAAATAGATGTCTGGACACTGGCCTGACATCTGAGACCTTGTTAATGCCTGTGGTCTATGATGCTGCAAGAGGCCATGTGGATGTTCATGGTTTGTGCTCTAGCTAGAGGCCATGTTGAGGTACATATCCTGTTCTATTACCAAGGCCATGATGGTACACACTGACGATTCTAAAGCCAAGGCCTGTGTTGATGTCTGTGGTCTGTGCTCCCACTAGAAGCCATGTAGATGTTCATTGTCAGTATTACTATGAACTGTAATGGGCAAGGAAGCTTCTTTTGCAGTAGAATCAATGACTACAGCCTCACAGTTGAGAATGAGCGAACTATAAATCTTCTATATTATTTCCACCTTCCTACAGCCAACCTACCAAACCTGCCTAGACAGGCAGCCATTGAAGAAAACTCTTTAAAAATGTAATAGGGTTGTAAAACTGTAGCTCCTCACAGTTATAGTTTCTGCTGGGATGGGGAGATGAGGGTGAGGAAGGACTCAGCTTTCCTTCAGAGGCTGGATGCTGTGAGATTGACCGTGCTCCAGTGAGCATATGGATAACACAAATTAAACTTGTCTATTTTTTCTATTTTATGACATATATTTCCACAGCTCACTCTTATTTATGTGCCAGTCATTACCTTTCACTTCAAGTGAAAGAGAGTTCTAGTAGTGTGATGGTGCCTTTTGCAAACATAAACTGGTTCTCGATTTCATTTAAGTTTCTTTAGAATAAGAGAAACCCCATAAGGAATATAAGGAAATTCCACTTCCTAGTGACTGTGAACAGAGCATCAATGAAATAAACAAGTTTGCAGATGTAGAGTTCTTAAACATACTACACTAAGTGGCAGAGCTGGGTGATGTGGTAGATTTATCTTTAGGTTTTGAGGATTCTCCACACTGATTTCCAGAGTACCTCCATCAATTTCCATTGCACCCAACAGTGAATGTGAGTTCCTTTTTCCCCACAACCAACACCAGTTGTTTTACTCATTTTAGATACTCTGGGTAGGGCGAAATGAAATCTCAAACTTGTTTTAATATTCATTTTCCTAATTTCTAAAGATGATGAACATTTTTAGATTTATCTTTTAGTCATTTTTAGTTCTTCTATTCAGAACTCCATCTTGTCTTCTGACATCTCCATTTCCTTTACCAGGAAATGATGGAGTGAAAGGGGATGGTTTAGTGAGACTGTTGAAATGGCCTGAGGTCACTTTTTTGGTGGTGTCAGTCCACTAGGGGGCAGTGCATGATTCCTAGAAATTACTTTCCTTAAGTTGCCTAGAGCTTTGAAGATCTGAGGAGAAATAGGGACACAGGGCAATCCACTCACAAAGAAAGAAGTGGGGATGATGGTGTGGCGATCACCCAGACCTTTACCTCTCAATCATTCTGTTGAAAACCACAGACTTCTAGGTTCTGTTTGCTGGATTCCATGTGTGTATCATTCAATTTTAACAATTCTCTGAACAAAATAAAATCTCGCTGGGCATTGTGAGAATGGATACACAATAGAAAACATCTCCAATGCTCTCTTTTTTAAAATTTTGTTGGAAAGTTCCTAAATTCAAAGAAATAGAAATATTCCAACACACTTAATACCCTTTACTATACACACAGACACATAGACACACACATACACAGAGAGAGAGAGAGAAAGAGAGAGACAGGGAGGGAGGGAGGGAGACAGGAAGGGGGAGGAAGGAAGGAGAGAGGGAGGGAGGGAGAGCGGGAAAGAGAGAAAGAGAGAATACTCTAAACTAGAAACCAAAAGAATAACTTTTTTTTAGAAATGCTAAGATATAATAAGTATAAAAACAGAAGGAATCAGGCCTCACTGAACTTAGACAGACATTCACAGCCTGGTCAGACTCAATGTGCTTTCCTATCCAATGGTGAAAAAGAGCTATGCAGAAGACATGAGATGGAAATTACATGAGGGCAGAAAGACAGGCATGTCTCGTTTTTGTTACAATCAACAAAACTGTCATTGGAAACATTTTCTATGCACAGGTCTGATGATATCAAGAAATTCATTTTATTCTGTAGAGCACATTACATGCTGATCTTTTACATTGTGTACTTAAGAAATCTGCTAGGACTCTCTCACTGAGTGTATTAACCACATGTTAAGGTGGACCCCATGGCCACACATAGGTGGACAATACAGAATGAACTCCATGATGTTGTGTATCATATTGTATGGTCTGGGTGTTCTTTTTGGTGCTATGTCTTTTCTGGTTTTGTTTGTTTGCCTCTGTGTTTGACTTAAAGAGGGAGAAAAAGAAAGAATGTGGAGTTGGGTGATTTAGAAGGTGTGGGAGTTTTTGGAGGTGGTGGAGGAAGGGGGAAATAATGATCAGAATATGTTGTATAAATAAAACTTCCAAGACAAAAATTAGTCAAAGAATCATGCTAGGATTCTGTAAGACATTTTTAACCGACTAGAGCTGTAAATTTTCACACTAGCATTCTGCATTAATGGATTCCCCATCCTCAGACATTTCCCCCCCCCAAACTCTCCTTATAAGAACTATTACATTAAAAACACAGTGCCCCTGGGTCCTCATCATTGTCTGTCATAGCTTGGGAGAGATTGCCATGCAGAGTCATAAGGAAGTGGGTGGGGCTTCTTTTTCAGATGAATGAGGAAGTTGGGTGATTCAGAGAGAGCCTGATGTGTGTAAGCACAAGTGTGCTGGGCACAAGACTTGGCACCATCACAGCTGGAGAGGACATCCCAGCAACTGGACAGGGGCCATGGAGAGGAAGCTGGGAGCTGTGCTGGGGATTCTGTGTGTGCAGATTTGCTGTGAGTTGTGCTCTCCTACATTGCTTTTGGGATTCTCCAGAGATGTCAGGGTGGAGAGGATTAGCCAACCTAGAGCTCCTGGGCAGTCATCCTCAAGGTGTCTCCTGGGATATTTGACAGGTGTGGGTGAAAACCCCTCATGATTCTGGTTTGCTTTTCTGATTCCAAGCAGTGGTGAGAGGAGTTGAAGTGGAGCAAAGTCCTTCAGCCCTGAGTCTCCATGAAGGATCCAGTTATGCTCTGACATGCAAGTTTTCTACAACCATGAAAAATGTGCAGTGGTTCCGACAGAATCCCATGGGCAGCCTCAACAATCTTTTTTACGTGGTTCAAGGAATAAAGAAGAATGGGAGATTAACTGCAACATTTGACTCTAAGGAGCGAAACAGCACCCTGCACATCAGGGATGCCCAGCTGGAGGACTCAGGCACCTACCTCTGTGCTGCTGATGCACAGTGTTTCCAACAAGCCTGCAGACTGGCCCCAAACTGCATCTGGGTGTGCAGCTACCACCCTAACACAGGAAGACTCTGCAGGAGGCTTTTGCACAGCTGTGGCTTTATCAGATCTCCACCAATTATCGGGAAGGTGTGAGGAAACACAAAATTACCACAACACAAATTCATATTTCAACTGATATAATACTGACTTGTACAAGGATAAATGCTCTGAAATAAATGCTCTGAAATGAGTAAAATCTACACTTTATTTTAACAAATGCTTCCAGCTCATCTGCTCAACATGAATTTGATTAAATAATTAATTTTGAAGATATAATAAATTATGTTGTACAAAGTCAAGACAAAAGAATCTTAAATCACAACATGACTTCAATAATGTCTTGATATTAAAAATATATTCATTTATTCAATGCACAACCAATATTTTACATAACAAATTATGAGACCCAAATGATACTTTACAAACTAGAGAGATGTCTTTGTGATTTGGATCACAATAACCCATACAGCAAATTGATTCTACAAAATACATACCTACAATGTAATAAACATGCACAAATTCTCATTAAAATATTGCTTTCAAAAACACTGGAAACTTCTTAAAAGTCACACAAAAGGGGACAATTCATTATATAATAATTAAACAAGCTCAAAGTAGTGCTAATTCTCAAGGGATGGTAGCTTATATTCCACATTTGAAAGGCTCTGGCATGGCACTTGTCTCTGCATGGAACTGGAAAGCAGCTAAGCTCCTTCATTCAGGAACTGTCTGTCTTCCCATTGCTGTTTTCAGGTTGAAACAGCAACTAAGTGGTTACAACAGCAACTCAATTAGCTAAAACATTTACATTCTAGAGCTTCTCAAATAACTGACCCCTTGTGATTCATTCAGCTTCATCCCCATTGCTACTATATTTGTTTCAAATATAGATTATCTGGGCTTCCCTGATAATAAACAATTCCTAGTTGTCTGTAAGATTTATGTGAGCATGGATAGAAGTGGTGACACTACAGTGACAGCTTCTACAATATGAATTATTCATTCAGTCATCTCAGAGAGTTCACAAATAGCAACCATCATAATCCTAGCTTCTGGATAGTGTGTGGTAAGGATTTAGGTGAGGTTGGAATATTGTAATTAGGCACAGAAAGAGGATACTCTGAAAAGTCTTTCTGACTTATCTTGATATACACCATTTTTCTAATCATCTCCTGATTAATCTGGACATGAAAGTGCTTGTTTAATAATCAAATGAACTTGAGGCCTATGGATAATAATTTTAGAAGTTTTCTAGACATAATATAAAATAAAATAAAAAACCTGTTTTATTTTCTGTTGTAAATCCTTAAGATCAATGAAAATATAATTTAATTCAAATATAAAGTATAAAAGAATGTATCAAATGAGAAAAGCACCTTCCATTCTTCCACATTTGTATCGGCAGCCTTCATGACAGGATATTCTCTTCATCCCAGACGTTGAGAAGGTCTGCGAGATTTTTCACGTAAAGTTAACAATGCCCTTTCACTTTTTAAAACTGGCCCACAGTAGTATCTGCCTGATTCACAATACCTTTATCCTGTTACAATCATTCATCATCTCTGTTTCCTGTACTGACTTTTCCAGATTTTTCTCTCATCTATTGATTCAGAACTTCAGTTTTCTCATTAGCTTCTGTTAAAGTTCTGAATTCCATTCAGATAGTGAACATGTTCACAGTTCCTTTTAGACAACTGTAATCGGTTGTCACTGTCTTCTCTTGTTCCCAATCAAAATAATTCCTTTCGTGAAAATAATTGTTTCTGGTCATCAATAATGTCCTGACAAGCTGTTCATTCTCTCTTCTTAATTTGTCATTTCCATTTTCTGCCTCTTAATTCACAGAGTCAAATGAACCTTAATTTTCTTCTCTTTTTCCTCCACTTTCAAATTCTTGAATATTTTCTTTTTTTCCAAATAGTTTTCTTTTTTAATATGTCTTGTTTCAGTTTTCAAGTATGTTTGAAAATTTTTTCATCTATGTTGACAACAGCTGGTCTGTAATTTTCTTTGTTGGATCTTTGTGTAGTTCAGATATCAGCATAACTAGGTTCATGTAGAAAGAATTAGACAGTGGTTGTCAGCTTCTGTTTTGTGGAATGATTGGGAATTGAAGTTAGTAATGAGTTGTATAATTTCTGTGAAATTGTACACTTCAAGTTGGTTTTGATATGCATGGATCCTGCTTTTAACCTACTCTGTTAGTCTCTTCCAATCAGGGAATTTAAACCATTAATTTTGAGAGTGATCACAGAGCAGTGCTCATTGATTTCTTTTATTTGTTGCTATGGAATTTCCATCCTCTTTTGATTTGCTTGTCTGGAATTTTTTTTTTTTTCATGCTTTTCCTTTGTGTGGTTAATTAATATCTTCAGAATTCCCCCTATCATCTTTTCATAGAACTGGATTGGTAAGCAAATATTGGTTGAATTTGATTTATCTTGGAATGTTTTAGTCTCTTCAACACCTGTGATTAATAGTTTTCCTAATTTAGTAGTATAGGCTGGCATCTTTCTGTCAAAGTCTGTGTGACATCTGTCCAGGCTCTTCTGGCCTTTATATTCTCTATTGAGGTGTCCGTTATTGATATATTGTGTTTGCCTTCATGTGTTACTTTATCTTTTTTCCATTCAGTTTTAAGTATTCTCTCTTTGTTCTGTAAAGTCATTGCCTTGATTATTAAGCTTTACCAGAGAATTTCTTTTCTGGTCCTGTTTATTTGGTGTTCTGTATGCTTCTTGTACCCTGATAGGTAACTTCTTGTTTCGAATATAGACATTTTTCTCTATGGTTTTGTTGAAAATATCTTCTGTGACTTTGACTTCTGTTTCTTCTCTTTCCATGTCACTTGTATATTCAGTCTTTTCACAGTGTCCCCAATTTCCTGGATATTTTGTCTCAGGATTTTTGTAAACTTAGGATTTTGTTTGACTGGGGTGTCCATTTCTTTTATCGTGTCTTCAGTGACTGAAGTTCCCTCTTCTGTGTCTTCTGCTCTGTTAGTAGAGCCTAACTTGAGGCTTTATTTTGACCCTAGATTTTTCTTTTCCAGCTTTACATCATTTCACTTCATGTTTTCTTTAGAGATTCCATTTCTACAAACATGTCTTGAGCTGTTTTCTTCATTTTATTCCACTGTTTGTGTTTTCAAGAATTTCATTAAGGGATTTAGTTATATCCTCTTTATTGTCCTTGGGAAAATTCATAACATCTACTTTGATGTCCTTATTTTCTAGTTCAGTTCTCTTGCAGTTTCAAGGTCAATTGCTGTGGGTTACTGGGTTGTTGTGAACACATACTGTCTTGGCTATTAAAGATTGTGTTTTTGTGAAGGTGTCAGATGTTGGGATGATGGTGTTTCTATGTTTTGGTTTCTGGTAGTGCTTTCATTTAGTGTGTGTTTTCTTTCTTGGTTTCTGTTGAACTCTCTGGATCTGAGTTAGGGTAGTGCTTCCTGGTATGGGGCTCTTGGGCCACCGTGTGGTAGAAAGTAACAGTTGTAGGTGAGAATAAAAGGCTGAGAGCAGCTTCAGTAATATGTTAAGGAGATCCTGTTCAAACCAAAGGTGGGGTCCACAAGAAGTTGAGGGTGTGTTGTGAAGAGAGTATCTTGAAGTAGCTTGCTGTAAGGCAAAGAATTATGTGGAGAGACGGGGATGGAAGGGCTAGGGATCCTGGTTCTGAACCAAAAGCTGCAGTGTCCAGTGAATGAATTTGAGAAAGGGATATGTAAGCAAGCTGTTATCAGGATGAGCATGAGAATGGAGAGATTGTAATGGAGAACATGGAAAACAGTGTGAATGACTTACATGAGTCCCTGCCAGTGTAGTCACTGGGGTAGCAAGTGTTTTTATGTATTGGAGGGTGACATGAAGGAAAGGGGATGGACTAGAGGGGATGTTATGATGATCCACAGGAAAGAGGGAAGCTGAGTCATCCGAAAGTTTTGGGGGAGTTCCTATGGAACAGAAGCAGACAGGAGCAGCAGGCCCTGCAGATATGGTATGAAACTGGGAAAATTAAAAGGTAGGACAGCAAAGAAAGTGAAGATTCACTCCAGCTTCCTAGGCAGGTGTAGCCAACAGGCTCCCATGTGGAGTGCCTCTATTGGCTTTTTACACAAAGAAATGTGTTGGGGGGGGAGGACATGCAAAAGATTTTGTGTAGTTCCCAGTGAATGGAGGAAGAGGGAGAGGAGGCAGGGAAGAAGTCTGTCATAGGGATAGGAATGGTGCCAGTGTGACTAAAATGGAGGACAGGAATGACAGTGAATCTGGACTATCTTCTTCCCAAGCCTGTGTGTACACTGGGTTGCCAGACAGACAGTGTGTGTAGGTATTCTCAGTTGACACAAGAGAAAGGAAATATCCAGAAGTGGGGGTTGGTGTGTCTGTGAGGATCCATGGGAAAGGGGAAAGCTGAATTTATTGCAAGATTTCATAGATTCTCCAGGGAATTCACCACAGTTATTCTTTAAGTAATACACAGTCCCAATCACTGCGTGCTGTGAGAGTAACCCAAATGGATGTTGCCATCTTTAATACCAATGACATCTGCAAACTTTCCTAAAACTAGCTTGTGTATTCGTGATTCTAGGCAGAACTCTCTGGAAGGTAAGATGCAAGCACAAAAACATCGCATCTGTCTTGTCAATAAGAACTCACTGAAGTCAAAGCATTTTTTTTAATTTATTATTTTACATGTCGATTGCAGTTCCCTCTCCCTCCCTCCCTCCCCTCCAGCCCTCTCTCCCTCCTTCCATCCCTTTTACCCTCTCTGCCCTCTCACATGCACTCTAAATACCCTCCCCTCCCATCCCCTCACCACAATTCCATATGTAGGGGAATGCCATCCAGTTGGGGTCATGTAGATGTGACAGGTCCTGTGAAGTAGGGACTAGGGCTTCTCTCCTGTCTCTAGAATAAGGCAGTTATCCCTCCATGGGGGATATGTTTGCAAAGTCCTTTTGTGCACCAGGGATACATCCTGGCTCTACAAAATTTAACTTGAAGAACAAGTTACTGGGGAAAAGGATTTCTATTTTTGTTTCCACAGAAAGTGAAAAGATGTGGATTCCTTCCAGACTAATGTGGCTTGATCATGCCAGACCGCCTGAAACAGAGTACAAGGTGATCCTACATTCAAAACAGCTGGACAAAACAGCCCTACAGACTACAGCTAGGATATCTGAATCTTCTTCAAATCCCCCAAGACAGCGCCCCTTACCAGCAGGAAGTAGTTTGGAAAGAACGACGCCCAAATTCCCAAATATTGTGTATAAATGTTTGTTTTCATTTAATTGGACTTTGTTATATAAAATTAAATAAAAAAATTATATATAAAAAAAGAACTCACTGAAATTGAGGGGGAAATACATTGTCCTTTTGCAACTAAAAATTATGAAAGAATATTTTAGTCTTTTTCTAGGTTCCATAAATCTCAGGACAAATATTGACTTAAGTATCTGTCTCCATGAAAAGGGAAAGTTGCTTGAAGGATGATGTAAGCAATCTGTGATATGGGAGTGGGATAACAAACACAATTCTACACAGAACAAATTTTATACACACATACACATATACACACTTACATATGAACTTATTTCATATATACATAAGAAAACATAATGTATATATGTTTCTATACAAGGCAATATATAATATATATTATCTGCTATATTTTATACATAAACACTTCCAAATGAACTTATTTCATATATACTTAAGAAAATATCATGTATATATGTTTATATATAAGGATATATACATATACATATATATGTATAAAATGTTTGATTCAAAGACAAGAATCAGCCTTATTAGTATATACAAATACCATGCTTGGGTCTCTATGGACTAGGACACAGATAATATGAAATATTACTGTTTTATGTGTCTGAGTCTCTAACAGGCCAGAGAACACTTAAGCAGAGGCTTTTCCGGTTGAAGATGAAACCACAAGGTGGTAGTAGACCTCAGCTGCTGGGGAGTATGCAACAGATTCTCTTCCTTTTCTGCTGGCTGTGCAGACTTAGAGGAGAAGCACAGACTTGTTCTCAGTGAGTGAGTGGATGACTCCAGGGAAGAATTGATAAGGAGAAAGTACACCACCCTGGAAGCTGTAGCTGCCCTGTGAGTCATCACGATCTACACTGGATCTCAATTTAATTGGAAGAAAAATGAAGACATATGTTCTCACTTTATTCTTGTTCCTGTGGCTGACGATGGATGGTGGGTTAAGATTTTAGTATCACAGAATACTCAGGGGGCATTAGACATTCAGGAGGAACTCTATTTTATTCAGGGTTTCTCTAGTGACCATAGAACAAAGAATCCTGGAAAGTTATGACCTCAAGACCTTCTCCCTTTCTGTCCATCTCTCTGCATAGGGCTGAGCCAAGGAGAGCAGGTGAAGCAGCTACCTTCCACCCTGAGAGTCCAGGAAGGAGCCATCGCTGTCATCAACTGCACTTATACAGACAGTGCCTCGTCTTACTTCCCTTGGTATAATCAAGGACCTGGAGAGCATCCTAAGCTCATTATTCATATTTTATCAACTATGGAAAGAAAGCAGGACCGAAGACTGATAGTTTTACAGGATAAGAAAACCAAACACTTCTCCCTGCACATCACAGACACCCAGCCTGGGGACTCTGCCATGTACTTCTGTGCTGCAAGTGCACACTGCTCCCCAGGCACCTGCAGCCTGTCCTCAAACCTGACACAGGGCCTGGAGCCTCATCCACATCCTGTGTCATAGGCTTCCCAGTGCAGCATTTGTCAGCTGTCACTTGGCAAAACCAACTATAGTGTAGACATTAGAAACGTTTTCAGTCACTTGAAACAATTTATGACAGTTTCCTCCTTTTTAAAAAAAAATGTATTGAAAAATTAAAGTACAATTTAATCATTCCCCTTTCCCTTCCCTCTCTCAAGCCCCTTCTATATCTTTCCCCTCATTCCCTCTCATACTCATAGTCCCTTTCTCTTTAACTATTATAATTGCATATTTGTATACATTCAAACAACTGTGTAAGCAGTGTGCCTGTATTATATAATTGGGATGACTAGTTGGTATTTGAAAGCCAATATGGAGAATTATCTTCATGGATGAATAATTGCCCTTCTCTCATTTACTTGTCTGTAGTTCTTTGTTCATAGAGTGGGCCATCATGAATAACAAGATAGGAGATGAGTACCAAAGGGTCAGAAATTGGAAAAAAAATAAATCAAATTACCATTATGGGATGTTATATTTCACATAAGAGATCCCAAAAACTCTACCAGAAATTTTCTTCAAATCATCATCTACATGGTAAGATAGCAAATCTACTTACAACCATCAGGTGCCTCTTTATACAGCACCAACAATCACGCTGAAAAAGAGATCATCCACACATGCCCATTCAGTAAAGCTTCCAACACTGAAACATCTAGAAATAAATCTAACCAAGGTAAATAAATACTTGTGCAAGAAAAACTTCAAAACTCTGAAGAAACAGTCGAGAAAGACCCTAGAAAAAGAAAATCCTCTCAGGCTCACAAATAAGTAAAACTAATATTGTGAAAATAACCAGTCTACTAAAAGTGATCTAAAGATTCAATTCAATCCCAATCAAAACCCACAACATCCTTTACATAAATAGAAAATAGATAAGACCAAAAGAGAAATGCCATCCCCATGGCATGTAATAGTTAAAACACTAAATATACATAGAAAATGATGTATAATGAAAACTACATAAGAAAAAGATAGGTCACATATAACGTCAGAAACTAATATCAATCTACTAAAAGTTGATGATTTCAATTCCCCACTTTCTTGGGTAATCAGTTCACCTGGACACAACATCAAAACAGAAATATAGGAATTAATTGAAATCCTATATCAATTAATATAATGGATACTAAACACTACTCTATGCAATTGTCAAAGAATGCACAAGTCTCACCAGCACATGGAAGATGATATAAAATGGACTACATCTTGGGACATAAAAATTCTTTACAAATTCAAAAATTTTAAAATCGCTTTTTGTATCCTATTAGCCCAAATGCAAACACACACACACACACACACACACACACACACACACACACACACACGGACACACCAAAACACATAAATAAATAGATAAGTTTCATTCTTTTCTATATCTAAGTAGGGTTCTAGTGTGCATTCTTCTTTTACTTCTTTTGTTCCTCGTACAATGTACCCCAATAACATTCGATTTCCATTCCACTGAGTTCCACTTTCCCACCATTTTGCCTTCTCCCACCAAAAAAGAAAAAGAAAAAATACAAGTCCATTTCTTGTTGCCCATATTCTCACTGGAGCATGGTCACACTCTCAGGGGCTAGCCCATTAAATATAACTGAGTTCTGTCCCCCCCCCACACCACCACCACTCCAGAAGTCATCAATAGTGAAGTCTACACTTCATCATCTCTATCACATGTTTTCTTATTTTACTTATCAATCCCAGTTCCCTCTCCCTCCGTGCCTCCCCCCCCATACCCCCCAACTCCCTCCCATCCCACCCACCCCCCACTCCACAGGGAGGGTGATGCCAGGAGGGATCATAAAAATCTGTCAAGTCATTTGGAGTAGGGACTAGGCCGTACCTCTTCCCTCTAGGTTAAGGGAGTAACCCTGCATGGGGAATGTGCATCCAAAGTCATTCTCTGCATCAGGGACACATCCTGGTTACACTGTCAGAGGTCCCTTAGACTGCCCAGGCCTTCTAACTGAGACCCATACTCAAGGGATCTGAATCCGTCCAATGCTGGTTTCCAAGCTATCAGTCTGGGGATCCATGAGTTCCCACTTGTTCAGGTCAGTTTTCTCTGTGAGTTTCTGTAGCCTGGTCTTGACCCCATTTTTTTTTTTATCACTCCTCCTTCTCTGCATCTGGATTCCAGGAGTTTGGCTCAGTGGTTAGCTGTAGGTGTCTGCTTCTGTTTCCATCAGCTACTAGATGAGTGCTCTATGATGGCAGATAAGTTAGTCATCAATCTCATTATCAGGGAAGGGCATTTAAGGTAGTCTTTCCAGTGTTGCTCAGATTGTTAGTTGGGGTCATCCTTGTAGGTCTCTGGACATTTCTCTATAGTCACTTTTCTCTTCAAACCTATAATGGCTCCATCTTTTATGCTCTCTCCCCCCTCCTCTCTCATCTATTCCTCTCCTGACTCAATCTTCCTAGTCCCACATGCTCTCCTATCCTCCCCTTCTCTTTCTCCTAGCTTCCTCTCTATTCACTGGCCCAACCCATTCCCAATATGCTCAGGAGATCTTGTTCCTTTCCCCTTCTGTGAGGGACCTTGTATGAATGTCTTAGACTCCTTGTTTCCTAGTTTCTCTGGTGATGTGAATTATAGGCTGATGACCGTTTGCTCTATGCCTGAAATCCATATATGAGCGAGTACATACCAAGTCCCTTTTTTTTTGTGACTGGTTTACCTCACTCAGGATGTTTTCAAGTTCGAGCCATGTGACTGCAAATTTTAAGATTCCATTTTTTTTCCCTGCTGAGTAGTATTTCATTGTGTAAATGTGCCACATCTTCTTTATCCAATTTTCAGGTGATGGGCATCTAGACTGCTTCCAGATTCTTGCTATTACAAATAATGCTGCTTCATTCCCCATGGAGGGATGCTGCCCTAACCTAGAGGCAGGAGGGAGGGCCTAGTCTCTACTCCAAATGACTTGACAGACTTTGTTGAATCCCTCCTGGAAGGCATCACTCTTCCTGTGGAGTGAGTGGAGATGGGATGGGAGGGTGGTCGGGGAGCATTGGAGGGTGCAAGAGAAGGAGGGAGGGAGAGCGAACTGGAATAAATATGTAATATAAGATTAATAAATTAATAAAAATACAAAAAAGTAAATCTAAATAGGGAAAATACATATTTAAAAATAACGAATAATGTTCTTATGAGCATAGTTGAATAGATGTCTTTGTTGCATGAATGTGGATCATTTGTGTATATGCCTAAGAGTGGAATTGCAGGGTCCTGCAATTTCTAAGGAATTGCCATACTGATATCCAAAATGCCTGCACAAGTGTTTAAAGTACTCTATTTAATAGCTTCCTGTCTGTGCTGCTTCTTCCTTTTTACAGGGTGGGGGTAGGGAGAGGTTACCATGGAAGCCTTCAATGCCTCTCATTCTCAATTATGAGTAAGCAGTCACAGATACCACTGCAAAAGGAGCTTCCTTGCCCATAACATCCAGTGGCAGCACAAATCACAGACTTCTATATGGTTTTCAGCAGCAGCACAGACCACAGATATGCTAAATGAAATAAGCCAATCACAGAAAGTCAAATCTGCATGATCTCTTTCATATGAAGAATAGACAGTTGATCTCTCTTAGGAGTAGGTTTTTCTACACCGGTCTGGACCCACCGCTGAGACAGCCCCAATTAACACACAGAGATGCTGTATTAGATATAATTCTGTTGGCCTGTTACTAGTTTCTTATCAGCTAGCTCTGTCTTAAATATTAACCCATTTCTATTAATCTAAGTGTTTCCACGTGGTCTCATCTTACCAGAGAGAGGGGCTAGTGTTCTTTTCTCTGTCCTCCATCTTGGATCTCCTCCCTACTCCTTCCTCTCTCCTCCTAGTCTCCTAGCCCCACCTATCTTGTTTCCCTGTTGTCCAACAGTGCTTTATTCACTAACCAATATGAGAAACATATTTACATACTGACATCGCCAATCATCTCCTCTTTTCTGTTTAAAATAAAAAGAATGGTTTTAACCATAACATAGTAAATATATATAACAAAACAGTTATCAAATAAGAACCACAGTTAACAATATTTAGTCCATTAACATTTAGGAAGATTTAAAGAACCTATTCTATCGTCTATCCTATCTTTGTGAGTCTAAAGTCTTAAATGTAACTTATCTTTAATCCTAACTAAGGAAAACTATAACCATAACTATCTGTCTTCAACTGCATCAAAGATCACAGAAGGATAATATATAAACTCTAGAATTGACAGGAACAACTTGCTGCCTGGTTAGTCACCCGAAGTTCTCTTGTAATGTTCCATCTTCAGCCTATAGGCCATAGTGTGTCTGGCAGGCTCCTCAGCAAAGCAGGGAACTTTAAACTGTCCTCTGAATTGGCAGTTTGTCAGTCACTTTTCTCTGTGTCCTGTAGAATGTCTGGCAGACTCTTCCATGAAGAAGGAACTCTGTAGCAATGTCCATCTTGAATCAGCAGTCACTTTTCTGTTGGTCCTGCATGTCTAGTTTATACAGCATAGAGTCAAACAGTCCAGACAAGAACATTATCTTGCCCAAATGGCTAATCTTGCCATATTGGAAGCAAGTTTCATAACTATTTTCTTTGATGTCGATCTTCCTTTCTGACACAAGCGGTGTTTCCAGAAGCAGGCATGTCTCACTATTAAGAAAAACCCTAAACCATTTTAAATGCCATATTCTATAGGTCTTTGAAATGTTTGAAGAATGCAAATCCATCTCAAATACATCTCGGTGTATCTTGAAAACCTAACTTACTTAACTCTGTTTTGACTATCATAGGTAATTATCTATAATCTGTACTACATTATGCATTACATTTCTAAATGAGCTATAAAAACACAATACCTAAATGAAAGAAATATACATATCACAAAATTGACTTAAATTGTATCAATAAATGAAAATCCATTCCAAAACAAGGTATTCATATCTATACTATAATTCCCTTTTTACCTTTAAAAAGATTGGTTGTGGTCATTAAGCATTTGTACCCAAGCCCACTGAAATGAAAACAAACATTTATAAACAATATTTGAGAATTTGGGCGTCCTTCTTTTCAAACTGCTTCCTGATGGTAGGGGGTTCTGTGATGGGGATCCTAAGAAGACACAGAAATCTTGGCTGTAGTCTGTAAGGCTGTCTTGTCCCAACTTATTTGAATGTTGGATCGCCTGGGACGCTATTTCAGGGGGTCCGGCTTGATCAAAACACATTAGATTGTAAGGAATCTACAGCTTTTCATTTTCTGTGGAAACAAAAATAGAAATCCTTTTCCCTGGTAACTGTCCTTGGACTTAAATTTTGGAATCAAAGCATTTTTAAAATATGTAAATTGAATTAATCCAGCAGCATTTCTTTTAACAGTTGTTGTTATTTCCTCAGCAGCCAAATGATACAAAGACAATGTAATACTGTACAGTATCCAGATTCTGTCTGCGCTTTCCATCTTTACTTGGCTTTTTTATTACTTTATTTCTTCTACTTCTATGTTTTCATATTTTGAGACAGGGTTTCTCTGTGTAACTTCTATCTGTTTTGGAATTAACTCTGTTTATCAGGTTTACTTTGAAATCACAGAGATCTGTTTGCTTCTGCCTCGAGAGTGCTGGAATCAAAGGAGTGTGCCACCACACCCAGCTACTCTCTGTCTTTTTAAAACCATTTTATTCTTTTTCTCTCCCAAGCCTACATATATTTTAAAACACACTGTAAACCTTTAGCAGTTTTTCTTAATGTGAATCTGTCTTTACTCTAAATCTTTATCTTTTTGTGGCCACGAGGCTTTATCTGGTAAACAACAACAATGTTAAAATGAAAGCCATGGTTGTATTAGCCCCGGTATATTAAAGATGGCGGCGGGTATCTTTACCACCAGAACTGAGAGCTGTGCTCACTGCCTTGGTCTACGCTGCCATCCAGCAGCATGCTGCGAGCTTGGAGATGTGGTCACTGCCATTGCCAGCTCTCGTACATACCATAAGTTGTTAGCAGAGCTCTTTAAAAGATTTGCGGGTTTTTTTTTTCCACTTATGCTGAGTCTGAAAACCTCCCTTAAAGGAACTATGCAAATCACTGCTAGTTTCTAGCAAAAGAGTCCAACTGAGAAAAATGCTGATACCAAGAAGCATTGCTTGTCTCTGTTCTTTTGTTTCTAAAACCCTTTTCTAAACTTTTCTTAAGATTTAAGTGGAAGTTCTTATTAGCCACGTTGCGGCGCCATTATGGTAAGTGTAAGGTTTTTCCTACAGGTCTGGTCCCACCACTGGTCCAGCCCCAAATAACACACAGAGATGCTGTATTAGATATAAAGCTGTGTGCCTGTTACTAGTGTTTCTTTTAGGCTAGCTCCTTCTTAAATATTAACCCATTTCTATTAATCTAAGTACTTACACCTGGTCTCATCTTTCTGGAGAAAGGGGCTGGCATTCTCTCTGTCAGTCCACCATCTTGGATCTCCTCCCTACTCCTTCATCTCTCCTCCTTGTCTCCTAGTCCCATCTATCTTGCTTTCCAATTGGCCAACAGTGCTTTATTCATTAACCAATGCCAGAAACACTGAAACTGAAAATAGCTAGTAGTTACCAGAGTCCTGGGAGAGAAGAAGGACAAAACAATGAGGAAGACAGATGAATGGGTGCGGGGACTAAACGTAAGGAGTCCTGGTGTACCATTGTATTGTAGGATGATTAAGATGTCAAGCATGTGCTATACATTTCAAAAGTACAGAAGAAAGGATTTAAAATGTTTTTACCATAAAGAGATGACAAATATTTGAAGAGATACATTGATGTTCAATGTGGATGAAACAATATATACTTGTATTTTGCAGCCTTTGTTTCTGTATATGAGCAAAAATGTAGGTAGGTAGCCAAAAAAGTAAATAAATAAGTAAATAACTGTTCCGTTTCAATCCAATACCCCTCCAAATTAAACCCTCCAGTAAATACACAAACTCATGGGTTTTAAACAAATCATTACTAAATTATGAATACATAAAAGAAGAAATTAAGATATAAATAAAAAATCCCTGAGCTAAATGAAAATATAAAAAAAAATACTGCAAGAGTCGAAAGAGAGAAATTTACAGTTTTACATACCTACATTAAAATTTTTTAAAAAGCATATATAAATGGCTTAATGATGCAACTCAAAATTTGTAAAGAACAATCAAAGTCCATAAGCAGTTGTTGGCAAGAAATAAGAAAAGCCAAAGCAGAAATCAATGAAACAGAAACAAAGCAAACAATCAAACAGTTAATGAATCTAAAAGCTGGTCCTTTCAGAAGATGAACATATTGACAAGTCAACCACAGAAAGAAAGTAAAAGCCAACATATCAGCATCAAAAGTAAACAGCAAAACATTACAACAGACATCAATAAAATTCAGAACACTATAAAGGAAGAGTTTAAAAAGTTGAACTCCATTAAGTTGAAAAACATAGAAAAAAGACATGAAGCCAAACCATCAAAATTAATCAAGAAGTCAACAACCTAAACACCCAAAACAAACAAGGAATTTGAAATAGTATTGAAATACTGCTAAGATTAAAAACAAAAGGCAGAACCAGATGTCCTGAAAGCAGAATTCTAGCAGATATTTAAAAAGGTCTATGAACAATTGAAGAAAATGAAGAGAATGAGAAGGAGAACCACAAAACTTGTTCTTTGCAAACAATATTGTTCTAATAACCAAAACAGGCAAAGATACAACAAAAAAAGTAAATGATAAAAAAAAAAAATCAAAGTACATTTCTTCCACTTTTTTGTTTGTTTTTTCCCTCCATTTCTTTAAGGGATTTTCTCACATCTCCTTTGAGGGCCTCTATCATTTTTATGATGGTAATTTTTAAGTCGTTCTCTTCTGCTTCCTCTGCTTTGTTTTTGTGTTCTGTTCTAGTTGGTGTAGACTCCCTAGATTCTGGTGGTGTCATGCTTGTCTTTCTGTTGTTAGGTGTTTTCTTGTATTGCCTTCTTCCCATAGCTTCTTCTAGTAGGTGTTGGTGGGGTCTCCCCTTCTCTCTATGGTACTTCCCCTGTGGGCTTATGTGGGTCAGAGATTCAATATCTGTTGCTCTGTGTGGCCCAAGCTCTCTAGGAGGTCTCTCCACAGACAGGGACCCAGGGATGGGGTCAACGATTAGGTTCCAGTAGAAGATGTCAGCAGGAACTCACAGTGGTCCCGGAGAAATAGGCGGATCTCTGGGAGGGGCCTGGAACTCCAGCAGAAGACTGGAGACCAAGCAGGTGGAAATTACAGGTGGTCCCGCATGGATAGGCAGGTCTCCTTTGTTCAGAATTGCTCTGAGAAGTCTCCAAATTAGGGTGGACTGTTGGCTCCACCCTCTGTCCCAGTGCTCAACCAGAGCAGCAGGACCATGGACAGAGAAGGGTATAGGGTGGGCGGGGGCAGGCTCGCAGTGGGGATGGGTGGGGGGGGGTGTATCAGAGCTCCAAAGGTGCTCTTAATGGAGACAGGACACAGGAGCAGCAGGATCAGGGGCCAACCCAGGGAGTTCGGTGGTGGGGAGGAGAGGTTGTAGGGGAGAGGCAGCCCCGATTGGGCCCAGACTCACCTCTGGCCAATAGCTGGCAGAAGAGGACAAAGGCTGAGCTGAAACTTGGGAAGGTTTTGCAGGATAGTTGCATCTCACTGGAAACTGGAACTCTTGAGCTGAGGCCTCTTTCTTTAGCAGAGGCCCGGATTTGGGGGTCAAGGATCTTGCGGGCAGGAACTCAGAGTGGACCTGCAGAGATAGGAGGATCTCTGGGAGGGGCCCGGGACTCCAGCAAAGGACTGGAAGGTGGGGTCAGAGCCCAAGCAGGTCAAAATTACCATGGTCCCGAGTGGATAGGCAGGTATCCTGTGTTCAGAGATGCTCTGAGAAGTCTCCGAAGTAGGGTGGACTGTTGGCTCCACCTTCTGTCCCAGTACTCAACCAGAGCAGCAGGACCATGGCTAGGGTAGAGCACAGGGTAGGGGGGGGCAGGCTCGCGGTGGGAATGGGTGAGGGTGTATCAGAGCTCCAAGGGTGCTCTCAATGGGGACAGGAGACTGGAGCAGCAGGATCAAGGGCCAAAACCAGGGAGTTCGTGGAGGGGGGGGGGAGAAATGAACAAATTCCTTAGGGGAAGTACAGAAAGCCAAGAAAAAACAATTAAGTAGGTGAAGGAAATGGTTCAAGACTTGAAAACTGAAATAGAGAAAATAAAGGCAACACAAACCAAAGGAATGCTGGAAATAGAAAAACTGGGCAAAAAATCGGGAACTAAAGACACAAGCATAACCAACAGAATTCAAGAGATGGAAGAGAGAATCTCAGGCACAGAATATAAACTAGAAGAAATAGATTCATCGACTAAAGAAAATCATAAATCCAAGAAATTCTTAACACAAAACACCCAGGAAATGTGGGACACCATGAAAAGGTCAAATCTAATAATAATAGGCATAGAGGAAGGTGAGGAGGCCCAGCTCAAAGGTGCCAGAAACATATTCACCAAAATCATCGAGGAAAACTTTCCAAATCTGAAAAAGGACATGACCATTAAAGTACAAGAAGCATACCGAACCCCAAATAGCGCTGGACCAAAGTAAAAAAGACCCCTCGACATATAATAATCAAAACACCTAGCATACAGAATAAAGAAAGAATATTAAGAGCAGTGAAGGCAAAAGAACAGGTAACATATAAAGGCAGACCTATGTAAATTACACCCGTCTTCTCCATTGAAACAAACCCTCAAGGCCAGAAGGTCTTGGATAGATGTTGTAAAAGTATTAAGAGAACATGGATGCCAGCCTAGGCTACTATATCCAGCAAAACTCTCAATCACTATAGATGGAGAAAACAAGATATTTAATGACAAAACTAGATTTTCATAATACGTATCTACAAATCCAGCCCTACAGAAAGTATTGGAAGGAAAACTGCAACCCAAGGAAGGTAACTATGCCCCAAAAAATGTATGCAAGAGATAATCCAACTACACCAGAGACCAAGGGTAAAGCAGAACTAATATATTCACAATACTACTGCAAACAACAAACCTAAATCAAAGAAGCATCAACAATCAATGGTCCTTACTCACCCTCAACATTAATTGTCTTAACTCACATATAAAAAGACACAGGATAGCAGAATGGATATGAAGACAGAATCCATCCTTCTGCTGCATACAAGAAACACATCTAAGCTTCAAAGATAGACATTACCTCTGGGTAAAGGGTTGGGAAATAATTTTCCAATCAAATGGAAATAAGAAGCAAGCAGGTGTAGCTATCCTAATATCTAAAAAGTTAGACTTCAAACCAAAATCAATCAAAAGAGATGAAGATGGTCAATTCATATTCATCGCAGAGAAACCCATCAACACAAAGTCTCAGTTCCGAACATCTATGCCCCTAATACAAAGTCACCCACATTCATAAAAGAAAAACTACTAAAACTCAAAGCTCATATAAAACCTCACACACTTATAGTGGGAGACTTCAATACACCACTCTCAACACTAGACAGGACCACAAATCAGAAACTCAACAAAGAAACAAAAGAACTAACAGAAGTTATGTCTCAACTGGGGTTAACAGACATCTATAGAAAATTCCATCCAAACACAAAAGAATATATCTTCTTCTCTGCTCCACATGGAACCTTCTCTAAAATCGACCTCATACTAGGTGGCATAACAAACCTCAACAGATACAAGGGAATAGGAATCATCCCCTGTATCTTATCGGACTACCATGCTCTAAAATTGGAATACAACAACAACAGGAATAGCAGAAAACCTACAAACTCATGGAAACTGAACAATGTGCAATTGCACCACTCCTGGGTCAAAGAAGAAATCAAGAAAGAAATTAAGGACTTTCTAATATTCAATGAGAATGAGGGCACAACATACCCGAACTTATGGGACACCTTGAAAGCAGTGCTACCAGGGAAGTTCATTGTACTAAGTGCCCATATGAAGAAAACAGAGGATAGTCACATAAGAGAATTAACAGCACAAATGAAAGCCTTAGAACAAAGAGAAGTGAACTCACCCAGTAGGAGTAGACGCCAGGAAATAATCAACTTGAGGGTTGAAATCAACAGAATAAAAACCAGGAAAACAATATGAAAAATCAGTACAACGAAGAGATGGTTTTTTGAGAAAATCAACAAGATAGACAAACCTTTATACAAATTAATGAAACATCAGAGAGAGAAAATGCAAATTAACAAAATCAAAAATGAAAAGAGGAACATAACAACAGACACAGAGGAAATCCAGACAATGTTCAGGTCATAATTTGAAAATCCGTATTCCACAAAAATTGAAAATTTAAAGGAAATGGACAAATTTCTGGATAACTATCACTTACCAAAATTAAATCAAGAACAGACAAACAACTTAAATAGACCTATAACCCGCAATGAAATAGAAGCAGTCATCGAAAGCCTTCCAACCAAAAAAAGTCCAGGGCTAGATGGATTCAGCGCAGAATTCTACTAGACATTCAAGGAAGAACTCATACCAGTACTCCTCAAACTGTTCCACAAGATAGAAACAGAAGGTTCATTGCCAAACTCTTTTTATGAGGCCACAATATCCTTGGTACCCAAGCCTCACAAAGACACAACTAAGAAAGATAATTACAGACCAATATCCCTGATGAACATCGATGCAAAAATTCTCAATAAAATACTGGCAAACCGAATTCAAGAATACATCAGAGAAATCATCCACCATGATCAAATAGGCTTCATCCCTGGAATGTAGGGATGGTTTAACATACAAAATCTATCCATGTGATCCACCATATAAACAAACAGAAAAAGAAAAACCATATGATTATCTCCCTAGATGTGGAAAAAGCCTTCCAAAAAATTCAACACCCTTTCATGATAAAGGTCTTGGAGAGGTCAGGGATAACAGGAACATACCTAAACATAATAAGAGCAATAGACAGCAAACCAACTGCCAAAATCAAACTAAATGGAGAGAAACTTAAGCCAATTCCTCTAAAATCAAGAACAAGACAAGGGTGACCTCTCTCTCCATATCTCTTCAATATCATACTAGAAGTTCTAGCTAATGCTGTAAGACAACAAAAGGAGATCAAGGGGATCCAAATTGGAAAAGAAGAACTCAAACTGTCTCTATTTGCAGAAGATAAGATAGTTTACATAAGCAACCCAATAAACTCTAAGAGGGAAGTCCTACAGCTGATAAACACCTTCAGCAAACTAGCAGGATACAAGATAAACTCAAAAAAATCAGTAACCCTAGTTTTTTCAGATGACAAAGTGACAGAGAAAGAAATCAGAGAAACATCACCCTTTACAATAGCCACAAGCAACATAAAGTATCTTGGTGTAACACTTACCAAACAGGTAAAAGACCTATATAATAAGAACTTTGTGACTTTAAGGAAAGAAATTAAAGAAGTTACCAGAAAATGGAAAGATCTCCCATGCTCTTGGATAGGTAGGATAAACATAGTAAAAATGACAATCTTGCCAAAAGCAATCTACAGATTCAATGCAATCCCCATTAAAATCCCACCACAATTCTTCACCGACCTTGAAAGGCTAATAACCAACTTTATATGGAAAAACAAAAGACCCAGGATAGCCAAAACAACCCTATACAATAAAAGAACGTCAGGAGGCATCACCTTTCCTGAATTTAAGCTTTACTACAGAGCTATAGTTCTGAAAATAACCTGGTATTGGCATAAAAATAAACAGGTAGAGCAATGGAATCGAATAGAAAACCCTGATATTAACCCACACACCTATGAACACATAGTTTTGACAAAACAGATAAAATTATTCAATGGGGTGACGACAGCATCTTCAACAAATGGTGCTGGCACAATTGGATGAGGGTGTGTAGAAGACTGCAGATAGACCCATGTCTGTCACCATGCACAAAACTCAAGTCCAAATGGATCAAAGACCTCAACATCAATTCAGCCACATTGAAACTCTTAGAAGAGAAAGTAGGAGGTACCCTTGAAAAATTGTTATAGGAGACCACTTCCTGAACATAACTCCAGGAGCACAGACACTGAGAGGAACAATTAATAAATGGGACCTCTTCAAACTTAGAGCTTCTGTAAGGCAAAGGACACAGTGGACAATATCAAACGGCAGCCCACAGACTGGGAAAAGATTTTCACCAATCCTATATCCGAGTTCTATACAAAGAACTCAAGAAACTAGTCAACAAAACACCAAATAACCATATTAAAAATGGGGTACAGAACTGAAGAAAGAATTCTCAATGGAGGAAATCAAAAAGGCTGAAAGACACTTAAGAAAATGTTCCACATCCCTAGCTATCAGGGAAATGCAGATCAAAACAACTTTGAGATACCATCTTACTCCTGCCAGAATGGCTAAAATTAGAAACACCAATGATGACTCATGTTGGAGAGGATGTGGAGAAAGGGGAACACTCCTCCACTGCTGGTGGGAGTGCAAACTCATACAGCCATTTGGGAGATCACTATGGCGGTTCCTCAAGAAAATGGGAATTAGTTTACCACAGGACCCAGCAATCCCCCTCTTAGGCATATACCCACAGGATTCACATCCATGCAACAAAGACTTCTGTTCAACTATGTTCATAGCAGCACTATTTGTAATAGCAAGAACCTGGAAGCAACCTAGATGCCCCTCAACTGAAGAATGGTTAATGAAGATGTGGCACATCTACACAATGGAATACTACTCTGCAGGAAAAAAAACTGGTATCTTGAAATTTGCAGGCAAGTAGATGGCACTTGAAGAAACCATCCTGAATGAGATAACCCAGTCACAAAAAGAGGAACACAGTATGTACTCACTCATCTATGGATTTTAGACCTAGAGCAAAGGTTCACCAGCCTATAATTAACACCATCAGAGGAACTAGGATATAAGGTGTATTCTAAGAGATTCTTATAAAGTCCCTCACAGAACTGGGAAGGGACAAGTCCCCCAGAGCTCAGGGGAAGTGGGGGGTGTCCAGGGATTGGAGAGAGAAGTGGGAGGAAACGAGGGGGGAGGAAAGGAAAACATGTGCGACCAGGAAGATTGAGCCTGGTTAGGAATAAAAACCGGAAAGAGAGAGGGAGACAGAGAGAGCAAGAGAGAACATAAAAGAAGAAGCCAATATTGGTTTGAAGATAAAATTGAACACAAAGAAAGGTCTAGAGAACTACAAGACTGCTGCCAACTAACAATTTGAGATTCCATAGAAAGGCTACCATAAATGCCCTTCCCGGAGAGTGAGATCAACAACTAACTTATCCATGGAGCCCTCAACTAATGCCTGTTGGAAACAGGAGCAAACATCCATACATAACCACTGAGTTGAAGTAGAACTCAGATGCAGATGGAGAGGACAAGACCAGGCTGTAGAAACACATAGAGACAGCTTACCTGAACAAGGAGGAGCTAATGGGCCACCAGACTGATGGCTGGGAAACCATCATGGGACTGATTCAGGCCCCCCTGAATATGGGTCTCAGCCAGAAGGACTGAGCAGTCTAAGGGACCTCAGACAGTGGAGCCAGGATGTATCCCTGGTGCACAAAAGGACTTTGAGAACACATCCCCCATGGAGGGATATCTGCCTTAATCTAGAGACAGGAGAGAAGCCCTAGTCCCTACTTCCCATGACCTGTCTGACCTACATGATCCCAACTGGATGGCATTCCCTTCATACGGAATTGGGGTGGGGGGATTGGAGGAGAGGGTGGTTAGAGTGTATGTGAGAGGGCAGAGAGGGCAAAAGGGAGGAAATGAGGGAGGGAGAAAGGGAGAGAGGGAGGGAAGGAAAGGGGGAGGGAGGGAGAGGGAACTGGGATCGACATGTAAAATAATAAATTAAATTAAAAAAAATGCTTTGACTCCAAAATTTAAGTTGAAGGACAAGTTACTGGGGAAAAGGATTTCTATTTTTGTTTCCACAGAAAATGAAAAGATGTGGATTCCTTCCAGACTAATGTGGTTTGATCAAGCCATACCACCTCAAACAGAGTACCAGGTGACCCTACATTTAAAACAGCTGAACAAACAGCCTTACAGACAACAGCCAGGATTTCTGAATCTTCTTAGAATCCCCCATGACAGCATCCCTTACCAGCAGGAAGTAGTTTGGAAAGACCAATGCCCAAGTTTCCAAATATTGTCTATAAATGTTTGTTTTCATTTAAATGGACTTGGTTATATAAAATAAAATAAAAAAGAAACACCAATGATGACTCATGTTGGAGAGGATGTGGAGAAAGGGGAACACTCCTCCATGCTGTTGGGAGTGCAAACTCATGCAGCCATTTTGGAGATCAGTATGGCGGTTCCTCAAGAAAATGGGAATTAGTTTACCACAGGACGCGGCAATCCCCCTCTTAGGCATATACCCAAAGGATTCACATCCATGCAACAAAGACTTCTGTTCATCTATGTTCATAGCAGCACTATTTGTAATAGCAAGAACCTGGAAGCAACCTAGATGCCCCTCAACTGAATAATGGTTAATGAAGATGTGGCACATCTACTCAATGGAATACTACTCTGCAGAAAAAAATAATGGTATCTTGAAATTCGCAGGCAAGTGGATGGCACTTGAAGAAACCATCCTGAATGAGATAACCCAGTCACAAAAAGAGGAACACAGTATGTACTCACTCATATATGGATTTTAGACCTAGATCAAAGATCACCAGCCTATAATTCACACAAGACAATATCCTTGATGAACAGAGACTCAAAAATATTCGGTGATATAATTGCCAACAGAATAAAGCCATACGTTTTAAAAAGAAAAATATTATATTCCACAACTATATTGGCATAATCTCTGAAATGTTATGATAGCTCAAAACATACAAATTAATAAAAGCAATAAAATACACAAATGTACTTAAAGACAAAAGTCACATGATCATCTCATAGACATAGAAGAGGCCTTTGACAAAATCCAACATGTCCCCATATTACCAGTTTGCCTGGCACAGTAATTCACTGGTGCAGTAATGTCACACACACACACACACACACACACACACACACACACACACACACACACATCTTAATGGTACCCAACATTTCTCCCATTAGACTGAAGATACACCTCATAGTAGTGATCCCATGTCTGGTTGGTACTGGAAATCTAGCTAACTTATAAAGTATGAGTGAAGTCATGGTAATTAAAGGAGAATCTTTAACCTCTACTTGTTGCTCCAGACATAATCACTAAAAACAAGCTATAAATAATTGTCCTTATACCCACAGATTACTGTAGTCTTCACCCCTCATCAAGAAAACTGTTCTAGCAGACCACTAAAGTATAGTGCAACCAATCAAACTGCAGGGTTATGGATCCCAGTCCCAAGGAATATATCTGCAAAATAGATCTGCACCTTACCCTCCAGGAACACTGCAGAAGATAAGGCAGATTGACTGTAAAAGGTGAGGTTTGAGGAGTTTTCTGGAAGACTGTGTCTCTTGCTGATATCAGAAGTCTCATCAACATGCCCATTGAAACATGAACTGAACAAAGATGGCACCATTGAACATGCCAGAGTGGACTGGAGCAGCCCATGAGGCCTGAACCTTGCACAGAGAGGTGTAGGCAACTGAGGAAAGCTGGGGACAAGAGAGGGGTGGTCTTACCCAAGGAAGAACACACCAATTGGCAGTCCAGCACCAAATGGTCACCCTTGAAAACAACCTACACATAAAATTATATGGTTTGCATAGGTTGTATTTAGGAATATATATATATACATATATATGTATGTATATATATATATACATACATATATATGTATATATATATGTATTCACATATACTTCTACCCATGAAATAATAATTAATTAAAAAAATAGCCATGTATTTGAAGGAATGTTGAAAGGGATACATGGGAGAATTTGGAGGGAGAAAAGGGAATGGAGAATTATTGTGGTTAAATAATAATCTCAAAATTAGTAATTAAAATATACAATAACATCAGAACTAAAAAGATCAGGATGGTAACCCAAGCTGCAACTTTTGTTTACTATTACAACCTGGGGTCTGTGTACCCTTCCTGTAGAGAAGCAAGTCTGTTTACCCCGCATCTGATAACTATGAAAAAAAAAAAAAAAAAAAAAAAAAAACATGGCTCACTGCTTAATTGTGTTTCTCTTTTAAAACAAAGAGGTTGTAGTAACCATGGTCCAAGAGTAAAGCTCATGGTGCTGGTTTTTCCTACTGAAGAAAAAGTTATAGAAGATGCATAAACATAGTGGCCACAGATTTAGTTATTTAATGACTTAGGGCATAAAGTCACCCATAAAGATAATAAAACAATTATCAGGAACAACATCTGAACAATTACATGAAGACAGCCATGAACACGATAACAAGAAAGTGGAAGAGCTTGCATCTCCGTTACATTTAAAACCAGGATTTTCTAGTAGGCTCAAGGAAGGAAATTCATATTTTAAACAGGTGGAGTTTAACCTAAATACTTAGTGTGGCAAAGGCAGAAAGTGAAGTTCATTATTTAGACTTAGCTAGGAGAGCAAGTCAGTTTGTGTTAGGAGGAAATGTTTTAAGAGCAAAGGGTAACCTTTTTCAAAAGTTCAGATCACTCCATAGAGTTTAATAAATTATGTGTTTCTACATTTGTACTGGAATTCTGAAATTTGTGAGTATTTCTTATACAATGTGACATCTGCCCCGGAAAACTTCCTTCAAAAATGCCTTAAAATTGTCATTTCCTGACCTTGCTTGGTGACACATGCCTTTAATCCCAGCACTTGGCAGGCAGAGAGGAAGGGGGATTTCTTTGAGTTGAAAGCCAGCCTGGTCGACAGAGCGAGTTCCAGAACAGTCTCCAAAGCAATACAAAGACATCCTGTCTCGACAAGCCCACACCCCCCAAAAGAAAAAGAAATTGGCATTCACTTAAAACAGAGAGAGTTTGACCTTTGAAGTAGCAGTGGCCCTCAACCAAATGCATTATTTCCTTGTCTTGTAGCAAATATTGCCACATGTAACTGTTCACTCTCTGACCACCAGGGGGCGCAGTGCCCTAACACTATGGTATTTCCTGTGTGAATTTAAGACTCATTCTGTTTTCAACATGCTAAGCATCTAGAACATTGTATAGATGCCACTAAAGATGGACTCTTCTCCAGGCCTCGTGACTGCGATACTCCTCATACTTGGTAAGTAAAGTGATTTAAACTTTATACATTTTTATATCAACAAAGTCTTGAGTACTAAGTTTATCCAAAAGCTTCTTTGTCTTTAAGGTGACATACATATCTCTTTTCTTTTCTTTTCTCCAGCAAGGACCCATGGAGACTCAGTGATGCAGACATACGGTAAATTGACTCTCTCAGAAAAGGACTTTCTTACTATATACTGCAACTATTCAGCCTCGGGCTACCCAACCCTGTTCTGGTACGTGCAGTATCCCGGAGAAGGTCCACAGCTCCTCTTCAGAGCCTCAAAGGCCGATGAGACAGGAAGTAGCAGAGGTTTTGAAGCTACATATGACAAAGGATCCACTTCCTTCCACTTGCAGAAAGCCTCGGTCCAGGAGTCAGACTCGGCTGTGTACTACTGTGCTCTGAGTGACACAGTGGCAGAAACCACAGGGGGAGCCGAACACAAACTCAGCACCAGGGGCCTGGCTGCTGAGCTCCTGCCTCTGGAATTGCTTTGGTTCCTGTGCTGTGTGCCTCTCCATTTCACTTGGCACAAAAGTCAAACAAACAGCCACAGCTGAAGAACAAGAAGCAGAGTCTTCCAACCTCTGCTCTTGATTGGGAGGGACCAAAGCACAATCTGACAGAAACCTGTCTCTTATGGATCCTGAGATCCCCCAGTAAAGCCCTGTGACTAACAAGTTGTCTGCTTCTCTTAGAAGTCTGTCCTCCACATCTTCTTCCACAGCTTTCTGGTAGAGCTTGCTGTATAGCAAATTTCAAGAAATGGGGCATGCCCACAAACGGCTTTTGCATAATGTTTTCTGAAAGATGGAGAGGTGACAGGACAGCTCAGTGTCCCCATACCTAGTATACCTATAGAGAAGGAAGAGGGACAAAGCCAGGCCTGCAGCACAAGCCCAGAGAGGACAGGGACTTCAACTGTGCAGAGAGAGTTTTCCTTTACTATTAGTAAGACCGGGCTAGCGTACTAACACAAGAGTGTGAGAAGCAAGGGTGGAACTTTGGAGACCTCGGGGCACTCACAGGGCAGCTGGCTCTCTAGAGTCTCAGAAGTGGTTTCAGTACTTGAGGGGAGGGGCAAGCACACACCATATGCCGTCACACAAAATATATGTAGCATAAACGGGATGCGGTCTACACTCTCACACGGTGTTTAAATGGCTTTCTGATCTTTCTAGAATACAACTCCGAGTTCAGGCTGTGATATCCAATGTTCCACAGGATTTGTGCATGCCTGAACTGTCAACGTGAGCTTTTTGTGGGGCTAGGTCCCAGCTCTCCGTAGCAGCAATGCTGGTTTCTGTTCAGCATTCTGAATTTCTCAGATGGGGTCCAACTCTTTTCCGACAGGAAACACTCTCCACAGAAAACTTCATAAACCAGCTCTGCCAACTTCAAATCTTAGCTCCGGAGTCACTTCTGTGAAGAATCTACAGATTTTGCGGGTCTTCCTATGTAACATTATATAACCCTTGCATAGTCATAGGCCTCCTGTTATTCTATCATACTCTGCTCCTCTTACTCTATCATAATCCTCCTGTTATGCTGACATAGTTCTCTTCTTACTCTGTCATAGTCCTTTTGCTATGAAATTGTGTCTCCCAGAAATCACAGGAGACTTCACTTGGGAGATTTTACTTTAAAAACATACAGTTAAAGGTTGCTGTTGTGGCCAATGGACTGGTAAAACCATCTTCCCATTCTCTCTCTGCTGTGACTACAAGGTTCTTCCCACACTCACTAGTCATCTGTGCGTGCAGCACTAATTTATTTCACAAGAGTTCTTATTGTTGAATTGCATCATAGGCATCTTGTTCACATGAGTAAACAGAAGTAGTAATTAATGTCCATAAATAAATATATTTTTCATCTTCATGTAAAGGCCAAGCAGACCACCTTTGTAGATGCTAACCTTTTTTTATAGCAATTCAGAGTGACTGGCTTGTCTTTCTGCTCACAGCACAGGACATTTTCCAACAGAGCCCCAGCCAATTGTGTTGGACTCAGTATAAAAAAGCCAGACACCACACAAGTCTAACACCTTTCCCCTAGGAATCCTGACTGCAAGGTTTAGTCCTCTGGGTCTCACTCAGCAAGACTGAGCCAGCTCCAGTGTGGCTCCGCCCCTTCTAAACCCCTCTAATCCATCACCTTGAAGCTTCAACTCAGGATTCATCATCAGTGAGCTAAAATGTCATATCAAAGACACAACCAACAACCTAACTGTAGATGTAAGGTCTCATAGGAAAAACAGAATAATAAAACTCAAGACAATATGTCCTCTCTTAAAAAGAACAACAACAACAACAACAAAACAAAATCAAACAAACACACAAACAAAAAAAAGCAGCATGTTCTAGTGGTCCCTAATGAGAACAAGTTAAATGAAACTGGAGAACTTGAATCAAAAAATAACCATGAAGATGGTAAAGGGATTCATGAATTCCCAAATAAACTCTCTAAAAAGGTAATAGTGAACAGAAATAAAGTCCTGAGTGATCCAAGAAAACTCAAATAAATAACTTAATGAAATAATGTGGACTATTCAGGATATAAAAACTTTATCAATAAGGAACTAGAAATGCTGAATACGAGGGTTCTTTGATAATGGTTAAAGTAATCATATTATTCTGCATTACCTACACTTATATTTGCATATATCATATCTTATATATTCACATATCTTCATGTGTTGTATATTTATAATGTATATATATACATATATATTTAAGATACATATATCATAAAAGAACATATATTATCTTAAACATATATAGGAATAAGATAATATCTATCCTAATATGATAATATATAAATCTCAATAAAAGAATATGGTATTGTTCCTTTATATATAAGCACATCCTCATCTTAAGGGAAATTAAGCCATTTTTCTGACAGTAACCCCACAAGAACAATAGACTAACAAAAATAACAGTACCTGGTATGAAGAATCCCCTTTTGAAAGGTTAATTGGGGTTTCAGTCTAAGTGACTCCCAAAATAATATAGATTGCTGATGCCTCTCAGGGTTGCCTCTCAGGGTTGAAGCCACTATTGCTAAATACAACCCACACTTAGGATAGAGGACTGAAAAGCTCTTTTCTGTGGTCTATCCTTCATGGTTTCAGAAAATACTATGCAATCTGCCAAGGGACAATGTATAAAATGATAAATTACCTAATCAGCTGTTTCACCTATGAACCATGGAAATTGCTAGTATGGCTAAAATATCCATAAGGGTACAATAAGGACATTCACAAGTTGCTGGCAACCAATAACTGCCTATTTGACTTAAGGTCCACCATGAGGAAAATCATGCCTGGTACTGGAAACCCGGCATGCTTCCTGGGCTGGTGAGGTCATGGACCATAGAAAATAATTACTGCCACCACTTTGCTATATGAGTGGAATTTCTTACTACATTCCAAATCTTATCCGTTTACTCACAGACAAGTGCAGTTACTGCCCTTCATCAAAGAAACCTCTCTTTCGAGAAAATATAGGTCATCACTGATGTAAGTTAGGCTCTCTGCTCAGCTCAGCTGCAGCAGGTTGCAGCAGCTTGTATCCTCAGCTGCTGCCGCCAAGTGTGGCTCATTGTCACTGTCCCAACACAAGCTCCTTTGAAAGTCCCTCTGGACTTCATGGCTCTCTCTTGTTCGGTCTTTCCTGTCTTCTCACCCAGTTTCTCTGTCTCCGGGTCTGGCTTGCTGTCTGTTTCTATCTTTCTCCCATGTCTTCATTTCTAGATGGCCTTCAGCACTGCACCTTCCACCAATAAAACTCTTGTGCTCGATCTATTGCTGGGGTGATCTCTTAGCAGCACTCCTTGGCCTGGCTTCCAAAGGTACATTTCTGTACGTTATTCTAATTATCACCCAAAACAAAACAAAGCAAAAGTACAACTGGACACATGAAGAGAGGATTATGGGTGGGAAGTCCAGCCCTAATACATACATCTACTCCTGTGTCTGTGGCTCCGGGAACATGACTAAAGAGGAAGCATAACAACTGCAAGGGGCAGAATACCAGGATGGCTGCTGTGAAACAGTCTTTCCTAGAAATGGCTGGATAAGCAAGACCAGAACCACGCCAATATCAATAGGCATGTTTCGAAAGAAGGAGGAAAACTTTCAAGTGTCAATCCCAGACATAAAATTATAAGCATCAAGTAACTGCTGGGAGAGGGAGAATTAGTCTCTCCCAGGGATGAGACGCTTATTGGTTGTCAAATGCAGATGGGTAGCTCTCAAGCCATACACACATAAGCAACAAACACAAATTTAGCAGGCTGTGTGTGTGTGTGTGTGTGTGTGTGTGTGTGTGTGTGTATACATGCATACAATCACACACACATTTGTAACAATAATAATAAATGAATGCTATCAATTTGAGAGTTGGGGAATTCAGTGGGGTCTGAGAGAGAATGAGTAAATTGAGGGAGGAAAAGGAGGGTGAAGTGATGTAATTTTATTTCAATTAAGCCCATTTTTTTCATGAATTGAAGTTAGAGATAAAAAAGTAAATAAATCGAACAAAAATTCAGTGGATTTATTTACAGGTAATATTTTAAATGTTTATTTTTTAATGCTTCTATTATAAAAGTTGACTGTCAAAAAAAACCTTAAAATCTTATAAAGACATTAGAAATGGAGATATTTTTTAACTAACAGGATTAGTGGAAAGCCTCTCCAGTCTAGTGGGTCACACAGGAGGCAGAACATCAGGGCTAAAGTCAAGGAAAATGATGAATATGAAACCTTTGCACAGAATACTCATGAACTTTGCAACATAAAGTGGTTGGAGTAAAAGAATACGTATATTCTCCAGATTATATTCATATCTTATGTATTTGAGTATGTATATATGAATAAATATAAATGTGAATAATTATATGTATACCATTATATAATATCAACCATTGTGAATTGTTGATCTTACACAGGCAATATAAATTTAGAATGTTCTCACAGTATTAGAGGTACATTAGTAGGAGCAAATAATCATTAGACACCATTTCTTCATAGTCACTAATGATGGGAGAGGATATAGGTACTCATGCCTACGCTGGTAAAGAAATGACAAAATTAAAGATTTGTGTATATATATTTTTTCTTATTTTACATATTGATCCCAGTTCTCTCTCCCTCCCTCTCTACCTGCCATGCCCCTGAAACCCCACCCATCCCATACAGCCTCCCCCACTCCACATGGGGGGGTGATGCCTTCTAGGAGGAATCATCAATATCTGTCTCCCCCCGCCCCCCCGGGGGCCGGGGGGGCTGCCCCCCCCCTTCCCCGAGCCCCAGCAAGCCCTTAAATATGCACTCACTGCCCAGTCAGCTCATGCCACTTGGCGATCCCAGATAGGCCACAGAAGGAGGAAGTGAACCAGATCCATCAAGCACTTCCAAATAAGGCTTGTTTACAGCTAAACTCGGACTACCTGGCATCTAGCCAGGTGCCATCTTGGGGCTGTGGCTTCCCACAGTTCCCCCTTTTTTGTTTTAAAGGCAACAGGCAAGGGGAGAGATCTGATCTCTGATGAACAAGGGACATTGTAATGGCCCCATGCCCAGTTATCAGTCAAGCTGGTGCCACACCTTTCCGGTATCTTTTCTCAGAGATGGGATTATGATACCAACCCATATGCATTCAGATTTTCCCTCCATGAAGCCACTAGAAGCTGGCCTCAAGTGCAGTACTCCGTCTCGCATCCTGAGCGTGAATGACTGCTTAGCCTTTTAACACAGTTAGCCAAGCCTGAGGTGATTGCCCTGCCTCCAGGGCTGTGAAGGCTTGTGCAATCATGGCATTACTTCTCTGCTGTGTAACCCTCATCCTGCAGATACACCATAAGGCAATGAGACTGACTGAGATAAGCACCCCTCCCAGGGCACCCATTCCTGCCCATTCCTTTAGGTGGTTCATGGCTTGAGTGATCCATGTAGATACTCCCTCTGCAACCAAGATGTCGATCCAGGTGGAATTCACATGCACGATGGAAAGTCTCAGGTCCTGCATTAACTTATCGAATTTGCCGGACCAATTGCCTAAAAGATACTGAGAAAGCTGGTTAGACATATTGGCAGCCACCGAATACTTTTGATATGGCACAGAGGTCATCAGCCCCGTCACTTCCATTCACATCCTATTTGTGCCAACTGCCACAAACTGTCAATCTGTTCCTGAACTAGATCAATTCGGTGATTCAGGAACATAATACCACCTTTTAATTGAGCATTAAGGGAAGATTATATGTCCAAAGCAATGGCTACATTCGCTGACAGGTTATTTAAGGCAGCTGCAGTCTGGACAGTGGAATGCATGGTGATGGCAGCCTTGGTGGCTACCACAGCTCCAGCTGTAATGGCAACCATGATAGCAGCAGTGATTCCAAAATCTCTCCACTGTCTAAAGAGGGTCATGATGCTTGGCTCTCTACCGGAACAGGGAACATACCTGGGCATTCTGGTCACAAGGGCCAAAGGAAATTTTCCTCCATCCCAACATAAAGAATAGAAGCATACTTGAGGCATACAATTTAGCATTCTCTCACTAGAGCTTGCAAAGGTGCTATTGCTAATCAATCACAAACACAAAAGGATTAGAGGCTCCATGTTGAGCTGGGTTTTGATTACAATAAGGAGCCCACCTGGGTTGCAGGGGAATAGTTGAGTTACCCCTCTCCTAGGCTATAGGCCATCAACCTCTAATCCAGGTGGCATTACTCTTCAAAATGGTTTTACCATGTGGCAATTAAGAGCTTCCATCTGTGCTATTGCAAAAGCAGAAGTTATCCCATAAGTGCAGACTGATTCAGCAAGTGCTTTAATCGTTTTAAAATCAATAGGCTCATGATAGCGTTGCCCTGCATTATCCTGAAAAACTGGATACCATAACTCATGTCTCACTTCCTTCTATACCTCCAGGCAGAATGCCTGCCCTCCATAACCCTTAAATATGCGCTCACTGCCCAATCAGCACATGCCACCTGGCGATCCAGGATAGGCCACAGAAGGAGGAAGTGCACCAGATCCATCAAGCACTTCCACATAAGGCTTGTTTCTCCGGACTACCTGAAATCCAGCCAGGCACCATCTTGGGGCTGTAGCTTCCCACAGTCTCTATGTGGCAAACTTGTACAGACATTTTGGAGATCAGTATAGTGGTTCCTTAGGAAAATTGGAATCAGACTACCATAGGACCTGGCAATTCCACTCTTAGGCATATACCCAACTGATCCACATCCATGCAACAAAGACGTCTGTTCAACAATGTTCAAAGCAACATTATTTGTATAGCTATAACCTGGAAGCAACCTAGATGCCCCTCAACTGAAAAATGGATAAAGATGTGGCACATTTACACAGTGGAATACTACTCTGTGGGGAAAAAAAATCAATGGAATCTTGAAATTTGCATGGAACTTGAAGAAGCCATCCTGCATGAGGTAACCCAGGCACAAAAAAAGGGAACATGGTATATACTCATGCATATATGGATTTTAGACATAGACAAAGGATCGTCAGCCTATAATTCACACCACCAGAGAAACTAGGATACAAGGAGGAACCTAAGAGATTCATACAAGGTCCCTCACAGAAGGGGAAAGGAACAAGATTTCCTGAGCATATTGGGATGGGGGAGAGCAGTGAGTGGAGAGGGAGCTAGGAGAAAGAGAAGGGGAGGAGAGGAGAACATGTGGGACCAGGAAGTTTGAGTTGGGAGACAGAGAGAGAGAGAGAGAGAGCATAATAGAGGGAGCCATTATAGGTCTGAAGAGAAAACTAACTCTAGAAAAATGTCCAGAGTCCTACAAGGATGACCCCAACTAACAATCTAAGTAACAGTGAAAAGTCAACATTAAATGTCCTTCCCTGATAATGAGATTGATAACTAACTTATATGCCATCATAGAGCCCTTAACTAGTAGCTGATGGAAACAGAAGCAGACATTCACAGCCAAACTCCTGGAATCCAGTTGCAGATAGGGAGGAGTGATAAGAAAAGGGGTCAAGACCAAGCTTCCAAAACCTACAAAGATCTGGAGACTTTCTAATAATCTTGTTCTGTCTTTGCAATCATCTGCAAAATCTCTCCTAGACTGTGTTCTTTGCTATTGAGATCTCTTTGATCCATGGGCCTTAAGAAAGAAACACCTGATTTTTTTTTCATTTAATTTTAATCTATGCTAAAAACAATTTTAAATTAAATGTTTATTAATTCTTTGAGGATTTAATACAATTTTATTCATATTCACCCTCCATCCTCAACTCCTCTCAGATCCACCCTACATTCCTACCTCACCAACCTTGTGTACATTCACTCTTTCCTCCTATTCCTTTTCATCCTCCTCTTCCTCCTCTTCTCCTCCTCCTTCTTCTTTTGTACTCTCTATCTCTCTCCCTGTTGTCTCTAACTCTCCTCCCTCTTTCTCATAAAGTATGGTTTGTGTTGGAAACTACTCTTGGAGGTGGAGCCCACCTTTCTATGTGGTCCATACACCGAGGACGGCACCATTAAAGAAAACTAACTACTCTCCTCCTGGCAGTTATCAAATACCAATTTCTTTCAGGTAGGGATGGGAATTCATGTCTTTTTTCTCTATGAGAATGTTGTCTGTACTGAGCTTTCACAGGTCTTGTGCACATTGCCTTAATTTCTGTGAGTTCCTATATGTATCTGCCTAGTTTACTCATAAAACACTGTGTCCTTGAAGTCATCCACTACTTGTGGCTCTCACAGTCCTTCCATTCTTGTTTCTGTGAAGAGTAATGCATCTTAATAGAAGGGTTAGCATATAGACATCCTATTATGACTGAGAATTTAAAAGTCTTTCATTCTCCACACATAGACCAGCTATACGTCTCAATGTTACTCACCATCTACTATAAAAAGAAACTTCTTTAAATGAGGGTTGTGTGATGTCCTGATTTATTGATATAGCAACATGTCATTAAGAGCCACTATAAGGCTCACTCTACTTAGCTGAATAGTACTAGGTTGTCTCTAGGTTCTATAGCCCATCTAGTCATATGTTCTTGACCTCATTGACAGTTCCAGGTATGAGTTCCATCTTCTTTAAATGCAATCAGAATTAATGGGTTTATCTTACAATAAACTGTTCTACACATGAGTTTTACCTAAATAAAAAAAAAAACAGAAAATAAAATGCAGTCCCTGGTGGGAAATACCCCAAGAATATACAGAAACCAATAGTGTAGAAAGTCTCCATAGCTGTGAGCAGATACTGGCATGGGTCAAAGATTAGATGGATTGGTTTATTGATGAATAAATCTTAAGTACCTGTTGCAGGGCCCTGAGTTACTATAGTACTTAAAAAATTTTTTCCCAAGTGTTGAAAAAAAAAGAAAAAGTAAAAGAAAAACCATTTGCAGAGCTTGCACTTGGAGCAACAGGTTTAGTAGCTAGAGCAATCATGACACTATCATTGACAACAGTGTATTGTTCTCTGATGGTTGGGGCTGAGAAAAAGATAGAGGAGTATGGACAGATGAGAAAGCAAAAGAAAACTTCTTGATATGATAACTTCTTTTCCCAGAAGAAAACTTGAGTTGATCTGGTGGGAAGGCAAGGGGTCGGGTACCTTAACAGGATTAATAGTGGAAAGAAGAAGAAGCATAGGCCCAATAAAACTCCCTAGCCAAAGCCCAGTTAGCTAATTAGTCCTAATTACCCTCCCTTTCCAGTGGATAAAGCTTATACTTTTGCTTTCTCCACAGCTCCACTTTTTGTCTTCCTAGGATGTTCTATTTTCTGTCTCAGGAATGGAGCACAGTACCCACTAGGTGATCACCAGCTTCCCTGCCACAGCTGTTTGTTACTGGTGTATGGAGAATTCCAAGCACTTCTAGTATTATCTTACTGAAGAAATAGCTGACCAAATAAAATCTATGCTAAAGATCCAACTTAGTTCCAAAATAATGGCTATCATCGAAAAACCCAAAAGGTTATGATGTTGTGGACATGATGAGAAATGAACTCTTGTATGTAGTTGATCAGAATATAAATTAGTGAAACCATTATGGAATTTAGTGTGATGTTTCTTGTCTAAAACTCCCCTACAAATACAAATTGCTTTACCACTCCTAGCTGTGCATCTGAAGGAATCAAACTAAGTTCACAATAAGGATATATGCTCACCATGCTGTTTTGATACCGTTCATATTAACCAAATTATGGAATTACTCAGCTGACCACCAATGATTACAAATGAGTGAATATTAGTAACATACCTTATACTTGTGTATTTCAATGTTACAATAAGTAGAATATTTTGTATAAATATGACTACTAATAAAAAATAGGGACTGGAGAGATGGTTTAACCAGTGAAGTTCCTGTCTCACCAGAATGAAGAACTGTGTCCTGATACCCTGAACACATATACTATCCATTACTGGACCCACATATGTAGCCCTAGCACTGGTGAGGACATGCCAGTACAGTTTGTGGAGTTCATTGACAAGGTAGCCTGTGATGATGAGCTCTAGTTTCAGAAAGACCCAGAGGCAATTTCTCAAGTTTGTTTGTGTCTGTGTATGAGAGAGGGTAGGCAGGGAAGAAGAGAAGGACTTGTTGAAATAGCAGTGAAATCTAGGACAGTTCTTTTTCTAATTGATTGATCAGGGTTTCCTTTTAAAAGCCTTAATAAAACAAAGTGAAGAGTAATCAAAGACAATGACAACACCTGATGTTGACCTCTAACCTATCCACATGTATCTCATGTTTATACATACACTGATGTGTTCATCCATACCACCCCCACAAACACAAACACACATAAAATGTACAAAAATAAATGAATGAATTAATAGACAAATACATACATAAAATGTAGCTAGGCTATGGGCTGGTGTTATATGTATTGAGCCTCTTTTAAAGCTATTTTGTTTTAAACAGATATTTGTAAGTATATAAAAATTAATATTGATGGTGAAGAAACAATACAAGGTTCCATGAGTTGACACTGAGAAGAGATAAAGAACATAAAGTATTATCTGATTGTGAGAATTTCTTTAGAAGAAATATTACAAAAACGACTAGTGAAATAACTTATTTGCTGAAAATAAGCTGTCATTTGGTGGAAAATGTATGTGTAAGTATGCTCATGCATAAACTTGAACAAATGTCTTACACTCCTCATATGCAACACTATTCCTTGTTTTAATCGTCTACATAGGAAGAGTAATGGCTTAAAATATTTGACACTAAGGTGAATCCACATGATGGCAGTGTCTTCTCAGAGATTCAGAGGCAATTTTTCCCATAGTCCTTTGTGCCTGTGTGAGTTGTGAGGGAGGTTAGAGAAAGAAGGAGGGCTTTTTGTGTGTCAGTGAAAACTATGACCTTCTTTCTAATTGGATGAACAGTTTGGGGTTTTTCTTTTTTCCTGCATTCCACATCAGAAGCATTTGAACTCCCTAATGCCAGTCTGTTTGTTATAGATCACTTCAACTTGTGAATCTTCATTGAAAACAGTAATGCATCCCTTAAGTGTTTCAATAGTGGTACTCTGGCTTCAACTGAAGGGTGAGTTTGACCATTTCTATGGGAACTTAATGTTGCTGTATGCTAGGGAATTGAGTTCACATATTTTAGGAGGGAGGGTAGAAATAATAATGTTCTCATGCTGAAACAAAGCAGGTGGGAGGCCCACGGCAAAGCCGTTCTGGGGAGTTAGCATTTATATGCATCCAGTCTTATTTGTCTGACCTTTGTCTTTCTGCACAGGTGTGAGCAGCCAGCAGAAGGTGCAGCAGACTCCGGAATCCCTCAGTGTCCCAGAGGGAGCCATGGCTTCCCTCAACTGCACTTACAGTGATCAGAATTCTCAGTATTTCTGGTGGTACAGACAGCATCCAGGGAAAGGCCCCATGCCTCTGATGTCCATCTTCTCCAATGGTGAAAAGGAAGACGGTAGATTTAGGGTTCATCTCAATAAAGCCAGCCTGCATGTTTCCCTGCACATCAGAGACTCGCAGCACAGTGACTCAGCTGTCTACCTGTGTGCAGTGAACACACAGTGCTCCCCAGGCACCTGCACCCTGTACCCAAACCTATCGGGTGCTGCCAAGTCCTTAGAGCACAGACCACAGGCAATGGAAAATAAGAGCAAGGGTAGAGAGCATTTGATTGGTTGAGAAAATATTTTGGCATTTTGAAAATAACCAGTCCTAAAGAGAAAAGCACACTATTGTTTTGTCTGGAATTTTCCCACTCTTCTTTTGGGATGATGGTTTTACAACAATGTACACTGATGTACAATGATGTGCCTATGTTGTTCAGCTGGATGGCATACAAATGGCTGAGGGACTCACCTCATGCCATGTCATAAAGACCACCATCATGTCTACAGGACTCTGACTTGCTTGCTTTTAAAATCTTTCCATTAAAAAAAAAATTGTTGTTTTTGAATCTTTAAAAAGTTGATTACAATGTAGCTGGTTTCTCTAAAGCAATTTCATGCACATTTATTTTTGGTTGACACTTCCCCAGGCTTATTCCCTCCCCCATTTCCCTATTCCACATTCTAAAGGAAACTTCCTTTCCCACACCCCCAGAATCCCCATCCAATTCCAGTTCATGTGCTCTATTGCCATCCCACTCATCCCTCTTAATGATTTTTTCCCTCTCTTGTGAGGCTTACTAGCTTCCTGACATCTGCATACATTTGTAGTCAGATGATACATACAGATAAAAATTACAAGCTAAGATTTACATGTGTTTGTCTCACACTATATTATTTTCCAACTGCATCCATTTTTATGCAAATTCTATCCTTTCATTTTTCTTTATAGATGAATAGTATTCATATATATGCATATAATGTTGACTTTTTGGATGACCTTTGCAGATCTTGTCTGTTGGTTCTGGTATCTCAGAACCTGAACCAATTGGACAGATTCCAGTCTAATGCTGATGACAATCTTACAGCAGTTTGAGTGTATTTTTATACACAAATGTAACAAGGAAAGCAATGATCCAAAGAAGGCTGTTTGGGTTCAGCAAAACATGAGAAGAAAAACATGTAAATAAATGCCAATAATCATATATTAAGTAGTAAGATAGCAGCCTCTTCCTAGAACTTTCTGAGGACAGACCAATTTAAACACAAATTCTTGTCATGTTGTGTAGATTATATGTGGGAAACTTTAAAAGCAAGGCAAAAGGCATATCCATATTCAGATTACCCTGAAAATTGTGTTCAATAGCTATGATCTGACATCTGTTTTAAAACTATAAGACCTAAGTATGTCTTATAAATTAAATATAAATGCTTCACACAGAGGGCAGGAAATCATGTCCAAGATCAGTCCTGTGAACAAAATGCACCTGAGGTAAAGGCCCTCTGCCTTTTTCCCTGCAGCCCCTCACAGTTCCCCTAAGCAGTGTTCACAAGGCATCATTCATTTGACTCTGTTCCAAATATACAATATAAAATCTCTACCAAAATCTCATTATCCATTCTTTTGTTGAAGACCATCTAGGCTGGATTCATTTCCTAGAAATTGTGAATAGAGTACCAATAAACATGGTTAATCAAGTGTTTCTATATTATGAATTTGTTCTTCACATAAACATGCAGAAATTACATAGCTGGACCCTACAACACTTCCTCTTTCAGATTTCTGAGTATGCTTCACACTGATTTCTATAGTTGTTATATCAGTGTGTGCTTTCACCCATGGTGAATGAAGTCTCCTATTTACCAACATCTTCACCAGCATTTGATAGAACTTGATTACTTGATGATAGATTTTCTGAATGGGTGAGATGAAGTATCAACTTATTTTAACATCCATTTCAATGATGACTAAGACTATTTCAATTATTGGCTATTTGTATTTCTACATTTTAGAATTCTCTGTTCATTTCCATGGCTCATTTTTAGGAATTTATTGTTTAATTGTTCAAACCTCTGTCATATGAGTAGCTAACAATATTTTCTTTCATTTGTAGTTTGTCTCTTGGCTCAGTTAACTGCTCATTTGTTGCCTTCCTATATTTATGTTCATTAATTTATTTTTGAGACAGGATTTTATTTGGGAGGCTAAACTGGCCTAACCTTCATGATCTTCCTGCTTCATCATCCCACGTTTCTCTCTTCTGTGAATGTTAACTTTGAATCTTCAGATATGAGTGTTCCAGTTGGAATGCTGACAGTGTTCTGGAAATTAGAGACGATGATCAGAGTTGAACATAGCTGTAAAAGGTGAATAATGGAGGAGTGGTTGAATAGGATGTAAGATTAAAGGGCAGGTATTGAAGAGGCAGAGGGAGAGATAACTAACATTAGAGATCTTTAAAAAAAAGTTATATTGAAACTGCTACTGCAGAAGCTTCCAAAGATATAAACATGTCTATCTACCTGCATCTATAACTATCATCTATCTATCTATCTATCTATCTATCTATGTATGTATTATCTACATCTATTCTCCTCTCTTTCTCTCTCTCTTTATGTATGTATGTGTAATATGTGTATATACATACATACATACATACATACTGATCTACTATAGGATTACATGGTGTAACAAAAAGCACAGTGTCTGGAATGGGTTATCTCTTTGGGGTTGTTGGTCACTGAATTTTCATGCGATTCCAAACAGGCCATTGCCAATGTTCTTGGTTACTCTCAAGAACTGACAGTAAGATGCTGTTGCTGAAGTCCCCACATACTTGAGTCACAGATCACAGAGAAATCAAAATGCTTATGGACCTGAAGGCTTCATTCCTACTGGCTATATTTACAGTGCTGGAAGGTTTATTTATGCTTCCAGAAGAGAAACTGAATCATCAGTCATACCTATCAACAGACTTGTAAAATATAAAACCACTCACGTAGGAACGTGTGTCCACTAGTGCAGTAGTGACACAAACATCCTTGGAGACATCAAACATTAGATTAGTAGATTAGAGACCCATTTCACAACTAGAAACCCATACTAGGTATCAATATCAGATTCAAAGACCTGTGGCTAGACAGCGAGTTGCCTTAAGGAGAACCTACTCCAATCACTCTGATTAATGGGCATAACATTTGTCTTAATTAGGGTTCCAAGGGGGGGTTCTTTGGCCAACAACCCAAATACATCTACCCCAATCATGGTACTGGAAGCTTAATTTGGTGACAAGAGATGGCCAGTTGGGACTCTGTCTTCTCCATTATTTGGCAATTTCATTAGCATATCCTGCATGCATGTATATATTTTAGGACTTTTATACTGTATTAGCCTTCCATGCAAACATTCCAATATCCCTTAATTTTATTTACCTCTTCCTATATTCCCTCACACAACCCTTCTCTTTTTCTCAAGAAAAAGCCTACATTCCATCCATGGTTATATATTCTATTTTCAGTTCTTATTAAGACCTATCTCTTTCCTCTACTCCGTTATACTTCACCATTCTTCTGTAGTTCTATAGAGTGTAGCTTGGTTGTCAAAGACTTCACAATGACTATCATATAAGCAGAATACGTTTTTTGTAGTTCCATCCATTTGTCAGCAATTTTCATGATGCCATTTTCTTCAAAACTGGGTAATAATCCATTGTATGAATGCACATTTTCTTTATCTATTCTTCTGTGTTGCTTTTAATATTTGACAATCCTACTATGAATAGAACAGCAATGAACATGGATTAACAAGTACCTCTATAGTAGATGGAAAATTGTTTGAGTATATGCCCAAGAGTGGTATAGCTTGATCTTAAGAAGGTTGGTTTCAATCTTCCTGAGGAACTGCCACTGATGCCATGGCTCTATTCTCAGGAGGAAGTGTTATTGGTTGCCATAAATTACATTTCCATTTCATGCATAGCTCTGCCTATGTTCTTGCTTTGGTTGTGGTTCAGAGTCTCTGGTTGGTCTTCATAGTTGTTCTCAAGATGCTGATGGTTATGACAATCCAGAAATACAGAAGGTAAAATAAAAGTATAGATCAGAGCTTACTTCATTTCTTGATTGTCAAAATTCCAAGTATATAGAAAAAGAAAATAAACAGTTGCAAGTAAGAAAGAAGGACTGAACTTCAACCATGATTAGTCTATATAGAAAATAATCCTTTAAAGTTAAAGGACATAAAGACATATCCCAAGGGCAGTGAAGACTATCTGAGATATCCAAATCAGCATTAAAGAAGATTGTAAATGAATATTGCATGCAAGTAAGGATGCCAGAATAATCGTGAGATCTCTGAAAACAATATATCGATTACCCAACAATAAGCATATTCTTAGTATACCAATAAACTCCTGAGATAAACAAAGGATGAAGAACAAAAGTAACAAAAGGAACCAGAGCAGAAAAGAATGAGTAATGGGAGCTCTAGCACCTGGAACTGACCTGGGACCCCTTAGCCACATCCTGGGAAGCCAACCAAAGAGACTGGGGAACTGCTCTATCCCCTCATGGATTCAAACAATACTGTCTACCATCCTTATACATTCACTGCCATCCTTTCCTCACACAGACCTCCCTTTCCTAAAGGAAAGTGTCTGTCCTTCCTGTGGAGACCAGGCTCCAGTCTCTTTTTCTGCCTTCTGTTTCCCTATGCTGCTGAAGAAATCTAACAAGAGTTTAATAAGGGCAGAGAACAAAAAACATTGTATTTACAGCTGTGTACACTCCTCATCCTTGCAGACCATGCTCTCTTAGCCAGATGATGGGGCCACCAGCAGATGTCATGGTTCCCCTTCCTCACACTCCTGGGTTTGAATTCACAGAATGGGGGAGGGGAGTGGAGGTGATGTGGTTGGCAAGAGAAGAAGAGAGGGGGTGGGGAGGGAGGTGTTTGAGCTTGCTTCTGCGGTTCTTCAAGGCAGATGCTCAGAAACCAAATAATTGTGTCAGGCCCAAAGCTGCATCTCTTGTGATCTGCTCTTCATTGGGAGGAATGGACAGACTTCTTGGCATGTTGATAGTGACACTATTTCTGCAACTGACAGGTGAGTTTGTGTTTCTGGTGAGGGTAACAGAGACAGCAAAGTCCACATACATGTGAGATGCAGTTTGAAAATGTAAACACTGACTCCTGTTCTCTGGCATGTGTTTCTATGCAGGAGTAAACAGCCAGCTAGAAGAAAAGAATCCTTGGGCCATGAACATCCAGGAGGGTAAAAATGTCAATGTGAACTGCAGTTATAAAACATCCATAACTTCCCTACAGCGGTACAGACAGGTCTTAGGCAGAGGCCCTGCCATGCTAATCTTAATACGTTCAAATGAGAAAGAGAAACAGAGTGGAAGACTAAGAGTGACCCTTAACACCTCCACCCAGAGCAGTTCCCTGTCCATCACTGCTGCCCAGCCTGAAGATACTGCTGCATACTTCTGTGCTACAGAGACACAGTGTGCAGCAGACACCTGCAGCCCTGACACAAACCCTCAGAGCTGTTTCCTAGACCTCAAGAGTGGGTGGAATGGTGCTTATGTCATTTCACAATAAGAGTCTACTGGAAATGAAAGAAAACTCTTCCAAGATTGTGATTTTTGTTTTTTTACTTTATTTTCCTAACCAGTCTTGTAAGGGAAAGATATAGGTATCAGAGTTCTGATACCCTGACATCCCAGGATGAAGAAGGTACTGACCTACACTATAGTGACACAGAACTACACTTGTTTAGTCCAGAACTTGGGAAAAGGCCAGGCAGATTCCTTCAGCTTATATCCTCTTTTACCTTTTTCTGTGGATGAAAACAGAAAGGCTTAAAGTCACAGTACTAAAAAAGGAAGACTCTCCACATAGCACTACTTCTAAGCTTGAAGACCTCTGTGCCCTCTCAGACATCTGCTCCAAGACCTAGGCTTCAAGAAATATGTAAAGGCCTCCTTGTCATTTATTCTCCACAAATCAGTAATTACCCCATATCAATGACCTCCTTCCAAGCACTATCATGGAAATAAACCTGTGATTTATCCAAAGGACAGAGATGCCTGTCAGTCTGTTTCTCTGCCCCAAACAGTTGCCTGTTCACTGACATAGGTCTACAGAGCTTCCCTTACATGAATCTCAAAGGCACAGCTGGGCAGGGAGCATCAGGATTCTAGTATTGGGTGTTATGGAAAGAGTCTGCATAGGTGCACACACTTTTCTGAAATAGTATCATTTTCATAAAAATATAGCCATGTCTTGATGTCTTCTAACATAGTCCTATTTTAGACCAAGATGGTCATGTGTTTGCTGTCCATGTCTTCCTCAAATTGTTAGAAAAAAATTCTATGTAATTAGTACCTTTATGTTATCAATCTATCTGGACATCATTAACATCAATTCAATTTAAGACCAGTGTCCTTCAGTTTAACAATGTCAGGGGATGCTGTCAGAGCACATAATTTCTTCATATTTTGGCGTTTTCCTTTCTACCTTGTAAACCTTACGTTTTTACTAGAAAGCACACATGTTTCTAAAACAAAGCAGTGCTGTGCTGTTAGCTCCAACCCTTGACACCCCTTCCCCAGACTTCCTGGATGAGGGGTACTGCTTACCATCAGGATGTTAATGTTTCTGTTACTCACCTTGGGGTTTTAAAGACAGAAAATATAAGCACAGAGCTCATGAAAATGTAAGCTTGTTAATGTCCAAGCAGTCCCATTCATGTCACTGCTGAAAATGTCCTCAACTCCAGATTGCCACAAGCTCCTTTAACAGGCCCCCACACTTCACCCAAGTGACAACAATGTGGAGTTGTGTCATTTTCTCCTGAGATTTCTCAGGAGGCTGGAATAATATAGTCACAGTGTGAATCCTCCCATGTTTTGCTTCTTTCACTCAGTCACAATACTGCAATTCATTAATTGTGTTAGCTGTCAAATCAGCACATGAACACAGAAAGAAAATATTGTATGTACACAGAAGAGTGTTTCTTAGGTAAAAGCATAAAATCCTGAGCAACATCTGCACCCCACGCCATGCAGCTGGGGAGGGTGGTACTCAACCAAATGCAGCTCATGGTTTCCAGCTCCAGGACAAGGACAGGACTTCATAAACAAGTCCATACCAACCAGGACTGGCAATAGGCAGCTGGGCACTATTAGGACTGTTTTGTGATGAGAGAACATGGTCCTTTTAAGTTCCATGGAAGACTGAGTGGGACTAGGACCCACACACAGGCTTGGGGCAATGGGATCTAAGGGGAAAACACAGTCCCACATGCCAGGGACCTTGTGGAACCAGGCAGACATGTACTACTATGGTGAGCAACTATATGGTGTGGTATGAGAGAGACACACACACACAGAATGGTTTATGTCCCATGGACAGAGGCATGTCTGAAGAGATGGAAGAGGTGATAAGTGAAAGGGGTGGGCAGTTTAAATGCCACCTTGGGCATTTAATGTCTGGGCCTGGGCTGCTACTGGGGCAGCTACTGGGGCCCAGGTCTGGGTTCATGGCTCTGATGCAGCCATGGACGCTTTTGATGTCCCTGGGTCTTGATACCACCAAAGGCAGAGAGGATAGGGCTGTAACAAGTTGTCCCTGCCCTCACTGGCTGAGGACTCAGGAGAGAGGCTCCTACACCTCACCTGGGCAGCTCTCTAGAGTCACTCTGTAGATAGGGGCTCAGGTGAGCCAGTCCTGAGGACATGATTGGGGCATAGCTGGTACAAATTCCCTCATCTGTGGTGTGGTGTTGGGAGTGAGGAACAGACACCCTCCTCCTTCATCCCTATCACCTCTAGCAGGTAAGTGAATTGGCCTTCCCTTTACCAGCTGCAGCACTTGGGAAAGTGGCCCCTGCACCCTGTCTGGGCAGCACAGTGGAGCTGACCCTGTTTACAGTGGCACAGGTGCACTAAACAGAGTGAGCATGAGCATGAGAGATCTAGCCCCGCCCCTCATCTGACACATGGTGGTATGGGAAGGAAGAGATGCCCTCTCTGACCCCTCTGTGCCTGAGGTGGGTGGGAGAGCTGGCCCTGAGGTTGTAAGAGTGGGAGAGCTGCACCTGCTCCTCACCAGCTGCAGCACTCAGGAGAACAGGCCCTGTACATCCCCTGGGCAGGTGAGTAGGGTCAACTCTGTTGGTGGAGGTGTGGGTGAACTAGGTCTGAAATTGTGAACTTGTGAGAGTGGTCCCTACTACCTGTCTGTCATGTGGCACCATGGGATGTAATATAGGAAATGACAACCAACACTAAGGACTGTTTGAGGGCTTCTATGGAAACCTACTATGATAAGAGCTTCTTAAAATATATACACATATGAAAGAAGCCTCAGCGGAGTCACCAAATAATGGGGGAAACAATGCCCCAACTAGATATCTTCACTACTATTGTCAACCTTCTAGTTACAGGACAGGGTTACATCTAATCAAACCCCCCAAAAGTTAAGGTTATTGCCAATCCTATTGGTTGTTGCCCACAATCTGTTGGCAAAGCACTATTGCTAATGTGCTAATACATATCTTACTGAACATGGAGAAGATGAGTGGGTGCTTTCACCACTGCTGACTAGTTTTCAGGATATTAGAAAACTTTTTCATAAGCCAGAGGAGAAATGTAATCACCAATCCTTTTATATTCTTTACCCTTGACAAGGTTCAACCTTTGCTTAATCACTCCTATCTGGGAATTGGTAAGTATTGTTGGCTGTGCCTGAATCCTTGATCTCATTGCTACATAGATTTACGAACCAGTCAGACCATCAGCCCAACAGCGGAAAAAAAATTGTAACTGGGTAAAGCCTATGTTAACACTGGGGGACTACTGGGAGCTGGAAACTGCCTGGTGTTCGGGGCCTTTGACCTACAAGACTCACTTTACTTTGATGCTTCTATTCCTCTCTCCTGGTCAATTATCATCATCAGGAATACTTTATGGCCTCTGAGACCACTTGGTGGGCATGCCCAAATGGTGTACCTAAATTTCCATTTTCCAAGGCATTCCAAGAAATCCCTCCTGTGTGTGCTAGTGCACATCCTGCCCCAGGTGTAACTATATGGTGAGAAGAAGAGAGAGCACACTTTGAGATGAACCACAGGCTTTAAGGCTCAAGAAGTGAGGGACATCTCTCCCCATTCCACTTCTGGTTGGAGCCTATATTGCTCAGGCAATTGCCATAGGGATATTAATCCTTACAGACAGTGATCAAACTTTAGGGCATTCAGTAAACAAGTGGACCAGGATTGTTGTATTTAGGATGTCTATTGCTGTGAAGAGACACCATGACTATGGCAACTCTTTTTAAGCCAAACATTTAAGTAGGGCCGGCTTGTAGTTCAGACATTTAGACATTATCATCATGGTGGGAAACATGGCAACATACAAGCAGACATAGTGCTGGAGAAGCAACTAGGAGTTCTACATCTTGGTCTGTAGGCAGCAGAGGGAGACACTGTGCCACACTGGGTATAGCCTTAGCATAAAAGAAGTTAAAGCCTGCTTCCACAGTGACACACTTCCTCAAACAAGGACACACCTTCTAATAGTGCCATTACCTATGGGCCAAGCATTCACACACATGAGTCTCTGGGGGTCATAACTATTCCAACCACCACAAGGACTTAGGGATATTAGAAGGTACCAAATCCAGATTAGGATAAAAAGTAGACTCTTTAGTAGAATCAATTCTAAAAGCCTAAGGAGCCTTAGCTCTTCCCTTCATGAAACCAGTAGGGTTATGTATAGCTTCTGGACAAACTGGTTTCCATTTCAACCAGTCAGTGAGAGGGCTCTCTGCATATGAATTGTGAGAGAAAATGTGGATTTCTTCTGTAAGAAGGAATCCTCAGGAAAACACACTGCTAATGATTTTTTATTCTCAGTTAAACATAGGGTGGTGTAGGGGTAGAGAATTGTGGAAGGAATGGGGCAGGAGGAGAGATGTGGGGAGAAAAATAAGGACATGTCAGATCCAAGAGCCACCTGGTCAGAAGGATAAGACAGAACTTCAAACTGATTCCATTGTTCTGGCTCTCTAAAAAAAAAATGCTATGAGAAAATGCCTGGAAGGCAGGATTTTTCTCTGGATTCAAAGATTCAACAAAACACACTTTGAAGATCCAGTCTCTGGATTTTGACAATGTTTAGGCAGCAGGGCTTCTTGCAACTTATGTGTTTATATTCAAGTGGTGATGACCTCCAAATTTAATAGTTTTAACATATGGCCATTTTTTTCTAAAGAAAATTACCCTTCCATTTTGCATGTCCTGTTTTTCATTAGATTAGGACTCAACAAACACAGCACAGATTAGTTTAGGAACATGAGGTGTGTTCTACACAGAAAGAAGACATAGATTTGCTTCAGCGTCTTTATCCTGAGCCAGAGGGTGATGTTGAACAGATTAGCTGCTTCCATATCTACAGTTGATCCCCACTTCCACTCAGTTGCTCAATGTATCTGGATGAGTTCTTAGAACATCTGATAAGTGAAGAAGTGAAAATAGCCAGACGCCAGAAAGTTCCCAGTACCAGGGCCACTTCTACAGGCTTATTTTAGATTTTTTTCTAAAAGTGGAAGGTGTCTAGTCAGATTTGTGCCATTGTCTTCAAGAACTGGGACTTCAGCCACTTCCCTGCATGTGCCAAGCTTTTCCAGAAAGGCAGCAGAGGTGTTCCCAGTGCTCAGCCATGCTTCCAGTCCTCATCTCGTTCCTGGGGGTGCATTTTTTCCTGGGTGAGTAAAACATTCTCATTATTTATGTATGTACATGAATCAGTGTTTTTCTCACTTGAATTGTAGTAAGAACATTTTTCTCCATGAAGTCTGCATCACATTTATTGATTTTGCAGGAGACATCCAAGCACAGTCAGTTACTCAGCCTGATTCTTATGTCTCTGTCTTCGAAGGAAACTCTGTGGCACTCGGATGCAATTGTTCCTATGGTGGAGCTTCTTACCTCTTCTGGTACATGCATCACCATGGCCAAGGCCTTCAGTTTCTCCTCGGGTACATTTCAGGAGACCCTGTGGTTCATGGCGTGAATGGCTTTAAGGCTGAGTTTCAGAAGAGGAAGTCTTCCTTCCACCTGAAGAAAGCCTCTGTGCACCTGAGTGATTCTGCTGTGTACTTCTGTGCTCTGAGTGTACAGTGTCTGGGGCTGCAGGGGGAGCTGAACACAAACCTGTAAGATGCTGGAGAGGACTGTGACTGACTGATTTTGGATCATCTATGCTCCTGTAAGTAATGTAAATAAATGTGTTAGTTCCCCAAGATGGACTTGTCTGCAGTCATTGCTTTGGTCTGTCATTGGTGCTCCATCTGCTTCCAGGAAAATTGGCATAGCTGGGTGAAATCATACAATAATTCCTGAGGTATGTTTGCTTCCCTAATGGTTGTTTAGTAGACTTTCTTAATGATTTTTACTGACTGGTTCAAGTCTCCAAGAGACTTGAAGATACAACTTAGTTACACATAAACAATGACTGCAGTGGATGCCTATGTAGTGTGCACTAGAGGGACAAATGTTGGCTTCTTCCTACTTCAGACTGAAGATTAGTGTTAGGAAGTGTAACAGCTTATGCTCACCACCTCAGGAGCCTTAGAAACACTCTCCATCTGTTTGGAAGCAGATGCAGAAATCCAAAACTAACCAATGGGCCAAACTCCTGGACTACAATCAAAGTGAGGGAGGAACAAAAATATGAACAAAGGAGTCAGAACTATGATGAGGAAACCCACAGAATCAGCTGACCCAAGCTAATGAGAGATCAATAACTAATGTCTGACAAATGGGGAACCTGAATAAGACCAAACTAGACTCCCTTAATTTAGGTCACAATGATGTTTCTGGGACAATATCTGAGGCCACTGGAAGTGGGTACAAGACCTAACACTAATGCACAAACTGACTGAGTGGAGCCGTTTCTAAATGGAGACATGCCATGCCCAGCACAGACACAGGGGTGTAAAGGTGGAGAGGTGCCTTGGTTCTGCCTCAACTAAATGATGGGACAGACTTCGTAGACTTACACTAGGAGGATTTACCCTCTCTGTGGAGCAGATAGGAGGAGCAGGGAGTGGAGAGAATGGGAGGAGAGGAGAGAGGGAGGACTGAGGTCGGAATGTAAAAAATACATTAATAGAATTAGATAAAAATTTAAAAAATAAATTTGCATAGCCACAAAAAAGACATTAAGCTTATTACTAGATTATGCTAGGAGATATATTAATAAAGAAACATATGCTTCTAAAACAGAAGGAGCAAAGAAAGAAAGAAAGGAAGGAAGGAAGGAAGGAAGGAAGGAAGGAAGAAAGAAAGAAAGAAAGAAAGAAAGAAAGAAAGAAAGAGGCTCCATCAAGTTCAGTCAACTTGACTCAGGGTGGAATTACCATGAAGAGAATCTCAGTATGGACTCATCTGGATTATGTTTGTGTGTGAGCATCTGTGGCAGATTTTGATAAACCCTGTAGGAAGATACAGCCTGACCATGGGCAGCTCCTTTTCCAGATCTGTCGTGCACTCTGAGTGAAGAGGAAAGACTGAGTAGAACATGTCTTGGAAGCATTCTATGCCCTTTTTTTCCTGATTATGGGTATGGTATGACAAGTTCACTCAAGCTTCTGTTGCTGTGACTTCCATGCTATGATGAACTGCAACCTGGCATTGTTCGGTCAAATGAATCCTCTATCTACTAAGTGGTCCTGGTTAGGCTGTGTTGTCATAACAACTTGATAGGGAAGTAGGATGTCATCCTTACACCAGCTCTTGGCTGCTTTGTTAGATTTGGAGCACAGAGTATACAGACAGAAGGCAGGAAAAAGACCACAGTCTGACCTCAACAGATGAAAGTACTTCAAACAGTAAAGGACAAGCACTCTTTCATGGGAAATATAGGGCTGCAAGGAAGGAAGAGGTACTTAGACTTTATAGAGGGAATTGGGATGAGGAATTTATGCAGTTCCAGGAGGCTACGTGCAAGTCTGCAGCCTCTCATTCTTCGTGCTGTGTGCTCATTTGAGACTATTGGGCTGGAGAGATGGCTCAGCCATTAAAGGCTAGGCTCAAACCAAGAATATAAGAAAATGACTGTTGTGGGAAGCAGGCTGTTTCACCAAAACATTTCCTTTCTGGAGCTCACTTATAATGGTTGGAGCCAGAAAATCTGTGACCTTATAGGAATTCTGTTTTGACAACTGAGGCACAAGATCATGTGTGATCAATGCAATATTATTTCTTCTTCAGTAAGTGTGACCAATGCCCATAAATACACAAATGTAAAAGTGGAAAACATCAAAGCTTTACAGAGTTATATTTGCCATTTGAAAAATTATGACATCCTTTAAGCATATTCCTCTAAATTAATACAGTTATACTCAAATGAAATTTCAGATAACATTTAAAACATTTATCAATAAAATCGTCATCATTTTTCTTGTTTGTCGACTCAGTGTTATTCCCTTTCATTCTCTGAAAACAAAGTTGGTGAACCTCAAATTTGTGCTTTGCATTTCTAATATACATGTGTATGCTAATGCAGTGTAGCTCTGTTTTAAAATATATTCAATAGTAAAGCATTGTATGATGATTGTGAGGTTTGCTTTGCTACTCAAAACTTTGGAGGCATGGAAAGTCGTAATAATCTCTTTCCATGTTTTTTAACCACTATGCATCATATCAATTTAAAATATGCAAAATATCACTTTTGATGGGCATTTGGGCATGGCAGTGCCAGCAGAAGTAATCAAAGTCTAAGTCAGAAGCGGGGTTCACAACGGGCAGTAGGCCACCACCAGTCATGCTTCAGCCCTGTGTACAGCTCAGTCTTCTTTATCAGGCATTGCCACCTCTCCACCCAAGTCAAGTGTTCAGCCAAGAAGGACCAAGACCAACAGGCCACCTGGAGTTAGAAGGAGCATGTAGTAAGCAGGAGCCAATACTTACTGTCATAGTTACAACAGTCACTAAGATTTGAATTTTAAGTGTCCTCAGTTCTTTTACAATCTAGATAAGTCTTATGAATCAGTATTGTGTTGCTATAGCAATGTTCAGAGTGATGCAGATGACCTTTACCTTTACCTGCTTTCTAAAGGAGAGTTAGAAATTTGATGTAATGTTTTCCTAAAGAAGAAAATATTATTAACCCTTTGTTCAAGGAGAAATTTCTATGCTTTTATCAGAAAGACTATACAAGAAATGTAATTCTAGCTATTTCCCCGTTTATATGGCAGAGCAGAAATTTACACTCCCAGAGGTTTGCTCTGCTTTAGGATTAGCACTTTTAAAAACTTCCCCATGGGGTTCCATCAAGATGGCCAAATAAAGATGATGTTTGACACCAACCCTGACAACACAACTTTAATAACTGGAATCGACACTGTGGATGGAGTGAAGTGACTACCAAAGATTGTCTCCTGACCCTCCAATGGATGTTATGTGCACATACATACATATAATGAATGCATGTAATAAAAACTGTGTGTTGCTGTCATATTGCTCTTGAAGAAGTTATTATACTTTCATTCTTGAAACTCCCTTTATGATCCCTCTAAAACCCCCTCTTAATTGCTGCCTATATTTCCTTATTAAACTATGTGCACTCAAATGTTCCTTTCAAGTTTGGATACTAAAATAACTCAGTGAAAATTTTAACACAGAGGTATACCCAGGAGGAAAATACATAGAGTGTTTAGCATCAAATTTTCCATGGCTAGATGAAGACAAGAGGCAAGAATTGCTTTTTTTTTTTATATACAAACACAGTAATGGCAAGTCCTGGAAGATTGTAGCATCATAGGTACTGTTAGTTGTGATGAATGTTTTGACTCTGGTTACTGTTTTTGTGAAAGGTGACATGGTACTTTCAGCTTCCGAGGTGTATTGCAGTGATGATGGTTAATTACTGTGGAGATTTTTCTTTGTTTTTACATGGAAATAGACAAAAACAAGAGGGAGATGAAATCACTGAAAAATGGTCTTTGGGAGACAATGGCCGGTGCCTCCTCTCTGCCTCTTAAATATTGTGGAACTTCACTTTGTACTCAGAAAGATAAAGTTTTTTAGTTGTCAGGGGAGAAACTCAGAAAAACAAGACCCACTATAAATAAAAAGAAAACCTTAGCCTCATATAACATATTCTGAGTCTTTATTTGCCTACATCATTCAGAGATTTGCAGTAAGAAGCATTCTAACTATGTTAGCACATTGAGAGGTTGTAGATCATGCTTCAAGCAGTAAGGGGCTGCGGTTAATAGAAAAAGGAGAGAGACCTTTGGAGACAGAAACCATGGATGCACTCAGTACTTTATGATTCAATATACAACTTGAAAAAATATTATTTTTAAAGGAGTGTGTGTGAGAGTGAGTGTGTGCATGTGCATGTATGCATGAATATGTGAGTGTGTTTGTATTTGTGTGCATGTGTGTGTGCATGCGTGTGTGCATGCGTGCATGCATGTGTGTGCACACCCACACATGTGCTGGAGTGCTACATGTGTGTATTAATGACTGCATGTGACCTCAAGGGCAGGGGACATGGATTTTCTTTGCTTTGGTATGAAAGGGTATTATGAGTCACTTGGCATAGGTGTTGGGAACTGAACTTGAATCCTCTTGAGAGTCTTACAGCATCTGTCAGTCACATTCATTCCTTAGTGAATATATACTTCAAAACCTGTGGCAGCAGGGAGTGACTGCATTGTGAAGAGCACACTATTCATCCATAGACATGCCATTTATCCCTGTTCCCAGAGGATAAGATTTAGCTCAATCTTTAGTCTCTTCAGAAACAAAGTCACTCTGGGAGCACATGGTCCTCTGTGACCATGACTTTAAGGGAGGATGTGGTCCTGTGTTACTGTGACTTCATGGGAGGATGTGTTCCTGTGTGACTATGACTTCCTGGGAGGGTGTGGTCCTGTGTAAGTATGATTTCATGGGAGGATGTGGTCCTGTGTGACTATGACTATGGAACTGTATTGGTTATGCAAATAATATTGACAGGTAAAAATATGAAGCACAGTTGAGAAAAATTGTCGTTGAAAAGTACAGTATCAAAACAACATTGATAGATATCAAAACAACAATGGAGATCAGCTCGAGAACAGGGTCACAGGCAGGTAGTTTCTAAATGCTCTACAGAGTATTTGCAGAAACTTCTGTTCTCTTCCTTCTGGGCCATCTGACTGCCAGAAGAAACTATGTCTGTTCTCAGGTTTTTTGCCTGAGAGATCATTGACTCCCATGGGAACCTCACTGTTGAATTTGATCTCTGTACTTCAAAAGATCCCTTCGGAGACTAGTCTTCTACCTATCAACTATCATCTATCTATCTCTCTATCATCAGTTTTTTTCTTCTTGAGACAAGTTTTGTTGCACAGACAATGCTTAAAGTGAGATTTGAAGGCATTTATAGTGTTTGGCCTTTCATATCCTGCGGTTTTTGTCATCTTCCACTACATTTACATTGTTCTAAGTAAATGTGTTTATCCATGTGCACATATTTTTATGTTAAGTACAAAAATTTCCTCTTGAAAAGAGGGATTTGCATTTAATCATTGCCCTTCTATCAGTTGTCATTTATTTTCTATATTTGTTGTACTAGTAAGCACATAGTAAATGCCAATACTGATACCACCACAAAATTATTAATTTTGCATTAAACACATCTGTTCAATGCATGTATATGTGCCTGGTGTGCTTCAGATGATAATCTAAAATGAAGCAAGCAAACGGAATAAAACTTAAGCTTTGATAAAATGTATTTCATTGTTTTCTTACATAGGACTTTCATAATATTGTCATTATTTCTTCTGAAAAATTACAACTACATTTTTCTCTTTAATTTTATTGCTTGATTTTTTTTTAGAGATGGTTCCTCTTTGTAGTCTTGGCCGTACTAGAATTTACTGTGTAGACAAGGCTGGCCTCAAACTTACAGATATTCTCCTGCCTCTGCCTCCTTAGTATTGGGATTAAAAAGATGTTCCATAATGCTCAGTAGAACTTCTTAGTTTTTAATACTACAGTGCCCTCCTTCTGTCTCCTGCTTGTGGATCAACACAGGTATTAATTGATGATGGAAGATGTCTAGTTGGGGCATTGTTTGCCCTACTATTTAGTACTTCATTTAGACTCCTTTTATACATATCTATATTTTAGAATGCTTCTACAATTGTGATTCCATATGGTTTTTCAAATGGCCGGCAGAGTTAGCTGTCCCTTTCCACATTCCCTCTTTCATCTTCTGTTCTATCCTCTTCATATTTAATCCTAGTCTACTTTTTCTTTTGTTTCACTGTAACACTGTGTTCTATTTCTTCTTCCTAGGGTGACTTTGTCTTACCTCCTGGTTCCCTATCTGAAACCTAATTTTTGTGATTATTTGGCTTGTAGCATGCCTATCGAAAGCTTAAAGCTAATTTAACATGCAATATTTGCCTTTTGGGACTAGGTTATCTCCCTCAGGTTGACTTTTCTTCTATCTCAATCCAATTACCTTCACATTTCATAATTTCACCTTTTAATAATATAACACTATTCCATTGTGTAGATGTACTACAGTGTCATCGTATGTTTCTCAGTGGATAGATATCTGGGATGTTCCAATTCCTGTGTACTGTGAACAGGGAAGCAAGGAACGTGGATAAGCAAGTGCCTCTCTGGTATAGTGTAGGCTCCTTTGGGTATATTCCCAAGAGCGGTATTGAAAGACCCCAAAACATTGGAGCCTGTCAGGGGGAAGGCACTTGTCCCCAAGAGACAAGACCGGACCACTGGATGCAAGTGCAAGAGGTTATTTATTGTTTACACACAGGTACCTATGGATGCCCTAGTCTTTCGAGAGACTGAGAGAGCGTGCCTGGTTAAAGCATATGCAGTTTATATAAGGTTGGTGTAGCAAGAAGCAGGCTTACAGAAGCAGAAGCATGGTTACAAGGACTTCATTGTTTCATCTAAATGTAGCAGTTGTAGTTGGTTATTTGGGTTGGGCACAAAGAATACAAAGAATTCACTTATGAAAATCTCAGTATACTGGACACTGTCCTGCTGACCTTGCTTTAGTCCAAGCTGCAGCCCACAGATATCTGGTTGGCGTTGGATGAGAGGAGCACCTGGTTCCCTCCTGGACTTTTCTCATCTTGACCTTGGCAAATGAGCAAGAGCAATTTAAACAGGCAATAAGCATAGTGGGGGGGGGGTGTTTCAGTATAGCATCTATTCCCATCTTCCCAAGGCATCACCACACTGATTCTTATGGTGTTTGTACAAGTTTGCAATACCATCAATAATGTATAAGTGTTCCCTTTCCCCAAAACCCCAGCAACATGTTCTGTCATTTATTTTATTGATCTTGGCCATTCTAACATAGTTAAGATGACAGCTGCCTTTACATGTACAAGGTCCTAAAGACTGACATATGCCTTATTATTATTAAAATCTGGGGAAAGCACAAGGTAGCATACATCCTCAGTTCAGTTCCTGTCCACCAGAGGGTGCAGTTTCCTAATGCAGGCTCATTTCCTGTGTGATTTTTTTCTGAGGAGACTCAACCTTTCTTTGAATTAAGATTCCTTCAAGCTCAGAATCAAGACCATTTTCCAGATGACACTAAAAATGGGCTCTTCTCCAGGCTTCCTGACTGTGATACTCCTCATACTCGGTAAGAAAAGTGATTTAAATAGAAAAGTCTTAAGCCTTATGTTATCTAAGAGCATTATCCGCCAGGTGACACACAACTTCCTCTCTCTGTCTCTCTCTGTCTCTCTCTCTCCCTCTCTCTGCTCTCCTTGCACTGTAGGAAGGACCCATGGAGACTCTGTGACTCAAGCAGGAGGCCAAGTGACCATCTCAGAAGGCCAGTTCCTGACAATAAATTGCATGTATTCAATCACAACCATCACATACCCTGTCCTTCTCTGGTATGTTCGATATCCTGGAGAAAGATTACAGCTCCTCTTGAAAGTCATTACAGCTGGTGGGAAGGAAAGCAGCAGAGGTTTTGAAGCTACTCATGATAAAGGATCAACCTCCTTCCACTTGCAGAAAGCATCAGTCCAAGAGTCAGACTCAGCTGAGTACTACTGTGCTGTGGGTGACACAGTGACAGAAACTGCAGGAGGAGCTGAGCACAACCTGAGAGGCAGCAGGCTGCCTGGCTGCTGAGCATCTGCCTCTGAAATGCATCTGCCTTCAGCACACCCTGTGCTGTGTGGCCTTACACTTCTCTGTTGGTGAAAATCCTGTAACAGGTCTCATGCCAGGACACATAACTTCACAAACGTCCACATTGTTCATCACATGCCTGCAGTAAATAAAACAAAATGTTTTTACTCAAAGGTTTGGAGCCAGTCCAGCTCTGACCCCAGGATGGCAGTGCCTGCATTGGTCCTGACTCCAGGAGCTGAGGTGGGTCTCCAGTCTCTGATTGGCTGGATGTGCTGCCTGAGAGTTCCTGTATGTTACAAGAAAGAGATGATGAAATAGGCAGCAACTTAGGGGCTGCAGACTTCTGCAGAACAACAATGGAGAAGCATCCTAGTGCTTGCTGGGTGATTTCATGGCTGTATTTTCAGTGTAAGTTAGTGGTGGCTTTAACCTGGGAGCCCCAAGAAATCAAAGAACATTTTCTTAGGATTTCGGGGAAGGATGTAATTCCTGGGGAGAGGTGGAGAGAGCAAACTTGTCCTATTCCTAGGTCACCTGAGATTCACATGAAGAGTAAAGGATGCAAACTACAATCACTAAGTGTGGATTGTTGATTTCTGAATTTTAAACTTGTTTCTATATAGGGGCTTCTGGCAAGATCCAAGTGGAGCAGAGTCCCCATTCCCTGACTGTCCTTCAGGGAGAGAGCTGCATCCTTCAATGCAATTACAGTGTGCCCCCCTTTAACACCTTAAGGTAGTACAGACAAGACAGAGGCAGAGGTCTTGTGTCCCTGGTAGTCATGAATCACAGTGAGACTAACAACTCAAATGGAAGATTCTCAGCAAGTCTGAAGATGCTCAGCACAGCACCCTGCACATCACAGACACCCAACTTGGGGACACTGCCTCCTACATCTGTATGGTGGGTGCACCATGCTCCACAGACACTTGCAGCCAGCACCAAAACCTGCTCCTGCAGGCTTCAAGGAGGCATAGGGGACAGAGCAGTCTTTGTAACACTGTAGTTCCAGTTTTGTAGTAGGGAATTGAACTTCCCTTTGGGGATTATTAGTCTCATTAGAAAGACAATTTTTAAACTATCTGAAAAGAATGTTTGGGAACAATATTAATAGATTTTTAAGAGATAAAAACAATATAGGAAAGCATAAAACCCTGGTAGACACAATTAGGTGAGGAGATAGAGAGAATATTAGCCTTTTAAGTCACTACAGAAGCCTGAAAAACAGCTAGAAAGTGGAGAATGTCAATGACAGCTGCTTAGAAATGCTAAGCCATGGATCTGTATGCAAATGGCAGCCAGTACTACACTCCTGTGTCCCAGGAAAAAGGCTTGCTCCAGAAATACACATGTAAAATGGAAGAAGGAAAACACTCTTAAGAATGGGTGTGGGCTAATGAGCTCAGGAGAGAATCCAAAACACATCAGTCCACACAGTGTACAGCTCTTCTTAAAACCCATAGAATCCACATCTATACCATTCATATTGCCTCAGAGTTTTTGCACAATCCATTTTCCTTAGATAAAGTCCAGGTAAGGAAAGGCATCCAATCTTCCTTCTTTCTTATATTAACCGTTTACAAAGAGTAGTTACAATTATTTTTTCCTATGATAAAAATACCTTCTTTTTTTCATTTTTTTAAAAATTTAATTTTAAACAAGGTTGTTTTACATGTCAATCCCAGTTCCCTTACCCTCTGATCCTCCCCTATTATACAAATCAAACCCCAGCCCATCCTTTTCTACTCCCCAGGGAGGGTGATACCTTTCATGGGGTACCTGTCATATCATTTGGCTCAAGGTCTAGGTCCTCACCCATGTGTCTAGGCTGAGAAAGTATTCCTCTATGTGGAATGGGCTCCCAAAGTCCATTCATATGTTAGGGGTGAATACTGATCCACTACCAGAGACACCATAGACTGCCCAGTCCTACTAACAAACACCCACATTATGGGGGTCTGGGTCACTCCTGTGCTGGTTTCCCAGCCATCAGACTTGGGTGCATGAGCTCCCTCTTGTTCAGGTCAGCTGATTCTGTGGGTTTCTCCAACCTTGTCTTGACCCTCTTTTTCATCACTCCTCCCTCTCTGTAACTGAATTCCATGAGCCCGGCTAGAGTTTAGGTGTGGGTGTCTGCTTCTGCTTCCATCAGCTGCTAGATGAAGGCTCTAGAATGGCATATAAACTGTCTTTGGTGTTTTTTATTTTATCCATTCTGACAGGAGTAAGATGGTATCTCCGAGCTGTTTTTATTTGCATTTCCCTTATGGCTAAGGATGTTGAACACTTTCTTAAGTGTGTGTCAGACATTTTACATTTCTCTATTGAGAATTTTATATTTAGTTCTGTACCCCACTTTTTAATTGGATTATTGGTGTTTTTGATAACCAGCTTCTTGAATTCTTTGTATATTTTAGAAATCAGCCCTTTGTCAGATGTGGGGTTAGTGAAGATCGTTTCACATTGTGTGGGCTGCTATTTTGTCTTGTTGACTGTGTCCTTTGCCTTTTCTAGTGTAAACATTTGTTAAGAAATTCATACATGTGTATCATACTCATATAATTTCTACTTGACCTTCCTTTAATCCCTCACACATTTTGCTTACTCTATCTCAAACTCATGTCCTCTTCTTTATTTACTGTTACACACACACACTCTGACACACACACACACATCTAGATGAGTTATTTAGTGTTCTCCTATGTGCATGTGTTACTGGGACCTCTTGGGATCACATAACCTATCATAAGACTTATCTATGGGGAAGGTTGATTCCACATTCCCCTTCCCCCTGCCCCAGCAATCATCTAGGAGTTGGGTCCTCATGAAATTTTCTATATCTCTGTTGATATGATAGCTGGCACTCTGATTTCGCAGCTCTTATTTAGTTGATCACGTTTCTTTCTTTTTGTTTTAAATTTTATTTTCTTTTAATTTTATATAACCATGTCCATTTAATTGAAAAAAAACATTTATAGACAATCTTTGGGAATTTGGGCGTTGTTCTTTCCAAACTACTTCCTGCTGGGAAGGGGCACTGTTATTGGGGGTTCTAAGAAGATGCAGAAATCCTGGCTATGGTCTGCAAGGCTGCTTTGTCCAGCTGTTTTGAATGTAGGATCACCTGGTACTCTGTTTCAGGTGGTCTGGCTTGTTCCAACCACATTAGTCTGGAATGAATCCACTGCTTTTCATTTTCTGTCCAAACAAAAATAGAAATCATTTTCCCCAGTAACTTGTACTTGAATTTAAATTTGGAGTCAAAGCATTTTTTTTATTTATTATTTTACATGTTGATCTCAGTCCCCTCTCCCTCTCTTCCTCCCTCCCCTTCTCCCCCCTCCCTCCTTCCCTCCCTTCCTCCCTTTTATCCTCTCTGCCCTCTCATATACAGGCTAACCACCTCCCCTCCCATCCCCCACCCCAATTCCATATGTAGGGGAATGCCATCCAGTTGAGGTCATATAAATCTGACAGGTCATGTGAAGTAGGAACTAGGGCTTCTCTACTGTCTTCTCTAGGTTAAGGCAGTTATCCCTCCATGGGGGATGTGCCCACAAGGTCCTTTTGTGCACTAGGGATTCATCCTGGCTCCACTGTCTGAGGTCCCTTAAAATGCTCAGTCCTTCTGGCTGAGACCCATATTCAGGGGGGCCTGAGTCAGTCCCATGCTGTCTTACCAGCTGTCAGTCTGGTGGCCCATTGGGGGAGGGTAGAATTAAGAAGAGCACACATGCAGGGATCGTCCCACTGAAAGTGCAGAAGAGCAGACACCACTGCTGCTTTGACATCAATCCCAGGAGCCACTAGTACCTGTGGGGCAGCACCAGTGCTGCATGAACGCAGGCGCCTCATGACAACCAAGGATGGTGTGTTCTACTGCATAGTGTTCAGACACTGTCTCTGAATTACAGTAATATTAAACAAATTGCAGACAATGAAAAGGGAAGGAGCTTCAACTCAAAATTAAAAGCCAGCTAACTAGCTGTTTTAGTAAACAATATCAACTATCTGTGTCTCCAAGAATCACCTCCCATAAACAAGAATATTAAAATCTGGCAGTCAGATGATTGGGGTCAGCAGGACAAGAGAATGAAAGCTGGAAACATAGGACAGCAAGCCCTGCATCTGAGAAAATAGCCTCCAAACCTAAGATAGACAGAGACATGAAGAGAGCCACAACACAGCCTTAGAGTGTGAGTATTTTGCATGTGAGTGCACAGACCTTTGGCGTTCACAGTTCTGAAAAATAAATACTAAAAGACAAAATATGGCATGGTTTCTTGTCTGGAGCAATCCTGGCATAAGCCTTAGAGATTTCCAACCTTTTTTTTTTTTTTTTTTTTTTTTTTTTTTTTTTTACAATTGCCCATTGAGTTAGAAGATTGCTACCTCAGTTTCAATTTACCTTCCCCCTGTCCCCCCACACTCTGCAATTCCAAACTTCCTGATAAGTAGAAATTAGGGTTTACAGGAATGCAGTTAGGTTACTTAGTAACCCCTCCTTTTGAGGTTAGGGTATTTAGGAACTCCTGTGACACTTTCACCCTGTCAACAACCTGATTATCTCCAACTGCATTTCCACTTATCCTATATCCTGTTCACTTTCAATGACCTATGACTAAGAACATGCTGCAGTCTGGTTACCAGGCAACCGCTTCTCCAATGGGAATCCCCATCTTACCTAGCTTACTGCCCTAACCTTTGAGGTTCAGGCCCTCTTTGCTGCCCTGCTGGCAGGGGAGTTTCCTAATCAGTAAAGTACTGAGACTTCAGTGACTCACTATGACTTTAGCAATCCTTTCTGAACTCAAAAGAACCAGGGTAACTTAAATAGTTGGCCAGGGAGGGGGGGGTGTCTCCAAGGCCAACAGTCTTATTTTGGCAAGATAATTCAGGCAGGCAAGGTAATGCAATAGGCACGTAGAGAACTCACTAAATCAAACAATGAAATACTATTAACATAGGTAAATTTCATTTTCTCTACTCTGGGAAACAACTGATTCTTCATTAAAAGCAATAGAAGCCAGTGAGGAAGATATGTTTCAAAGAGCATAAAGAAAAATGAATAAATATCTCTAGCATTCTAACAACTTGACATTTTCTTCAGTTGTCTGTGTTACAAGTTACTCATTTTGAAGTCAAAGGTACCACTCTGTAGTTGTGAGTGACTTGTGATCTGAGGCAGAGGATTGCCAATCCAAGAGTTCTGCAGGCAAGAGCCACAGTGCCTGTCCCTGCAATGCACATGTCCTAACCAGATTCAAGTACTGAGTGTTTCAGAATTTTATGAAACAAATCTGATAAGAATCAATACAAATAGTACAGTGTAGGTTTATCACAAATGACACCTAATAATGTATATATACAAACATCCAAAAATGTTTTTTTCTCAGGGGAAGGAAATTTCAGAATGGCATATGTGTGCCATCTGTATTCTTTTGAGACCCTGGAATATATTGCTGTAAATACAAGGAAATGATGCCAAGAAGATAGCAATAAATTATGATAATTTTAAAGAAAAGATACTTACATTTTCTAGGTTTTCTCATTAAATCCAAATGAAGAGAAGATAAAGGGAAAATAAACCACAGACCTGGATATAGAAGAAAAAAATCCAAACAGGGTTTTAGTGAAAAAAAAAAAAAAAAAAAAAAAAGGAAAGTGGGCCTATGTTCAGTTAACAAGTTTGAGAGACTACAATACATATTTCAGATTGTGCCTAATTCAGACATTGAAACTTTGTAAGACAGCTTTTATTTTTCTCACTTTTGGTGTTCAACATCAAGGTACAGTTATCTCTGACTTTGAATTGCACCTCTCATCAGTCAGAATGAAGTAGCTGAGAGGTCCCTAATGTGTACAGTTTTCTGTAGCACATGCAGTGGCCCTGAGGCAGGTGCCTGGCTGTCTCAGTGAGGGTGACATTATTGGATGCACATGTCCCTAAGAGAATGGAAAAAAAATGACAAGCCTAAAGCACTTGCCCAACATTCAGCAGGTCTAGCATTACTAACTCACCTGATAGCTGTACTCAGTGTCTCAGGACTCTTCTGCAGTCCTGTGCTGTAAAGTACAAGGAGCCAGAGGGAAAGTTATTCCAGGAACACAAGGGGCACGTTTTCTTACCAGATCCTGCATCTCTTGCATTTGTCTTATCTGCTCATAGTGATGTCCCATCAAATACCTGCATGGTGGAGCTCTGCACTTTCTGTAAGTCTTGACTTAAGTGCAACTGCCCGTGAAGATTTATTAAATCTTTCCACTTCCTTCCTTGAAAACCATGGTCTTGCATACTCCAAATATCAAAAAGGTAAGTAGTCACTTTAATTTTTTATTTATATCTTAAATAATTTTATTTGTATAAACTATTAGTTTCGAGAGTAATGAACTTTTGACAGAGTGAGAGATACAGATATGTGTGGATGGGAAAGCATAAGCAGTTGCCTGAGATGGAGCATCTAGTCTTAGATGATATGTCAAGGCAAGTGGCTGGATGTTCATGATATGGTTATCGAAACAAAACCAACAGAAGAAAGTCCTGGCTACAAAAGATTCAACTCAAATCACGTTAGGGAACTGCCAGCCCAGGAACTCTCCCTACCCTAAGAGACAAAAATGTACTTTATCTTCCTCTGAAGCTCAACTTTCTTTCCCTGACAGCCAGTCCTTTGTCTATCTCAGGAATGTACTTTGAAAAACCCTAGATGACCAAACCCAATCCTTTTCTAGTCCCATGGCCAATGGCTTCCCTCCACATACATATGTATAAAAAATATCAAACTCTAAGATTAGGTTAAACATGCATTATTTGTCTTTCTGAGATACAAATGGAAGTAGATTTGACTGCACCTCTGCCATGTGAGGTCTCACTGGTATATTACTATTAGAGGTGGGCTCATAGCTACTGTCTAGTGCCTATGAGTTGAATTAAGAGAAAGCCTAGTGGATTCAGCAACTCTCATAAATATCTGAGTCAGAGTTTGTGATAATCATGGCAGCAGGATTCTCGCAGATATTTGTGGAATTTTTTTAAAATTAATTTATTATTTTATAGGTCGATCCCAGTTCCCTGTCCCTCCCTCCCTCGCTCTCTCCCTTCCTCCCTCACGATTATGCTCTCTGCCCTCTCACATGTACCCTAACCACCCTCCCCTCCCATCCCCCTACCCCAGTTCCATATGTAGTGGAATGCCATCCAGTTGGGGTCATGTAGATCTGACAGGTCCTGTGAAGTTGGGACTATGGCTTCTCTCCTGTCTCTAGATTAAGGCAGTTATCCCTCCATGGGGGATGTGTTTCCAAGGTCCTTTTGTGCACCAGGGATACATCCTGGCTCCACTGTCTGAGGTCCCTGAGACTGCTCAGTCCTTCTAGCTGAGACCAGTATTCAGGGGGCCTGGGTCAGTCCCATGCTATCTTCCCAGCTATCAGTCTGGTGGCACATTAGCTCCTCCTTGTTCAGGTAAGGTGTCTCTATGTGTTTCTGCAGCCTGGTCTTGTCCTCTCCATCGGAATCTGGGTTCTAGTTCGACTCAGTGTTTATGTATGGGTGTTTGCTCCTGTTTCCAACAGGTATTAGTTGAGGGCTCCATGGATAAGTTAGTTGTTGATCTCATAATCCAGGAAGGGCATTTATGGTTGCCTTTCCAGGGATGCTCAACTTGTTAGTTGGCAGCTGTCTTGTAGTTCTCTAGACCTTTCTTTGTGTTCAATTTTATCTTCAATCCAATATTGGCTCCCTCTTTTATGTTCTCTCTCTCTCTCTCTCTCTCTCTCTCTCTCTCTCTCTCTCTCTCTCTCTCTCTCTCTCCCTGTCTTCTATTCCTAACCAGGCTCAATCTTCCTAGTCGCATGTGTTTTCCTTTCCTCCCCCTTGTTTTCTCTCACTCCTCTCTCCATTCGCTGCCCCCCCACTTCCCCTGAGATCTGGGGGACTTGGCCCTTCCCGGTTCTGCAAGGAACTTTAAATGAATCACATAGAATCCACCTTGTATCCCAGTTCTTCTAGTGGTGTGAATTATATGCTGGTGATCCTTTGCTCTAGGTCTAAAATCCATATATGAGTGAGTACATACTATGTTCCTCTTTTGTGACTGGGTTACCTCATTCAGGATGATTTCTTCAAGTGCCATCCACTTGCCTGTGAATTTCAAGATACCATTATTTTTTTCTGCAGAGTAGTATTCCATTGGGTAGATGTGCCACATATTCTTTATCCATTCAAAATTGAAGGGCATCTAGGTTGCTTCCATGTTCTTGCTATAACAAATAGTGCTGCTATGAACATAGTTGAACAGATGTCTTTGTTGCATGGATGTGGATCATTTGGGTATATGCTTAAGAGCGGGATTGCGGGGTCCTTTGGTAAACTAATTCCCATTTTCCTGAGGAACCGCCATACTGATCTCCAAAATGGCTGCACGAGTTTGCACTCCCACCAGCAGGGGAGGAGTACTCCCCTTTCTCCACATCCTCTCCAGCATGAGTCATCATTGGTGTTTCTAATTTTAGCCATTTGGGCAGGAGTTAGATGGTTTCTCAAAGTTGTTTGATTTGCCTTCCTGATAGCTAAGGATGTTGAGCACTTTCCCAAGTGTCTTTCAGCCTTTTGATTTCCTCTATTGAGAATCCTTTCTTCATTCTGTACCCCCTTTTTAATAGGGTTATTTGGTGTTTTGTTGACTAGTTTCTTGCGTTCTTTGTATATTTTGGAGATCAGCCCTTTGTCGGATGTAGGACTGGTCAAAATGTTTTCCCAGTCTGCGGGCTGCTATTTGGTCTTTCTCCTGTGTCCTTTGCCTTACAGAAGCTTCTAAGTTTGAAGAGGTCCCATGGAGTCTTATGATGTTTGGGGATCTTAATCTAGAACTGTCTGTTGTGACCTTGATTCATGTAGGAGTGGAGTTTTGGGATGGAGATTCAAACACTGGTGTATAGGGGCTTTGGGATGGAGATTCATTCACTGATGCATAGGGGCTTTGGGAATGGAGATTCATTCATGATGCCCATGGGCTTTGGGATGGAGAGAAGAGTGATTAGATACAGAGCTTAGTCTTGTTGTCCAAGGTGGGATGCTTTCCTTTTCTAAGTGAAATGTGGGTCTATATTCTGCCCCTTCTTATACTCCAAAAATATTTTGGGACATAGAAGCATGTCACTGCTGGAGAAGATGCTGCTGTAAGTAACATAGCACAGTGACCTCTCGTTGTCTTCCACTCTTCCTCCACTCTCCCAATGTGTTGCATGATTTTCCCATGACAGGAAGACATAGGAAAGAACAGAGATGCCTGTGAGAATTCATGATAGCTGTCATAAGGATGCAATGCCAGGTACCCTCATAAGACTCCGTGGGATTTGTCTTGTGGGCAGACACTACAACCCCTGGTCTTAATGATGAGCCCAGTAAGCAGATTCAGCATGTGTCTGACATAGCAGTGCTTCTGAACTGTGTGATCTTCAGGTAGAATTGTTTAGTGCTTATTGGTTTTGCCAAAATTCTTGGCTCTTTCCTCCCTGAACAGCATAGGGACAATCCAGAGATTAAGATTTTGTTGAAGTTCTGGACCTACCATCTATTAGATGAAGGGATTTTGTCAGCTTGCTTCACAATTTCCTTCCTCAAAATCCTTATTTCTACATGTGATTGTTGGTAGGATCTAATGTGAATTTCATTATGAGGTATAAATGATATGATGTCTGCCAAAGTTTAGTAGTCAGTGCCAAAAAGGAAACAAAGTTATTTACAGAAAGGCACGTTGTATGTATGAGGAATGAATACGTTGTCCAATGACACATAGTGCCAGTCACAGTATAGCTTTCCCTATGCTCCTGTTTAAACACTGGGGTCAGCTCACCCTGAAACCTGTGATTGTTGTCTTAATGAATGATGCCCATGTGCTTGTCTGTATTCCTTTCTGGTTACCTGTTTAGTAGAATTCTCAAAGAAAAATTGAATAAAGTTACTAAATTTTTTATACTTTTATTCAATGTGTATAATGTATATGATTTTTTTCATCCAGTCTCATCATTGTTTGCTCATATTTACCTCATTTCCATCCCTTGCTCAAGTTCCACTTCTGCTAGTCATCTCTGCCTCCAAATATTCCCAGTCTACATTCCTTTCATTTCCTGCCCCTCTCAATATATGCAACTTGCTCAGTCTGTTTAGTCTTTTCCATGTGTGTGGAAACATGTAATGTTCTCAGGACTAACAAGATGGGACTGTAAAATCTCTGTGAGAGCTTTTCCCTGGAGGACTCTAACTTTGAGTTTAGATGGGATCACCTCCAAGACTTCATGCAGGCATTGATCCATGTGGAGTGTGCCGAATCCAAGTTGGGAACTGGTGCTCTCATGTTAGCTTTTCTCAGGCTACCATATTTTTAGATTTATGGATGTATTTCACTGGTCAGTCCTAGGGAACTTATCTATCAGCAAGCATTTTAGTCTTCTGTTTCCTACACTCTTTCTGCTTCTTCTTTTGTATGATTCTCTTGTCTTAGAAATAGGGTTGCAATGGAGATGTATCAGTTGGTATTTGCACCATAGTTTCACTTATTCTTGGTATTTTGACCAGTTGTGCATTCCTGGTCCAATGGTGAAAAACAAGATACAGATTTGATTTTGATGACTGTCTTGACTGTTGATACGCATAAGAAGTTTCAGCCATCTATGGGACCAAGTATCCCAAAGCTGGTGGTCCTAGACTGTATAAGAAGGCTGGATAAGTAGAAATTGACCTGCAAGGCAGGTCTTCTTTGCATTTTCTATATCTCTTTGGATGTAAAGTGTATTTATTGCTTGGCCAGTAGTAATGTTGTATAGAATAGGAAGCAAGCCTGATTTCAAGTATCTGCACAGACTTCCCTCAATGATAGTCTGTGATGTGGATCTATAAGCTACCACAAAGCTCTCCTTCTCCACAGTTTTTTTTTTCATCAAGATATTAGCCATAGCAGCAGAAGCAACAGAAAGGAAACTAAGATACCATGTCCTATAAATAAGTGTTATTGTCAATGTGTGTGTATGTGTGTGTGTGTGTGTGTGTGTGTGTGTGTGTGTGTGGCCATTCATTGAAACATTTGTAAACTACAGATGTCTACTAGGAAAAGTGATTTCTCCTCATCTAGCACCTATCAGAAAAAAATAGTCTTCTGCATGGAGTGATCCTACAGATCACCACCTCATTTATATGAGGAACTGGACTGCCTTTACCTCCTGCAAGAATTTCTCCTCCTCCTGCAAGTAACCACATATCCTATGAATCTGTATATATATGACACCTATGTCATATCCAGAAATCTCCATGCCACAGCAGTCCTTTCTATCTTCTAGCTCTTAAATTCTTCCTTCCTATTCTCCTTTAATATTCCCTGAACATTGACATGGATGCGTGGTGCCAGATACTGAAAGAACCCCACTATGCTTATTGCCTGTTTAAATTGCTCTTGCTAATTTGCCAAGGTCAAGTTATAAGAAAAGTCCAGGAGGGAACCAGGTGCTGCTCTCATCCAAAGCCAACCAGATATCTGTGGTCTGCAGCTTGGACCAAAGCAAGATCAGCAGGAGAGTGTCCAGTATGCTGAGATTGTCATAACTAAATTCTTTGTATTCTTTGTGCTCAACCCGAATAACCAACTGTCCTTGGTTAACTACAACTGCTACATTTAGATGAAACAATGAAATCCCTGTAACCATGCTTCTGCTTCTGTAAGCCTGCTTCTTGCCACCCCAACCCTATATAAACTGCCTGAGTTTTAACCTCAGCATGCTCAGTCCCCCGAAAGACTGAAGCGTCCACAGGTACCTGTGTAACCAATAAATAACCTCTTGCACTTGCATCCAGTGGTCTGGTCTCGTCTCTTGGGGGCAAGGGCCTTCCCCCTGACAGGCTCCAAACTTTTGGGGTCTCTTGGGGGTCTTTCAATCCTTGGTTGCACGGTGACACACAAAGACTTTAATAAAGTACCTTAAATCAGGGGGCAAAGTAAGTGACAAGCTGACCAGAATTAACCAGAAGTCACATGTAGTCTATGTTTGTGTGAATAACATGTTATTTTAATTATTATGGTTGGGTTTTTATATTTTGAAATGTATAATAATGATAACTCTCTTAATATTCTTGTTATTTAGGTGTGTTTTGACCTTATTTAATCTTTTGTACCTCCATTTACATTGTGAAAGTTGTCGTGAAATTATGTTCATGAAGCACATGAATTAATCTTGCAAAAAGAAAATTAAGGGTTATACCACATCTGAAAAAAAAAATGATTCGAAGAGAGAAGTGTTGGAAATCTCTTGTTATTCATTAAAACACAGTCATATTACTACTTTGGAGCTTAAAGAAAACAGTCAATATATAAATAGTTAATAACCTTATCAAAATAAAGAACCAATAATAATAAGATAAGAAAGAACGAATAATACAAATTATCAAACCATAACAAAGAGTACAACAACAACAAAAACAAAACAAAAACCAAAGCAAGCAAACCTAACCAAAGAGGCAAATAAAAAATTAAGATGAACAGCAAGCACTAGGTTGCTGCAGATTTAGCAGCTCAGACCTACAGCCTGTGGATGGCCTTGGATATGATATACAGGCAAGTGTCTATTGTAAAGTCTTTTGCAATCTAGTACAGCTATGACTCCATTGGCCTTTGTAGGTCAAGCTCTTAACAAGACTAAGGTTGAGACTTGTTCTTAGAGCATTGTTTGTGGCACTAGAGGAAGCTCTTGATAAAGTATCACCCTCTGCCAATCCTGTTGTGTCTTGGCCACCATTTCATTCTTTTGGCCAACATAGACTTTTGTGCTTACTAGGGACCCAACAATACTGTTGGCAGCATCTGGATCCCCAAAGACATCAAAGTTGACTCAGATGTCTTCTATAAATGCTTTCTCAGGACCAGTCCATTCAGTCCAGGCTGTTAAACTGAAGAATCTTCGTTCATTTTTAAAAATGGAGGGAAAAAAGAGGAATGAGGTACTGAGGCCATCTCTCTAGTGCATTCTCCCAGTGACGCGAGTGCATGACATGGTCTCATCTTCAATACTGGACTGAAGAATAAAAAATGATGCTGTTGTGTGTGGTCATTCTGGAAAACATTCACATCAGAACAGTCCTGGAAGACTAATTTTCCACAACATAGGAAGGGCTGAAGACTCACTGAGGAAGGCAAAGCCATGGATATAACGATAACGGAAAAAGTTTTTTTTTCTCCAACATGTCTAACATTCATGTTATTGTAGCCCTCACATTCTGTTCAATGTCTTGGTTCTCAGTAATTCTTGTCTCATGTGCTATAATTCAAACTTATTTTTGATGCATTTTTCCCCTTTGGGAATATTGAGTCAACAGACCCATGTGTTTGATTGGAGCTGGATCACCTGGAGGTCAGCTGGTATTTGCCTCACTGGTGAATTCACAGCTATGAGGTGGTGCCTTCTTCAGAGGAGGATTCCTTGATACTAGAGTGTAAAGTGTCAAGGGTCACGGTGTCTAAGGCTTCTTTGGACTCCTCAGTTCCCTCAGGATCTGCTAGTGTGAAAGAAAGGTAATCAGACCCACGAGCAACCTGGGTGGGGCACAGTCTAGAAAATAGTCAGGGTATATTCAAACTGGAAGCCAAGGGCAAGAGCCCTTACTACTGCCAGGAATGCTGTTTGCTGTGGAAGGGAGGCTATGGTGACAACTTGCCTGTGAGATTTAATGTTTCTGCTGCAGCATCTTTGTCTGCAGGAGTCTCATCCTGGGCTGGCACTGGATCCAACTCAGATTGGAGATTTTTTGACCTAGAGCATGAAGGCAATTAGGAAACAGGCCTGGTGGGGATCTGCTGTATAAGCTATTTAGTAGAGGGGCAGTCCCTGCATTCCCCAAGAGGGACGGGTCAGAGAATACCTGGGCCTGGATTTTTTCCAGCTTTTAAAATCTGCTAGAAGATGAACAGATAACTACCCTGTTCTGGGCAAGAAAATGCAACCCATTTCTCCAGATGTCTAGATGCATTATTTTGGAAATAAAATAAAAGAGTAGCAATGTAAGAGTAAGAGTTAAGGACACATATGCATGGTCTTGATTAGATACTAGGTGAATGTGAGCAACCTGGGAAACTTAATGTAGACACTCTAGGGATCCTATAAAATAAAAGATTTGACTGTTGTAATCATTCTTACAGCACAGAATTGTGCAGGAGTTCAATTTGTAACCTACCAATGTTCTTATAACCAGAAAAATCTTTCACAGGAAAAGGATGCACACTGCAGAGAACCTGTAATCATCAGGGAGAACGGCATGGAGATCTGCCCAAAGGTAAGCACTTCTCTTTAAAGGTGATTATCTGGGAGGTAAATAAAATGGCAGGAGCACAAACTGTCCTCCACAACTAACCCTACTCTTACTAGGTTTAGGAATACCATAGGGAGATTTGTGGCGACACAGGGTACAAAGACTGAGAAGAGAGCAGAGAGATCGATCAGAAGAGAATAGAGGTTAAACAAATCAAAACTAGTGTTTCCTGGAGGATATAATGTAGAGTGGGAAAGCATAATACCCTGAGATATTCTTTCCCTCCCTGGGGCTGAGAGCAATCCAGATGGCTATATTTCCAAAGAGGACAGAGATCCAGGTACTGTTGACCTACATTGTTTTTAGGGTTCCTCCTTGGTTGGGCTCCGACCTCTTCTCTAAGACACTGAACAGAGGCTCCATCTTTTCTGCCAAGTCCCTGTAATGGGTAATCAGCGCCTTCTGCTTCAGGAGGTTCTTCAATCTTTCATCTAAGCTATCTTCTTCCTGTTCATTAGAGAATGTGCTCTCAGTGTATGGTTCCTCACCCACATAAACACATGAGAACACACATGTCCAAGTATGCACACATAGAGGAACTGTAATGTAGTTACATGTTTAGTTTACCAGTTATTGCTAATATAAGTAGCAATCACCAGGGATACTTGAGAACATGATAAACTTTTGTTGGATGAGAGAGGACATATTGGGCATGAGACATAGGCAGCTCACTCATTGAAGTGTCTGTCCTGTAAACTTAACACACAGACAGGTGTACATTTCGGGTCCTGGCCTGTTAGACAACCCTGTATAGTTAGTTCCCCAGGCTGTGCAGTGGAGGAATATCCCCAGCACAGTGATATCGGATGGTGGTGGACCAGCCCACTAGTCATGTTCACTGCTTCCTAGTGCCCCAAGGTAAGCAAATTCCTCCAAAAGCAGCTCTTATAAGCACAGACTGCCTCACTACAGGCACAAAAGGAATGATCTCAGGATACATTTCTAGTATCTCCACAAGCAGGCATCAAAAATGACAGTTTTTCCCTATAAAGTGATTGTGTCAGGGATTTGTGTGAGTAGTCCAAGGCTGACTAATTCAGAGAGTAATGATTGCATGTATTATTTCATGCTAAACAATATTCCATGTAAAGACTCAACCACATTGTACTTTCCCATTCATCGAATGATGGGAATCTGGGTAGTTCCTGCATTGAGGCATCTCTGAGGAATGCTGTTACAACTCTGATGATCCCTAGCTTCTCTGTGGACAAGTACTTCATGTTCTGTAATCACACGGTCCACTGGGTGGTGGGTTCTCACTGAGGGACATCATTTTCCACCACCAGCAATCTCTGAGTTTTCTTTCTCCCAATCATCCATGAGGCTGATTTTAATCAGGGTGAATAACTTTGAAGAAAAACTGTTACTGAGTGCTGAAGACACAGCACACGGTGAGTGCTTTAGTCCATCATGAGACTATGCAGGGAGCACTAAGACACCTCATTGTCACACCACAGCAAGGCTATGAGACTCCTGCTGTACAGAGATGGAGCTGGAAGCACACGGAAAGGCAGAATCTCTCCTCAAATGAAATCCATCAAAGCTCCAAGCCCAAGATTACCTGAAGCAAGGTTAGGCAAAGGTGGAAAGAAAATGATAGCAGGCAATGCTGATGATGACAAAACAGGGTACAGAGAAGACACAGTGAGCTTTCAGACCCTTGAGTGTGCAATCACCGTTCACCCAGAGTGGAGAAAGGACACAAACACTGAGGATGCAAAACCTGCTTCTCAGAAACCTTGTTTTGTCATAGTGACCCCTTGTCACATTCTTAAACAGCGTTTCTTTGGTTTGCTCCAAATCCTTTTCTTACTGATAAATGTTTTCCCCTCTACAAAACCAGAAAACTACTGTGTTACACTAGTTATTGTGTCCTTTAGTTCTAGAGATCTGGGTGGACATATGGAAAAATGCTGAATGTAAAGTGAGCAGACAAAGTGCTTTCTCAATACCATTGACCTCCCTATCGTTAATGATGTTCCTGAGTAAGTGAAATTATAAATGTTCAGAAACACACACACACACACACACACACACGAACATATCAATGTATACTAACATACACTTGCATATCACTGCTACCCGATTAGGAGCTCCTTGCTTAGCAGCTCTCCTTAATACAACTACATGCAACTGTGTGATAAGTGATTGACCGATGTTTCTAAATGTACTGCAGGTTCTAGCAGTGCAGGAGTGTTTGAAAGCAAACCACTCAATTTCTTACAAGAGGATAACTCGATAGAGAGATTTATGAGTGATCACAGAAATGTAAAATTAGATGGTATGTAGGTGGGAGTCTGTTATTGTGGGTGCATGGTTACAGGTGGATCTCTATGTTTTTGGTTGGACAGGTGGGCATCCTGCCTGCACTGCCTCAGCCTACCTGATACTCCTCAGCACAGGGTTCACAGATCTTCTCCAGGACCTCCTTAAAGAGCTTCTTCACCTCCTCACAGGTCCCTCGTAGTGCAATCTGCTCCTCCCACAGCTTTCTCTTCTCCAGTCTTAACACATGGACATGGTTTTTCACCTGAGTCAAATCTCGTAGGATCAGGCTGTGAAGGTAACTGAACAACCATCCAAAAACGTTATGTCGCAGCCACCATACATTTACCATCCCTACCTACAAGTACCACCACTCCTGAAAATTCCTAGGCCCCCAGACAACCCAAGACTGTAGCCAGCCAGCATCACTCAGAAGCAGGCCTAATCTAGTTTTTCAAACTACTTATGAAAATCCTGGTACCACAAATATACTGTGACACTGAGAACAGAATGAAGCCCACACCTGTGCTTACCTGTTCATGGTACTGGGAAAGCTTCAGCAGGTAGAAGGCAGACACTCTCTGGGGGAGGGTAAAAATCCCAACTGAAATAAATTCTGTCTAAATTATCCATGGGAACTACCTGGGTGTCGCCCCTGCCAAAGTCTGAGAGACCTAGGCTGACTGACACCCACTTCATGCTTTAAACAATTTTTAAATCAGGAGCCTCATATAAAGGACATTACTGAGAGAAGCTAGGTGTCTTTTTACAGTTAGCAATACATTTCAAGAGGCACAGATTCAAGAGTCACAAGGAAGGCTGCTTGCTAATAGGTAAAAGGATAGAATGTATGTCTTCACTGTGGATCAAAGACAAAGGGAGCAAAATCAGCTCCTCACAAGCTTAATCTGACACTTGCCTGTAGGATTCGTTCTCTTCAATCAGCTGGTTGCACTTGTTCAAGGAATCACTGATCTCCAGGGGCAATTTTTGAAGGTCTGACATCACCCGTTCATGATCCTTTTTCATCATCTCAAAAGAATTCAGCCTGTGGTAGGACATGACCCCAGGAGAAAGAACCCCATGAACACAGGTCTCAAGGATCACATGGAACAGGCTGTGATGTGGACTTCCCCAGCTCAGTGGATGCCACATCCTGGCAACTATACACTGGGGTCTCCTGGTGCTTATTAACTTCCTATACTGTCCCTAGGCCAGAATACACAGGGGGCCAAAGGCAGTTATACAGGGCTGTATGAAACCCTTAGTGGGCTTGGAGATATAGGTTGGCTACCTAAGAAATTCCCAGGAGACTCTGCCACATATCTTTTCCCAAGAGAAACCTCTGATGATATTTCTCCTCTCTTGAGAACACGGATACCTATTCTGGTGCCTATTTCACACAGAGGACTAGAGCACACAACAAGTATTTCCAGAGAGGAGTCCCAATTTCACGGGTCCTTGATAAACTCTACAGGGGAATCTAATGTTCCACCAAAGTGAGCACAGTGGCCAAGAGAAATGCTGATCAAAGTGGAGTTACCTGAGCTCAGAAGGGGCATATTATAGAAACTGAGAATGCCAAAACCTCAGGTGATGCCACTGTCTCCAGGGTCCCAGGAGTATATTTACACACATACACTCACACTCTGTCAACCCTCCCCATATACCTCGAGATGCCATGAAGTGCAGAGAGTTGGCAGTGTTTCCAAGAATGAGGAAGAAATGAAGAGTGAAGAAGTGTGATGAGCTTCATGTGTCCTGGCCACAAACTGAGATGGGCGAATGTGACTAGGCTCTTCCAGTTGCTGCTAGGAGCTTTTAGTATACAATCATGTGTTGGTCAAGCACTAAGACTTTCCACAAACTCATAGGACTTAGTGTGTCCCTCAAGCCAGCACCTGCCACGGCATCTTTTAATGCATATCGAGGGCTCCCACACTTCTTTCCCTATCCCCAGACTGTGATTCAGGCCACAGGCTCTGCTGTTCATTTGGAGGAAACACAATAGCCTGAATCAACATGTCTCACCTACCCAGGTTCCAAGTTCTGCCTCTCTGATTCACATGAGAAAGTTACTTTATGCACCAGGACACCCTGAAGTTTTAGCCTCTTGAGCTCAGGAAGGCTTGGCTTGACTCTGTGGAGTCAAGAAGGATATCAGAGAACTGGAATAATGATTACCTGTTGTTCAAATTCTTCTTGGTATAACTGGCCAGGATTGCCCTCAGCTGAATTCGTTCATATTTCATACTCTGGAGCTTAATGGAGAGTTCCTCCAAAATCTCCATCTGCTGGGCCTCCTCAGTGAAGGTGGAGGGTTGGGATGATGCCTCCCTAGTAGTCCCTGCAGGTAGATGAAGAAAAGTGAAGTGGAGTATTAGAGTGGCCTCTATGCTGAGGACCAAGTCAAAGCCCAATGAAGAGGAAATATTAGGGACCCAGTAGACACCTCAGAGAACAGGGCAGCTATGCTCACACTGGTGTCCATGAGCTAGGTCTCTGACTTCAAACACCATGGTTAGTCATGGGAATCATTCCCCAATTAAATCCCCATCTTTGAAAGGCATAAGGATCCCCACCCATGTAGATTTGGTCGAAAGTGCCAATTCATATCTGAAATAGTTTAGATAAGTCCTGTTGTCATGTGTCTAGAACAAAAGCATCTGAATGTCCAATACTTTGGTTCTTGACCAGGAGAGTTTCCCTCCCTTCTTATTAGTACAAGATTCCCATGGAAACTGAAGGAATTCATTCAGATAAAGTGCGGCAACAACCCCACCCTGAGAGATACACCCCATTAGTCACTCCTTTGCTCCTACTGGCCTTCCTTTTCACTCACAAAGAGGGTAAGGGTGTTGCAGAAAACCAACTGCAGGTTTGTAAATGCATGGCTCCATCACATTATCCATGAAAAACATTTACTCTGGGTCAGCTCTTTGGGGACCCAGAGAAGCAGGATGAACTTAGTGTTTTTCAGATGCTCCCAGATGTCAAGTCCTACTCTTGCAAGGCCCACAGCAAGTTCTACCTCCTCAAAAAAATCTCGCCATACCCTGAAGAAGATTCACTATACCTTCCCCAGAACCATTTATTTCTCCATGTTTTACAGTGAGATTGAAGGTCAGCTTCCTTTTTATCTCTTTTTCTCTCACGATGTTCTCTGTTTTCTCTCTCAAGCATCTTGCTCAGGCTTGCCAACATGACTATGGACACTAACGTATTCCCACATTCACTTGGTGTTCAAGAGCATGGGTGATGACACTACAGGGAAATCCAACAGCTCTCCATAGTACAATAAAATTGTTCAGAGTAGGGACTCTATAAGGGTCACTAGCTGTCCTTGCCTACCTAGTAACTAGATCATCTGCAATTCACTGGAATCCATACTGACCATCCCAGGAACTTCAGCAGTTACATAATGGAAGACCTTCTTTACAACCTCATGGCAGAGCCAGTGATCTCTGTCTGTTTCATTAGAATACACTCAAATAACATGTGTAGAGGTAGAAGACTCACTTCCAAAACATTGTAGGTTATGTCTCAGCCCCATCTAGAGATCTCTAATCAATAACAGGAGAAATAAAGTTTTCTAGAAATGTAATTTAGGATGGTTGTTGGAAAGTTCAGTCACTGAAGACAACAATCACATTGTGAAGGATCCATATGTCTGGTAAAATATGTTGATGTGGTAGGGATGGTAGTTGTCCTATAAAAACAATATAATCCCCATAATGGATTAAAATTACCCTGCAACCTTAGCAGAACACATCACAGCCATCACAGTTTGTCAAATGTGTGTTCAACCTGTAATAGGTCAGGTTAGAGTCACTAATTACTGGGGCTACAGGTGATCCCCCAACACAAGACCTAACACTGCCATGAACAGTGGTGGTCTATTCCTGTACTCATGTTTGAGAAAAGATAGAGAGGCCACAGACATGTGCAAAGGCATTTCCAACAAAGTAATTTGTCATAAACATGGGGGAGTGTATGTCACATGTCACTGCTATGGTGCTTCACCTAGAGGCACACAAAAGCCAATGTTTTTTTTTTAAATCAGGAGTCACCTGTTACAATGTACATTACTTAGGCAAGGGGACACACCCAGCTTAAATTACAACATTCATTGGAGCATGAGGATAGGTAAATGACACAAAAGTAGAGTACTTGGCCCAATACCTTTCCCAGAGCCCAACTTCATATTTTTGAATTTACTGGCAGTCATGAAATGAAGAGTCAGCACCGTGATCAGTTTGAGGAGCAAATTCTCCAGAAGTGTGAATGTTGCTTCTAATGTGTGCTTGGTAAACATCAGAACAAGTAAGTGATATGTGGTGACTAAATCTATTCTGATATGTGTCTTACTGACAAACATGTTAGACAAGGTGAAGTATCTCTGAAATACCCAATTCAAAGGACAGTCCCGACTCTCCATACTACCACATCTCAGTCAAACCTGGCACATTGAAGGATGCTCGGGAAGTAAGGGACAGATGAGACATTCCCCTAGCATGTTCCGAAAAGACCAGACTTTAGTATTTTGCTCTGTAGATGTCAGTTACTTACTAGAAGGTGAGAGTCTCAGAAGTTACATGGTTTCTTATGTCTCCCTGCCTCATGTGGCCCAGAGGAGAGAGTCCTATAGCTCAAACACAGCTGTAGAGGATGTGCCTTGGCTTCAGAGACTTCACCCATGCGGTATAAGTAGCCTGGAGATAATTGCTACTGTCACATTCACTCAGGTAGTTCAGGGATGGCCAAATCACTTACTTGATGCTTCAGACTCTCATATTATCGGAAAAGTCACCACAGGGGCAGAACATAGCCCCAAGGTTCACGAAGACATCCTTACTAACAGACCAGAATACCCAGACACACTCTGCCAATGTCCACTGGCTCTAATAGCTCTCAGGCAGAACTGGAGACCTGTGTGCCACTCACAGCAGGGAAGTCAGAAACTTTAGGGATAATTGTAAGACAGCAGCATTTGGTACCCCAGCCCTGCTAGTGGCTGTGATGTAATGCATAACAACCTCACCATTTGCCAGGGCACACTTCTTTCCCTATAAGTACTGTTGCATAACCTATTGGACTCCAGTGGGGGCAAGGTACAGTGAAGGTATTGAAATGTAATTAATTCCCCTGTACCTTCTCTCCCCTCACCATGAAAGCAGAAAGTCCGCAGCACAAATGTCTCAGTCTTGTCCATTTCTGACTATGTCAAACCAACCATCATGAATCCTTGATGTGGGTAAATCCTTTAGGAAACCAGAGAAGCAGTGTACACCTAATGTTTCCCAGAAACCCCAGTTCCTGAGCCTGGATGGCTCAAGGCTGTCACATACAGAAAGCTCCCTAGTCTCTTCCTTCAACTCACTGTGTCTTCCCAAGGACCATCGATTTCTCCATGATTTCCTTTGAGACTTAGGGCCAGCATCCTTCTTCCTCACTCCAGTCTCTTCACATTCTCCATTCCTCCTCCGAAATAGAGTTCGCAGTCTTGAAAACATGTCTATAAGTGAACCTTATAGCCGTTGAATGATCAACCGTCCTAAGGGCAGTTGGTGTTGCTATAACAAGTGACATCACAGGATTCCAAGAGATCTCCAGGTTACAATAGAATTTCCAGAAGGCACTGCTGATGTCATGTGGCACAGCCTTTGCCTCCTTGCTCTTTAGTTCTCCCTGAACAAATCAGAAGCTTAGATTTCCATTATAAGTGTCTCTACTGTGACACAGGGGAAGCCAATCAGCACCTCCCCCTTCCAACGTTAAGAATTTCTCTCTGCTTCATTAGATTTTTGTTACTAGTTTTGCCATAAAGGAACTCACTTTATGAGCACTGCACAAAAATAGCCCTTCACAATTCTTTGCAATATTATTAATTTAGCAAAACTGGCCTTTTATATTTTCTGTTCATCCATAACTAAAACTTCCACTCATTTAAGATTGAAAGACTCCCAGAACATCAGTTTCAGAGGTCTTATGTATTTAAGTTTGCTCTTGAGCACTTCATAGCTGTTCTTATTTTATTTAGTTTCTTATCATACATACCAGCCTCAGTTCACCCTCCTCCCTGTCCTTTTACTTGTTCCCATCTTCCCAACCCACCTCCCATTCATCCCTTGATAGGGTAGAGCCTATCAAAGCATAGCACATTAAGTTGAAGCAGGACTAGGCTGAACAAGGCATCCCAGCCTATGAAATAGGCTCCAAATCTGGCTCTTACACCAGGATGCATGGTATTTCCCCTGCCAGAGTCCTTCCAAACAGACCAAGCTACACGAGGTTGCCCACATTCTGAGGTCCCGGGTCAGTCCAATGGAGGATCCACAACTGATGTCCTAACATGTGTCAGTTTCCAGCAGCTCCTGTCAGCTGTCTCTATAGATTTCCCCCTCATGGTATCCCATGATGGATGTTTTATTTTCCATGTGAACTAGAAACTGGTTTGTAAGTATTTTATTTGAGAATTTGTTCAACAGGTGCCAGAGCATCCCTGTTGCTGCAATATTAGAGATGAAGTGTTTGAGCTGTGCAAGAGCAGCTTCAGTCAGCAGTTTTTGTGCAGGAAACTGAAGAACCTGAAGAGCTGTGAAGACAGAGAACTGAGCTGACCACAGAAGCCTCTTACCTGGCTGAAGTCCGAGTCCCCAGGGAGAGCTATGAAGACACTGACTGGACTTTTTGTCCTGTGCTCATCACTGCAGCTGAAATCTCAGTGAGAGCTTTTGGGAAACAGGGTATTTTGTCTATGTTTGTGATCAGACTGAGAAGCAGACTGGTTCATCCAGATTGCCTGGAATCATTGTGGGAACTAAAGCAAATCCTGGGAAATGGTAACCTGATGGTCTTTCTTATGTTGTCTCTTTCACAATTGTGAGCAGAGGAAGGCAGACTTCCCTCCTGAGTGTCCATGAGGGAGGAGGCACCTTTACCATCTGGTCCTACACATACACTACCAATTATTAGTTCTCCTGTCACAAACAAGAGCACAGGTAAGGTCTCCAATTACTTATAAATGTTCTTTCAAATGTTCACAGATAAGCAGAGCAGGGACTCATTGTCATACTGCATAAGAAGGACAAACATCTCTACATGAACATCATAGCAGCCCATTGCTTCCTGCCACAACCAAGTCACATGCTTTAACAAAGTGGAGAGTTCCCCTTACTGGCACTTGAAATGGCCCAGACCCCATCCTAATTTAGAGACAAGGCTCAACCTGCATTTATGATCAACAACATGATGCCCCCACATGGCTGCATGAGAGGCTTGTTAAAAGTTACCACCATCCCCTCTGTGACATAATGTCCAGACGGGAGCAATTGCCTCTGCCAGAGACCTCTCTCTCTTCTCCCACAGATGCTGCTAACCCTGATAGAGATGCTCCTAAAAATGACGACAGTGATAAATACCAAGCCACCAGTTTTGCAAACATCACCTGGATGAAAGTCTAACTCCCTCTTGCCCATTTTCTTTCTTCTCTTGATCTCCTTTCAGCCCCATGCTGCCCCCTCCCTCATAGGCCTTTCATAAACGGACAGAGCCACCACATCCCTGGGAACCATACTTGGGTTGTCCTCTCTGAAAGAGGAGACATAGTCTGGTCCACATCTCGTGTTTACATTATCTCTTGGTGGCCTGAACAACTTTACCTTGATCTGTGTAAATTGGCCTTGGGTGCTGCTGCCCTGTGGGGTACTGAGTGCTCTTTGATCAGTCAGCCAAACCTTCTATAGACTTTGAGGGCCCCTGCCTAAGCTGATTGCTCCCATCCAAGCCAATGGGCAGTCGTTTAGAGATACAACTTTTATGTATGCCCAGCTGCTATAGGGACCCCAGCCTCCTACATAAATGCGGAGGCAGCTCTGATTATTACTACAAATAACTGGGGCTGTGAAACCACAGGTGACACCTTTTGGAAACCCTCCTCCAGTTGGGACTGCATCACAGTCACTGCTGGATACCTGCGTATCACCTATTGCTGCATTAGTAAATGTGATGAATCAACTTGCACTATCCTGGCCTTAAAGGAACTGCATACATCCTCACCCACAAAAAGCTGGTGTAATCTTCTCAAAATTACCTTTACCACCCACGGTCATCATGCCCCTAATTGCTATCGAGTATACACCTGGACCCTTTGCCTTTATAAGGATAGATATGATGATATGATGAGGGAATCACCTTTTCAATTAAGCTCCTCAAAGAAACCCCCATTTACACCCCCACTGTTGCTATTGGTCCCAATGTTATTTGTGGGGGGACAGCTGCCCATATCACCCATACTCCTTCCTACAACAGGCCCATATCCAAAACCGGATAGCACCAGAGAACCTAAACTTACTCCCCCATAGGACTTCTCAACAGATGCCCAAATGGACAAATCCCAGGACATTGTTGTGACTCTCATCAACCAGACCTTCCTGGTGATAAACTACACTACCCCTAAACTAGTCGAAGACTGTTGACTTTGCTGTCATTCATCCCCACACTTCTATGAAGGAATTGCTATTTCTGCACCCTTTTATACTACCAGTCACTCTAATTACTGTCTCTGGAAACCGGCTTTAGTAACCAGTCTCACCTGACAGCAAGTTTTGGCTCAGGGCTCTGACTTACCCATCTGAGTCATCCCTCTCCACCATCCTCATATACCTGACTATGAAATACCACAATAATTATTGATACCTATGATTATTATGTTATTCCTCCCAATGATACCTGGTGGGCCTGTCTTGATGGACTCACCCCTTGGTTGTCTTCTCAATATTTCTTAGATGTTGGCTTCTGCCCCCATGTACAGGTTGTCCTTCACCTAACTAACTATTGTCCTGATGAGTTCTTTCACTTCAGGGAACAGACCCATGTATGAGTTTTCCTGCTTGCCTGGTCCCACAACAGTGCCAGCCCCAAATTACAAACAGAGATGCTGTATTAGATATAATGTTGTTGGCCTGTTACTAGCATTTCTTATTGGCTAGCTCTGTCTTAAATAGTAACCCATTTCTATTAATCAAAATATTTCCATCTGGTCTTGGCTTACCCAAGAGAGGGACCAGAGTTCTCTCTCCATCCTCCAAGTGGTATCCCCTCCCTACTTCTTTTTCTCTCCTCCTAGTCTCCGAGCCCCGCCTATTTTGCTTTCCTGGTAGCCAACAGTGCTTTATTCATTAAGTAAAAAGAGAAACATATTTACAGAATGACATCTCCCATCAGACCCAGGTATGCACCCCTCTTGTATGCTCCCGCAGTGAACCCATTACTGCAGTTCCTATAGCCATCCACTAAGTGGTAGACACAGGCACCGTGATATCATCCAGTAATATAGGTCAGTCTAGCTATTCGGAGCTAAGTGCTACCAAAGGCAGAGGTGTTAAGGAACTTCAGAATCAGAACAATTACCTAAAGGAGTCTCTTCAGTCCCTGGGTGAGGTAGGTCTCCAAAATATTCGAGGACTCTGCTTACTTTTTCTACAAAAGTGAGACCTTTGTACTGTGCTCAAGGAAGAATGTTGCTTTTATGTTAACCACTCAGGAATCATTAAAGACAGTATGGCAAGGGTTAGAGAAGGATTAGAAAAATGCCAAAAGCCTCGAGAATGACAGGAATCCTAGTATCAAAATTGGTTCTCTAAATCTCCATGATTGAGTACTTTGTTTGCTTCCCTGCTCGGGTCTCTTATAGGACTCCTGCTTTTGGTTTCCTTTGGCACATGGACCTTTCATAAATTAGTAGCCTTTGTCAAAAATCAAGTAAAGTCTGCTACACATTCTATACAGATTCACTGCCATTAATTGGCCTCAGAGGAGGATGACACAAAGCCCACGATAGCCAAAAAACTTGTGCTGTTCCCAATGAAATGGAACTAGCCCTATACCCCTTCAGCCAGCTTCAGAGGTGGAGAGATAGATGGTACTGTATGAAGGCCTAGCCTTCGGAGGAATATGCCTTAGTGCACCGAGGCCGATGTTCCATACACTTGTCCCCTGAAAAAATGACATGGTAAATTACCACTCTTGGGGCAATCCCAAGAGATTGCTAAAAGGGGTAACAGTAAAAAGTCCCTATTGCCTGAACAGGTCAATAAGGGGGCCAGGCCACTGTCACCCTCTGATGTAGAATCTTGTCTGCATAATAATAAGAAAGGGGGCATATGTTGAAACTGAGACTGGGCCTATGATCAGTTATGAAATGAACCTTGGCTGAACTCTGGCTGTTTCTCTTGGCTATACATTTGGACCTTCAGTTATATCAGAAAGATTTGCTGATTTAGTAACTATCCCTATTTAGCAAGATCAGCCTAGCATATAACCACTAGCCCCATTATTATAGTAACCTGTCTTGTTTGATTTTACCACTTTTCCAGCCATCCATTCTTTGTGATTTTCTATATTTTGCTTGCAAGAACACCTGGTTCTCAACTATTCAATTTACCTCTCCTGCCCCTCCCCTATATCCTGCTCTGTCAGCCTACATATGCTCCAGGAAGAAAATTAAAATTACCACTTGATCAGAATCCTGTCTTGTGGTCAAGCTCCATGTCTCTTGCCCCCATTCCCCTCCCTTGGGTCTTTGGTTTCTAGGTTGATGTCTCCAGGGTCGAGGCTCCCCTGCAGTTTTCTCTGCTTATGCTGAGTCAGGTACCTCCCTTAAAGGAGTTGTGGGAGTCTGCTTGTTTCCAGCAAAACAGAGCCCACCTGAGAAAAATGCTGCAACCAAGATCCTTGCTTGTCTCTGTTCTTTTTTTCTAAAAATATCCTTTTGAGATTTTGTCTAGTTTTAAGTAGAAGTTCTTAGTACCCACGCTACAGGCACCATATTGTTAACAGCACTTTTCCACCAGCCTGGTCCAACAGCTTTGTCAGCACCAAATGACACCCAGGGACACTGTATTAATTATGAATCTGTTGGATGGTTACTAACATTTTCTTACAGGCTAGCTCTGTCTCAATTATCAACCCATAATTACTCATACATGTATTTCCATACTCACGGATCCTCTCTTACCGAGATCACATTGCCACTCTAGCTTTCATTTTCAAACCATCTCTTCTTTCATTTCATTGTCTTCTTTTAAGTTTTCACATATGAGAACATATGAGTTGAGTGACTCTGTGTGTCTTTCAATACCATCCATTTTTCTGTAGATGGCTCAGTTCGTTTAACCTGTAGTTCAACATTACTTTGTTGCTTCAATCACAATTTTTTTCATTAATCCTTTGACAGGTGGTACCCATGGTAGGGCTGCATCTTCCAATTATGAATGGTGTTGTAATAAACACATATGCAGGTCTCTCTCTTATATGATGACATCAGTTACCCTGGATAAGTGTTCTTAAGTGGATTATTGCTTGATCTCTTGCTCTCTCATGCTCTTTCCTTCTCTCATATTCACTGTCTCTTTTCTTTCTTTATGACTTTCAGAAAGTCCACACTGCTATTCTTTGTAGTGATATCAACACACATTTCTACCAACAGTGTACAATGGTACAATTATCAGAGGATTTCTGATTCCCATTGACTGTACTTTCAACAATACTAAATTTGAACAAAATGGGTAAGTTCTTCCCATGTCAGAAACAATTTTAGACAAAGTGTTTTTGAGGGGTGGAGCCTGTTGAAAGAACTAGGTGACTGTGAAGTTGTAGTCTGTGTCTGTGTTCTGGGAGAGAAAAAAAAGGCCAATTGTGTTCTCCCAAAACTTCTGTATTGGAGGAATGACAAGATCCTGAAAGCATCATTTGTAGTCCTAACCTTCACACAGCTTGGGAGTCATGGAGGAGAAACCCGAGGATGTGAGATTAATGTGGAGAACTAGTGCACCAGACAAAATAATGATTGCTGAAACCATAGGCAGAAAGGACATACCAGGAGCATAATGACATTTATTATTTCTCTCCACAGGGGTGAGTAGCCAGCAGGAGGAGGGAAGTGACCAGCAGCAACTGAGACAAAGTCCCCAATCTCTGACTGTCTGGGAAGGAGGAACTTCCGTTCTGAACTGCATTTATGAGAACAGTGCATTAGACTACATCCCATGGTACAAGCAGATCTCTGGAGAAGGCCTTTCACTCATGTTAACAATGAGTTCAATGTCAAATAACAGGGAAGATGGAAGACTCACTGTCTTCTTCAGAGATAGTGATAGACAGCTCTCCTTGCACATCACAGATTCTCAGCCTGGAGACTCAGCCACCTTCTTCTGTGCAGCAAGTGTACACTGCTCTCCAGGCACCTGCAGCCCACACCAAACCTGCAGCTGAGGATCCAGGAATCCCTGCTGTTGGGCTGAGCCTGGCAGAGGTGCAGAGCAGCTTTCCTTTGCAGGAACAGGTGACTGGTGACAGTGAATGTAACCATTAGGCTCATTCAGTCACATACAGAACTGAGCTGAAGTCATGGCTTGCTTTTCTCCAGTCTCCCCTTTCTCCTCAGGCACCATCTAGTAGTAGAACCAGTTGGATTCTTCCTCTCCATGTTGCCATGTCACCTGGATTCATCATGATGTTAGTTTCACTCAGGATACCCCATTTTTGAGATTAATGAAAACATTTCCTTTTAATATCTATGGAAAACTTTATAGACATTGACATTTTGTCCTCTGGCTCTTATAATGTTTCTGCCACCTGTTCTGTGATTCTCTTTAGTCTTAGGTGTATGGGTTACATTGCAGATGTACCTGTTGGATTTCATACTACTTTTCACATATTCTTTGTATTTGGAACAGTTGTGGATATCTGACCTATGGAGAACAGAATGTACTCAGATTTGTCTTTGGCGTTTGTCGATAATGTTATTAAGTGTAGGGAGGACCAGTCCATTGTGGGCTAGAACATTCTAGGAAGGTGGTTCTAAATTGTAGAAGAAAGCTGGATGAGTATAAGTTGACTTGCCAGTCAGATAGTAAGCACCATTCTCCTTTGTCCTTCCTGCACCTCTTTGGCTGTGCATTCCCTTGTTGCAGGTAAAGCCATATAGAATAATAAAAGGCCTGATATCAACTTTATGGCCTGATGCACTCAGTGATAGACTGTATTCTGAAAACATAAGACAAAAAAATCTTTCCATTTCCCAAATTATTTTATTCTCTAGATATTATCCATACCAAGACAATTCCAAATTCAATAAATGTTGTCATTAGGTGTGTGGCCAGTGACTGAAGAATGGGATATCACAAATGTGTACACGTTCAGAAGGAGTGATTTGTTCTCCCCCCAACTGCCATCAATTTACACTAGATAGAGTGGGGCCTACACTGCTTAGAGCAGACCCTACGGAGCACAAATGCATGTAAGGCAGAAATTTGACTGACTTTGTCTCAAGTAAGTTTCATGTAAGTAACCACATATGCTATAAGTGTATAAGTATGACAGCTATTCATGTCCAGATCATAGAATTCCACAGCAGACCTTCTCATCTTCTGGCTCTTATACTCTTTGGATCTTAGACATAGATCAAAGGCTCACCAACCTATAATTCACACTGTCCGAAAAACTAGGATTCAAGGAGGAACCTAAGAGATACCATAAGAGGTTGTTCACAGAAGGAGAAAGTAATAGAGATATCCTCAGCATATTGGGAATGGTGTGTGCAGTGAGTGGAGAGGGAGTTAGGAGAAAGAGAAGGGGAGGAGAGGAGAACATGTGGGACTAGGAAGATAGAGTTGGAGGATGAATAAACAATAGCAATAAAAAGAAAAAGAGAGAGAGATAAGAATAGAGGGAGCCAATATAGGTATGAAGAGAAAACTGACTCTAGAGAAAAGTCCAGAAACCTACAAGGATGACCCCAACTAACAATCTGAACAACAGTGGAGAGGTACCTTAAATGTCCTTCCCTGATAATGAGATTGATAACTAACTTATACCATCATAGAACACTCATCTAATAGATGTTGGAAGCAGAAGGAGACACACTCAGCTGAACACTGTCTGAGCTGAACTCCTGGAATCCAGTTGCAGAGAGGGAGGAATGATAAGAAAGGGGGTCAAGGCCAGGCTACAGAAATCCACAGAGACAGCTGACCTGAACAAGGAGCTGATGCGCTAAAAGACTGATATCTGGGAAACCAGCTTTGAACCAACTCAGACCCTCTGAACATGGTTCTCTGTTTGAACGCCTGAGCAGTCTCACGGACCTCTGACAGGGGGACGAGGATGTATCCCTGGTGGACAAAAGGACTTTGGAAGCACATTCCCTATGAAGAGATACCTTGTAAAGAGTAAAGTTTTTCTGCTAGTCTGTTCCCATGGCCACGCCAGCCCCAATTAACACATAGAGACTCTATTTGATATTATGTTGTTGGTCAGGTACGAGTTTCTTATTGGATAGCTCTGTCTTAATTATTAACACATTATTATTAATCTAAGTACTTCCATGTGGTTTTATCTTATTGGAGAGAGGCTGCTGGCATTCTGCTCTCTCAGTCTTCCATCTTGACAACTCCTTACTAGTTTCTCTCTCCTCCTTGTCTCCTAGTCCTGCCTATCTTGCTTTCATATTGCCCAACAGTGCTTTATTCATTAACCAGTATGAGAAACATATTTACAGAATGACATGCCCATCATCTCCTCTTTTCTGTCTAAATAAAAAGAAGGGTTTTAACCTTAACAAACAAAATATATCACACAACAGTTATCAAATAAGAATCACAGTTAATAATATTAGACCATTAACATTTAGCAAGATTAAAAGAAACTGTTCTGTCATCTATCCTACAATTGTGAATCTAAAGTCCTATGTGCAAATTATCTTTAATCCCAACTAAGGAAAATTATAACCATAACTGTCTGTCTTCAACTCCATCAAAGACCACAGAAGGATAATATATAAACTCGAGAAATGACAGAGACACTCGCCTGGTCAGTCACCCGAAGTTTTCTTGTAATGTTCCATCTTCAGCCTATAGGCCATAGTGTGTCTGGCAGACTCCTCAGCAAAGGAGGAAACTATACTGTCCACCTGTTTTGGAAGTTTGTCAGTCACTTTTCTCTGTGTCTAGCAGACTGTCTAGCAGATTCTTCCACGAAGCAGAAACTCTGTAGCAATGTCCATCTTGTATCAGCAGACACTTTCCTGTGAGTCCTGCATGTCCAGTTTATACAGAATAAAGTCAATCAGTCCAGACAAGAGCAGTATCTTTTCCAAATTGCTAGTCTTGCCATATTGGAAATAACCTTCACAACGCCAGTAGTGTTGCCAGGAGCATTTATGTCTCACTGTCAAGAAAAACCCTAAACCGTTTTAAATGCCATGTCCTGTAGGTTTTTGAAAGGTTTGAAGAATGCCTATTTATTTCAAATACATGTCTGTATATCTAGAAATCTTAACTACCTTAACTATAAGATCTGACTTATATACATAGAAATACATTATATTTCTAAATGAGCTATATAAACAAAATACCTAAATGAGGAGAAATATACATATCACAAAGTTGACCTTAATTTTTTATAAATAAATGAAAATCCATTCCAATACAAAGTATTCATATCTATATCATAATTCCCTTTTTACATTTAGAAAGAGATTGGTTGTTGTCATTAACCATTTATAAACAACCCCATTTAAAGGAAAACAAATATTTGTAAACAATATTTGGTTGTTCTTTCCAGACTGCTTCCTGCTGGTAGGGGGCGCTGTCATAGGGATCCTAAGAAGATGTAGAAATCCTGGCTGTAGTCTGCAAGGCAGCTATGTCTCAATTGTTTTGAATGTTGGATCACCTGAAACTCTGTTTCAGGGGGTCTGGCTTGATCAAACCATATTAGTCTGGAAGGAATTTACGGCTTTACATTTTCTGTGGAAACAAAAATAGAAATCCTTTTCCCCAGTAACTTGTCCTCAGACTTAAATTTTGAAGGCAAATCATTTTTAAAATATATAAATTGGATTGATTCAGCAGCATTAGTTAACAGCAGCAACAGTTAACAGTTGTTGTTATTTCCTCAGCATTCAAACAATTTAAAGACAACAGAATATCATATAGTATCCACAGTTTTCTGTGCTTTTTTTCATCTTCATGTGGCTTTTTTTTTACTCTGTTTTTGTTAGTTGTTTATTTTTTTTTTACTTTTTGAGAAAGGGTTTCTCTGTGTAACTTTTATCTGTCCTGAGATTTACTCTGCATACCAGGTTTACTTTGCAATCTCAGAGATCTGCTTGCCTCTGTCTCCTGAGTGCTGGAATTAAAGGCATGTGCCACCACACCTAGCTCCTAGCTGTCTTTTTAAAACCATTTTATTTCTTTTCTCTCCCTTGCCTACATATATTTTAGAACACATTGTAAACCTTTAGTGCTTTTTCTTAATGTGAATCTGTCTTTACTGACAATATTTATCTTTTTGTAGCCACGAGTCTTTTATCAGGTAAACAACAACATTTCTAAAATGAAAGTCATAGCTGTGTTAGCTGCAGTCTATCCAAGATGGCTGTGGCTATTTTATTGCCAGCACTGAGAGCTGTACTCACTGCCTTGGTCTGAGCTGCCTTCCAGCAGCATGTTGCCGGTTTGGAGATGTGATCATTAGCATTGTCAGCTCTTATACACATTAACAAATTGTTAGTAGAATTTCTTAAATCCGTGCAGTTTTTTTTTTTTTTTTTTTTGTTGCTTATGCTGAATCAGTAAACCTCCCTTAAAGGAGCCAAGCTTAGACTCGTGTTTATCTTTTAGACAGGAATAGGATATGGTAGGGAAAGATATGGTTTAGATAGGATATCGGTAAATTAGCCTATCTTCTTGTGAAGTATTGAAAAAGAGTGAGATAAGAATATTACACAGCTTCCATTGTTATATATTCTTATTTGTGGTAAGCTATGTAAAACTAAGTTTATATTCCCTTCCCAGAAGAATGGTATATTATATTTTCTCATATTGTGTGAAATCTTTCCACTTATGATGTTTTATGCACATTATTCCTGCCATATTCTATTTATGTATACTTTTCTTGTATTCAAGACAATTTCTATATTGATACATTTGGGGATATTTATCATGCTGCCCTTTATAGGTCTACCTCATGTCTAGACATTTCTATTCTACCTGTATTTTAGGGATTTACGTGTGTGTGTGTGTGTGTGTGTACAAAGTTATATTGTTTAGGTATTAATCCCTGCTTTACTGAAAATGGAAAAGCTCAAAGTTTTATAGAGTTATATTTGAGTTTTAAAAATTATGACATGATTTAAGTATATTCCTCTAAATTAATATAGTTATACTCAAATGAATTTTTAGATTACATTTAAAACATTTATCAATAAAATTGTCATCATTTTTCTTGTTTGTCGACTGAGTGTTATTCCCTTTCATTTTCTGAAAACAAAGCTGGTGAACATTTTTCCCAAATTTGTGCTTTGCATTTCTAATATACATGTGTATGCTAATGCAGTGTAGCTCTGTTTTAAAATATATTCAATAGTAAAGCATTGTATGATGATTGTGAGGTTTGCTTTGCTACTCAAAACTTTGGAGGCATGGAAAGTCGTAATAATCTATTTCCATGTTTTTAACCACTATGCATCATATCAATTTAAAATATGCAAAATATCACTTTTGATGGGCATTTGGGCAGGGCAGTGCCAGAAGAAGTAATCAAAGTCTAACTCAGAAGTGGTGTTCACAACGGGCAGTAGGCCACCACCAGTCATGTTTCCAAGGTGTTGCTTCAGCCCTGTGTACAGCTCAGTCTTCTTTATCAGGCATTGCCACCTCTCCACCCAAGTCAAGTGTTCAGCCAAGAAGGACCAAGACCAACAGGCCACCTGGAGTTAGAAGGAGCATGTAGTAAGCAGGAACCAATACTTACTGTCATAGTTACAACAGTCACTAAGATATAAATTTTAAGTGTTCTCAGTTCTTTTACACTCTAGATAAGTCTTATGAATCAGTATTGTGTTGCTATAGCAATGTTCAGAGTGATGCAGATGACCTTTACCTTTACCTGCTTTCTAAAGGAGAGTTAGAAAGTTAATGTAATGTTTTCCTAAAGAAGAAAATATTTTTAACCCTTTGTTCAAGGAGAAATTTCTATGCTTTTATCAGAAAGACTATACAAGAAATGTAATTCTAGCTATTTCCCCGTTTATATGGCAGAGCAGAAATTTACACACCCAGAGGTTTGCTCTGCTTTAGGATTAGCACTTTTAAAAACTTCCCCATGGGCTTCCATCAAGATGGCCAATAGATAAAGATGATGTTTGACACCAACCCTGACAACACAACTTTTATACCTGGAGTCGACACTGTGGATGGAGTGAAGTGACTACCAAAGGTTGTCTCCTGACCCTCCAATGGATGTTATGTGCACATACATACATATAATGAATGCATGTAATAAAAACTCTGTGTTGCTGTCATATTGCTCTTGAAGAAGTTATTATACCTTCATTCTTGAAACTCCCTTTATGATCCCTCTAAAACCCCCTCTTCATTGCTGCCTATATTTCCTTATTAAACTATGTGCACTCAAATGCCCCTTTCAAGTTTGGATACTAAAATAACTCAGTGAAAAGGTTTAACACAGAGGTATACCCAGGAGGAAAATACATAGAGTCTTTAGCATCAAATATTCCATGGCTAGATGAAGACAAGAGGCAAGAATTGCTTTTTTTTTTTTTAATACAAACATAGTAATGGCAAGTCCTGCAAGATCGCAGCATCATAGGTACTGTTAGTTGTGATGAATGTTGTGACTCTGGTTACTGTTTTTGTGAAAGGTGACATTGTACCTTTAGCTTCCGAGGTGTATTGCAGTGATGATGGTTAATTACTGTGGAGATTTTTATTTGTTTTTACATGGAAATAGACAAAAAACAAGAGCAAGATGAAATCATTGAATGATGGTCTTTGCGAGATAATGGCCTGTGCCTCCTCTCTGCCTCTTAAATATTGTGGAACTTCACTTAGTACTCAGAAATATATCGTTCTTTAGTTGTCAGGGGAGAAACTCAGAAAACCAAGAGCCACTATAAATAAAAAGAACACCTTAGCCTCATATATTCAGAGTCTTTATTTGCCTACATCATTCAATGATTTGCAGTAAGAAGCATTGTAACTATGTTAGCACATTGAGAGGTTGTAGATCTTGCTTCAAGCAGTAGGGGGCTGTTGTTAATAGAAAAAGGAGAGAGACCTTTGGAGACAGAAACCATGGATGCGGTCAGAACTTTATGATGCAATCTACAACTTGAAAAAATATTATTTTTCAAGGAGTCTGTGTGAGAGTGAGTCTGTGCATGTGCATGTATGCATGAATATGTGAGTGTGTTTGTATTTGTGTGCATGCCTGTGTGTGAGTGTGCGTGCTAGCATGCATATGTGTGTTTGCACACCCACACACATGCTGGAGTGCTACATGTGTGTATTAATGACTGCACATGACCTCAAGGGCAGGGGACATGGATTTTCTTTGCTTTGGTATGAAAGGGTATCATGAGTCACTTGGCATAGGTGTGGGGAACTGAACTTGAATCCTCTTGAGAGTCTTACAGCACCTGTCAGTCACATTCATTCCTTAGTGAATATATACTTCAAAAGCGGTGGCAGCAGGGGAGTGACTTCATTGTGAAGAGCACACTATTCATCCATAGACACGCCGTTTGTGCCTTTTCCCAGAGGGTAAGATTTAGCTCAATCTTTAGTCTCTTCAGAAACAAAGTTGCTCTAGGAGCACATGGTCCTGTGTGACCATGACTTTAAGGAAGGATGTGGTCCTGTGTTACTGTGACTTCATGGGAGGATGTGGTCCTGTATTACTACGACTATGGAACTGTATTGGTTATGCAAATAATATTGACAGGAAAAGATATGAAGCACAGTTGAGAATAAGTATCGTTGAAATGTACAGTATCAAAACAACATTGATAGATATCAAAACAACAATGGAGATCAGCTCGAGAACAGGGTCACAGGCAGGTAGTTTCTAAATGCTCTACAGAGTATTTGCAGAAACTTCTGTTCTCTTCCTTCAGGGCCATCCGACTACCAGAAGTAACTATGTCTGTTCTCAGGGTTCTTGCCTGAGAGATCATTGACTCCCATGGGAACCTCACTGTTGAATTTTATATCTGTACATCGAAAGATCCCTCCAGAGATTTGTCTTCTACCTATCAACTATCATCTGTCTATCTATCTATCTATCTATCTATCTATCTATCTATCTATCTATCTATCATCAATATTTTTCTTCTTGAGACAAGTTTTGTTGCACAGACAATGCTTAAAGTGAGATTTGAAGGCATTTATAGTGTCTGGCCTTTCATATCCTGTGGTTTTTGTCATCTTCCACTACATTTACATTGTTCTAAGTAAATGTGTTTATCCATGTGCACATATTTTTATGTTAAGTACAAAAATTTCCTCTTTAAAGAGGGATTTGCCTTTCATCATTGTCCTTCTATCAATTGTCATTTATTTTCTATATTTGTTGTACTAGTAAGCACATAGTAAATGCCAATACTGATACCACCACAAAATTATTAATTTTGCATTAAACACATCTGTTCAATGCATGTATATGTGCCTGGTGTGCTTCAGATGATAATCTAAAATGAAGCAAGCAAAGTGAATAAAATTGAAGCTTTGATAAAACATATTTCATTGTTTTCTTACATAGGGCTTTCATAATAATGTCATTATTTCTTCTGAAAAATTACAACTACATTTTTCTCTTTAATTTTATTGCTTGATTTTTTGGGGGAGATGGTTCCTCTTTGTAGTCTTGGCCGTACTAGAATTTACTGTGTAGACAAGGCTGACTTCAAACTCACAGATATTCTCCTGCCTCTGCCTCCCTAGTATTGGGATTAAAAAGATGTTCCATATTGCTCGGCAGAACTTCTTAGTTTTTAATACTACAGTGCCCTCATTCTGTCTCCTGCTTGTGGATCAACACAGGTATTAATTGATGATGGAAGATGTCTAGTTGGGGCATTGTTTGCCCTACTATTTAGTACTTCATTTAGACTCCTTTTATACATATCTATATTTTAGAATGCTTCTACAATTGTGATTCCATATGGTTTTTCAAATGGCCGGCAGAGTTAGCTGTCCCTTTCCACATTCCCTCTTTCATCTTCTGTTCTATCCTCTTCATATTTAATCCTAGTCTACTTTTTCTTTTGTTTCACTGTAACACTGTGTTCTATTTCTTCTTCCTAGGGTGACATTGCCTTCCCTCCTGGTTCCCTATCTGAAACCTATTTTTTGTGATTATTTGGCTTGTAGCATGCCTATCAAAAGCTTAAAGCTAATTTAACATGCAATGTTTGCCTTTTGGGACTGGGTTACCTCCCTCAGGTTGACTTTTTTTCTATCTCAATCCAATTACCTTCACATTTCATAATTTCGCCTTTTAATAATATAACACTATTCCATTGTGTAGATATACTACAGTGTCATCGTATATTCATCAGTAGATAGACATCAGGGATGTTCCAATTCCTGTGTACTGTGAATAGGGCAGCAAGGAACGTGGATGAGAAAGTGCCTCTGCGGTACGGTGTAGGCTCCTTTGGGTATATTCCCAAGAGTGGTATAGCTTCTGTTCCCATCTTCCCAAGGCATCACCACACTGATTCTGATGGTGTCTGTATAAGTTTGCAATACCATCAATAAAGAATAAGTGTTCCCTTTTTCCAAATCCCTAGCAACATGTTCTGTCATTTATTTTATTGATCTTGGCCACTCTAACATAGTTAAGATTACAGCTGCCTTTACATGTACAAGGTCCTAAAGACTGACATATGCCTTATTATTAAAATCTGGGGAAGGCACAGGGTAGCCTCCATCCTCAGTTCAGTTCCTGTCCACCAGAGGATGCAGTTTCCTAATGCAGACTCATTGCCTGTGTGATTTGTAGCTGAGGAGAATCATCACCCTTTCTCTGAATTAAGACTCCTTCAACCTAAGAATCAAGACCATTTTCTAGATGATACTAAATATGGGCTCCTCTCCAGGTTTCCTGACTGTGATACTCCTCCTCATACTTGGTAAGAAAAGTGATTTAAACAGAAAAGTCTTAAGCCTTAAGTTATTTAAGAGCATTATCCTCCAGGTGACACAGAACTCTATCTCTGTCTCTCTTGCTCTCTCTTTCTCTGCTCACCTTCCACTGTAGGTAGGACCCATGGAGACTCTGAGACTCAAGCAGGAGGCCAAGTGACCATGTCAGAAGGCCAGTTCCTCACAATAAATTGCACATATTCAATTACAACCATCAAATACCCTGCTGTTTTCTGGTATGTTCCATATCCTGGAGAAAGTCTACAGCTCCTCTTGAAAGTCATTACAGCTGGTGGGAAGGAAAGCAGCAGAGGTTTTGAAGCTACTTATGATAAAGGATCAATCTCCTTCCACTTGCAGAAAGCATCAGTGCAAGTAGCTGAGTACTATACTGCTGTGGGTGACACAGTGACAGAAACAGCAGTGGGAACTGAGCACAAACTGAGAGGCAGCAGGCTGCCTGGCTGCTGAGCATCTGCCTCTGAAATCCATCTGCCTTCAGCACACCCTGTGCTGTGTGGCCTTATACTTCTCTGTTGGTGAAAATCCTGTAGCAGTTCTCTTGCCAGGCCACATAACTTCACAAACCTCCACACTGTGCATTACATCGCCTGCAGTGAATGAAACTGAAAGACCCCCATGAGACCCCAAAAGTTTGGAGCCTGTCGGGGGGGAAGGCCCTTGCCACCAAGCGATGAGACCAGACCACTGGATGTAAGTGCAAGAGGCTATTTATTGTTTACACAGATACCTGTGGACGCTTCAGTCTTTCGGGGGACTGAGCATGCCAAGGTTAAAACTCAGGCAGTTTATATAGGGTTGGGGTGGCAAGAAGCAGGCTTACAGAAGCAGAAGCGTGATTACAAGGATTTCATTGTTTCATCTAAATGTAGCAGTTGTAGTTAACCAAGGACAGTTGGTTATTCAGGTTGGGCACAAAGAATACAAAGAATTCAGTTATGACTCTATCAGTATCCCAGATACTGTCCTGCTGACCTTGCTTTAGTCCAACCTGTAAATCACAGATAATCTGGTTGGTGTTGGATGAGAGCAGCACCTGGTTCCCTCCTGTACTTTTCTCATAACTTGACCTTGGCAATTAATGAGAGCAGCTCAAACAGGCAATAAGCATAGTGGGGGTCTTTCAAAACAAAATGTTTACTCAAAGGTTTGGAGCCAGTCCAGCTCTGACCCCAGGATGGCAGTGCTTGCATTGGTCCTGACTCCAGGAGCTGGGGTGGGTCTCCAGTCTCTGATTGGCTGGATGTGCTGCCTGATACTTCCTGTATGTTACAAGAAAGAGATGATGAAACAGGCAGCAACTTTGGGGCAGACTTCTGCAAAACAACAATGGAAAAGCATGGGAGTGCCTGCTGGGTGATTTCATGGGCGTATTTTCAGTGTAAGTTAGTGGTGGTTTTAACCTGGGAGCCACAGGAAGTCAAAGAACATTTTCTTAGGATTTCGGGGAAGGATGTAATTCCTTGGGAGAGGTGGAGAGAGCAAACTATTCCTATTCCTAGGTCACCTGAGATTCACATGAAGAGTAAAGGATGCAAACTACAATCACTAAGTGTGGATTGTTGATTTCTGAATTTTAAACTTGTTTCTAAATAGGGGCTGCTGGCAAGATCCAAGTGGAGCAGAGTCTCCATTCCCTGGTTGTCCTTCAGGGAGAGAGCTGCAACCTTCAATGCAATTACCCTGTGTGTCCCTTTAACAACTTAAAGTGGTACAGACAAGACAGAGGCAGAGGTCTTGTGTCCCTGGCAGTCATGACTCACAGTGAGAATAACAACTCAAATGGAAGATTCTCAGCAAGTCTGAATACAGAAGCTCAGCGCAGCACCCTGCACATCACAGACACCCAGCTTGGGGACACTGCCTCCTACATCTGTGTGGTGGGTGCACCATGCTCCACAGACACTTGCAGCCAACACCAAAACCTGCTCCTGCAGGCTTCAAGGAGGCATAGGGGACAGAGCAGTCTTTGTAACACTGCACTGTAGTTCCATTTTTGTAGAAGGGAATTGAATTTCCCTTTGGGGATTTTTAGTCTCACTAGAAAGACAATTTTTAAACAATCTGAAAAGAAAGTTTGGGAACAATATTAATAGATTTTTGAGAGGTAAAAACAACACAGGAAAGCATAAAACCCTGGTAGCCACAATTAGGCCAGGAGATAGAGAGAATATTAGCCTTTTAAGTCACTACAGAAGCCTGAAAAACAGCTAGAAAGTGAAGAATGTCAATGACAGCTGCTTAGAAATGCTAAGCCATGGATCTGTATGCAAATGGCAGCCAGTACCACACTCCTGTGTCCCAGGAAAAAGGCTTGCTCCAGAAATACACATGTAAAATGGAAGAAGGAAAACACTCTTAAGAATGGGTGTGGGCTAATGAGCTCAGGAGAGAATCCAAAACACATCAGTCCACACAGTGTACAGCTCTTCTTAAAACCCATAGAATGCACATCTATACCATTCATATTGCCTCCATTTTCCTTAGATAAAGTCCAGGTAAGGAAGGCATCCAATCTTCCTTCTTTCTTATATTAACTGTTTACAAAGAGTAGTTATAATTATTTTTTTCCTATGATAAAAATACCTTCTTTTTTTCATTTTTTTAAATTTAAATTTGAAACAATGTTGTTTTACATGTCAATCCCAGTTCCCTTGCCCTCTGATCCTCCCCTATTACACAAATCAAACCCCAGCCCATCCTTTTCTGCTCCCCAGGGAGGGTGATACCTTTCATGGGGAGTCTTCAAAGTCTGTCATATCATTTGGCACAAGGTCTAGGCCCTCACCCATGTGTCTAGGCTGAGAAAGTATTCCTCTATGTGGAATGGGCTCCCAAAGTCCATTCATATATTAGGGGTGAATACTGATCCATTACAAGAGACACCATAGACTGCCCAGTCCTCCTAACTGACACCCACATTAAGGGGGTCTGGGTCACTCCTGTGCTGGTTTCCTAGCCATCAGACTTGGGTCCATGAGCTCTCTCTTGTTCAGGTCAGCTGATTCTGTGGGTTTCTCCAGCCTTGTCTTGACCCTTTTTTTCATCACTCCTCCTTCTCTGTAACTGAATTCCATGAGTCCTGCTAGTGTTTAGGTGTGGGTGTTTGTTTCTGAGGAAGTCATAATGAGCAATCCAGTAATCAGCATTCCTCCATGGCCTCTTCATCAGGTCCTATCTCCAGGTTGCTGCCCTGCTTGAGTTCCTGGCCTGTCTTCCTTCAATGATGAACTACAGTGTTAAAGTGTAAGCCAGATAAATCCTTTCCTTTCCTAGTTGCTTTGGCCATGATGTTTCATCACAGTGATAGTAACCCTATCTAAGACACTACCTAATCCTTCTAGGCTGCAACGTGTTGGCACAATTTAGAGAAATGTTAAAGTAGTCATGCTGTTGGCAAACCAGATAAAATGTGTATGTGTAATATACTAGAGATTCACAGACAGCTCACTATTTTTATTTTTCTGAGCTCTTATAATTGATTAGGAACAAAAATATTAATTGCATACCAATCCTCACCACGAAGGAACAAGGAATATTCTTTGCCAATTGATAAGGTTGCTTTCTTTCTTACTTACTTTCTTCTTTCCTTCCTTTCTTCTTTATTCTTTCCTTCATCTCTCTTTCTTTCATTCCTTTATTCCTTCTTTCTTTCCCTTTCTTTGTAATTTCTTAGTCATACCTGAAACTTGTCCTATAATATGGTGATTTGAAAGAGAGTGGCTTCCATAGGCTCATATATTTGAATGCTAGGTTACAAGTTGGTAGAATTATTTGCGTAGAATTAGGAGGTGAGTGCTTATTGAATAAAGCCACTGGAAGTAGGTTTTATAGTTCTAAAAGACTCATGCCATTCTTAATTATCTTTATCTTTCTGATTCATTCGTGTTTATCAAAATGGAAGCTTTCAGTCTGTACTAGAGAAACTGATCCAGTGGAACTGGGTAAGACAGAGAAAAGCATCCAGCTACACTAACATGTTAGAGTTGGATATGACAAACAAACCAAATGAAAGAGCCCAAAAGATGGCACAAGAAACAGAGACCCACTCGTTTGTACACTCAGGAGTCCCATTAAAAAGTCTAAACTAGAAACCATAACATATAACCAAAGAACCTGGTGAAACCCCATGCAGTCCCTGTGTATGCTGCTTCAGGCTCTCTGGATTCATATGTGCTTTGATCATGTTGATTTAAAGGGTCTTGTTTTCTGGTGTCCTCCATCTCACCCTTACACTCTTTCTGGCCTCGTCTCCCTAATCCCTGAGTAGAAAGATGTGATGGAGACCTCTAATTTTTGGCTGAGTGTTGCAAGATCTCTCATTCTCTGTATAATGTTTGTCTATGGGTCTCTGTATTTGTTACTATCTGCTGCAGGACGATGTTCCTTTGGTGATGGCTTAGCAATGCATTAATCTACGAGTATAGTCGAATGCCATTAGGCATGATTTTATTGCTACATTTTTAAAGAATGATAGTATTTCCTTTTGTCCTAGGTTTGTGTAGAGCACTATATAATCCTGACAACAACCTTGGTTGGTTGGGGATTCCCATGGGGACCATTTTGGTCAACAACTTAATTGTATATAACCCTGTAACAATACTGGAAGCTCCATGTGCTGACAAGAGATGTTCAGTTGGCACTGTCTCACCCCATTATTTGGCAATTTCCCCTAGGGCACCTTCATATATTATGTATTTTAGGACGCTTCTACTATATTAAGTATCTATAATACTCCTCAAAAATCGTTCAACTTTAGTGATCTCTTCATATATTCCCTACCTCATCATTTTGGCTCAAACAGCCCTTAAAAAGTAACATGAGGTCTATGAAATATTTTGGTATTGATAAAAATAAGTGGACCGTGTTATGAAAGAATAGTGCTTGATTGCTTTGTTCCAACAGGTGCCTCCCTGAAGGAATGACCTAAAGGCCTTGCCTCTATTTCATATCACCCAGACTCTACCAAGGCAGAGAAAAGTCTTTGTGGAGAAAAAAGGCTTTAGAATGCACTAGGATGATTTATCAACATACTTTATCACATAAGATAAGCAATTCTGAAATATGAAGGTCAGTTGGCATGACCCAGTCTGAGGAGGAAGAGGATAAGTAAAAAACACAAGAAGAAATAGAACAGAATTTTTGAGACCCACAGAACATTTTCTGACATAGAGACATCAATATTAATATTCTAAAAGAAAGACTGAGGGCAAGGGAGAGTAGCTAAAGAAATCTTGACCACAAATCTCTCCAAAATTGATGGAAGACAAAAAGGCACATGTCCAAAAAGCTCAGCATGAACCTGGAGGACAATGGCAATCAAAACAGCCTTGAGCATTTATAGAATGTTATTGCTGAAAAAATGATAGTCTAGAAAGCTGATCCAAAGAGTGGCCGGTAAAAGATCTTTAACAAGATCAATAATTCCTCATCTGAAACTGTGTCAGCTTGAAATTGGCAAGATGACATATATAAAGAGATAGAAGAGAAAAATACTGTCCACTAATGATTATGTGCTTGGTAAAAATCCACTTAACAAAACCAAAGGAGAAACTGTGGTTTCCTTTTCTGGACTTTCATTATGAGAAATCATAGAGACTACAGACAGTTCAATTTTCCCTTCCTTCTTTCCTTCCCTCTTTACTTCTTTCTTTGTTTCCTTCCTTCTCCTTCCTTACTTTTCCTCCCTTATTTCCTTGCCACCCTTGCTTTTTTTTCCCCTGTATTTCTGAAATAAGCTCTCACTGAGCAGCCCTGGCTAGCCTGCATCTTATAGAAATCCACCTGCTTCTGCCTCTTCAGTGCTGGGATTAAAGGTGTGTGTGACCATACCTAGCTCAGTTTTCATTAAGGAATTGACTGATCATAGGTTAACCACATTGTAGTGGATAGCCCCACAACAGGGAGAATATGGACAGAACAAAATTAGATCAATTGGTTGTTAAGAAAATTTTAAAAAGAAACAAAATTAGGGGAGTGAGGAGGTTGGAAAGGATCTAGGTGCTATTGTGTAGGAGATAGGGTATAAAAAGGATTAAAACACATTATGTGAAATTCTGAAAGAATTAATAAAAATATATTTTAAAATAAATAATAATTGAAATCCTAAGAAGAATAATATTGCAAGCTGAAATAAAAACAACAAATATTCAATGCTTGGAACCACATAATGGCTAAGATCAAAAACACTGGTGACAGCTTATGCTGGAAAGGATGTGAGAAAAGAAGAACACTCTTCCATTGCTGGTGGTTGTTCAAGCTTGAACAGCAGCTTTGGACATCAGTATGGTGGTTTCTCAGAAAATTTGAAATCAAACTACCCCCAAGATCCAACAATATTGCTCTTGGGCATATACTCAAAGGATGCATACTCATAACACAAGGACATTTGTTCAACTGTGTTCATAGCAGCATAATTTGTAAGAGCCAGGAACTGTAAATAACCTAGATGCTCTTCAACTGAAGAATGTATAAAGAAAATGTGGTACAATGGAGTAGTACTCAGACATAAAATCAGTCCATAACCACAGACAAGCCAGGAAACAAGGGCATTTATGGATCCCCCACACACACACTTGGAAGAAAAGTAGATACGATTTCCTAAGTAAATTGGGAGCATGATGAGAAGTGGGAGAGTGATAGGGGAGTTGGGAGAGAAGGAGGGAATGGGGTAGAATAACATGAGGGACCAGTAGGGTCTAGTTGGGGAAAAGACAAAGAGGGAGAATAAGGAATAAGAATACCTTAATAGAGTGAGCCATTATGACACTAGGAAATTTCCTAGGAATGCTTAAGGATGATTCCAGTTAAAAATATAAGCAATAATGGAGAGGGTATTTTAATAGCCCTTTTCCTGTAATTTGATTGATGACTACCTTCAGTGCCATCATAGAGTCTTCATCCAGGAACTGATGGAAGCACAGGCAGAAATCCATAGCTTAGCAGGGGCTAAAATCCTGGAGTCCAATTGCAAAGATGGAGGAGCAATAATATGAGCAAAAGAGTAAATATCTTGATGGGGGAACCACAGAAGCAGCAAGTGGGAGATCACTGGCTCTGTACTGAGAGCTTGGGAGCCTGCATAAGTCCAAAGTAGGCCCTCTGAATGTTGGTGACAGTTGGGTGGCTTGGGCAGTTTGTGTGGACATTACCAGTAGAAACAGTATTTGTCCCTACTGCATGAACTGGCTTTTTGTAGCTCATCCCCTTGGATACCTTTCTCAGCCTAGATCCAGAGAAAGAACTTTGGTCCTGTCTCAAGTGATGTGACTGACTTGTTAATTCCACATGGGAGGCCTCAAGCTCTCTGAGGAGTGAATAGGAGGTGATATGGGAGGATGGGAGGGAGAGAGAACTGGGATTGGTATGTTATATAAGAATGTTTAAAATAAAACAGAAAGGTGTTTATTTGTAGCAGATCCTTTGTCACTGTCAGTATCCACAAGATGGCAGTCTCTTCTCAGAGGCATGGAGGACCTCTCAAGTGGTTTGGAGTGGGAGAGTTTGGGGGGAGGGGCTTGCTGGTGAAAAGAGCTTTGTTTCCTACATGGTGGCACAGAGTCTTCATGTTTCCTGAAGGGGAAGCATTACAAATGTGAAACTGTTTTTCTCGCCTTAAACGCTGATCCTCAGTGAAGAGAAAAGAGAGAATGGAGCAATCCTGGAGTGTTTCACTGGTGTTCCTGTGGCTTCAGTTTAATTGTGAGTTTGGGCATCTCTTCTGGATATAAGGTGTCATATGTGAAGTTGTTGTCTACTCTAGGACAGTAGTAGAAACACAGATGTTTTTCATCTCTAGTTAAGGGTAGGAGGCCCATGGAAGAGCCACTCTGGGGTGTCTGCATCCATATACAACCAGTCCTGTGTGTCTGACCTTTGTCTTCTTCACAGGGGTGAGCGGCCAACAGAATGTGCAGCAGACCCCAGAGTCCCTCAGTGTCCCTGAAGGATCGATGGCCTCTCTCAACTGTACTTACAGTGATGGTAGTACTTCTGATTACTTCTGGTGGTACAGAATGCATCCCGGGAAAGGCCCCAAGGCTCTGATGTCCATCATCTCCAATGGTGAAAAGGAAGAAGGCAGATTTACAGTTTACCTCAATAAAAAAGGCCTGCATGTTTCCCTGCACATCAGAGACTCCCAGCCCAGTGACTCAGCTGTCTACCTGTGTGCAGTGAGCACACAGTGCTCCCCAGGCACCTGCATCCTGCACTCAAACCCACTAGGTCCAGCAAGGCCTGAAGTGGGGCATGCTCTATTTGAAAAGTACTTACTTTATGAAAACATCTCATCCTGAGCACACAGTGCTCTAAGCTTCATGTCTCCTATTCTTTCTCATCCTTCCTGCCCCCCACAACCTATTTTAATCCAATTAGTGCTGCCCATATGCTTAAGGGTGTGGGATCATCTACTGTTATGTGGGCATCCTACAAGTGGCCACATACCTAAAGAAAAATGACTCCCCTGTGTCAACAGTCATCAATTCTCAATTGCTCCTTAGCAAGCAAAGGGGCCTTAGAAGCCCCTTTCACTCCCATGCTTGATTTTTAAGCTGTCTTGATTTTGGGCATATCTGGTTCAAGTAACCACAGCTCCTATAAGTCATGTGTGCAATAGCCTTGTCATGTCTGGAGAACAGTGCCTGGAAGCTCTTCTCCCTGTTTTCTAGGTCTCACTATTTTTTGTTTTTGTTTTTGTTGTTGTTGTTGTTTTGTTTTTACTGCTCTTCCAAGAATTGTAAAGAATGCTGGGATGGAAAGTGGTAGAGTTGTTTCATTTATGGCTGAGAATTCAGTCTCTTTTTTTCAGCACTTCAGGCATTTTTCTTATGCTTGGGAGTCCGCATTTTTTTCAATCCCTTCCCTTCTGGCTTTTTCCTATCTTTGGAGAAGCCAATATAGATGTCCACTTAGGTTTGGACACTCAACCCTTATACTCAGTACCTTGGTTGTTTGTGCATCTCCGCATCATCTCACTGAAAAAAAAAATAAAAAAATAAAAAAAGCTTCTTTGACCAAGGTTAAGATCTATATTAACCAATTGCTGAATCTTGTTTGAACTTAGTCACATTCCTTCTTTGCAAATGGGAGATAAACTTTGACTCTTCATTTGGATGACCAGATTATCAGTGTTTCTTCAAGACATAGATTGAGTCTCAGATCTGGTCATACCTCTGTGAATTTCCTCGGGAACCCAGGTGCAAACACTGGCCCTGCTCCTGCTGAGCCCATGGCAGCTTCCTTTTACTTCTTGGAGCCTGAGTTAAAGTTCTCATGTATATTTTGTTTTGTATTAGTTTCTGCTTTGCTGAATGTTGTGCAGATCCAATCCAGTTTCTTTTTTGCAGTCTTTCAGTATTTTATGTGTCTCATGCTGCTATTTCTTCTTAGCTATGAGGATACAATTGTTTACCAGCACCAGAGACACCTGAAAGGCAGAAGTATCAATGCCAGTCAGTGATTATCAGCTTTGAGCCAGCCAAGATCAGTATTCAAGGAAGCACAAGTCACAGATGGATAGAGGAAGACTTTAACAACCTCTAAATTGGTGGGTCATTCCTAAACATCACATGGTCATCTCCTAAGTTGGGGCACCCATAGAGCATATGGGGCTTCTACTGGTTCATCCTGTGATCACTCAGAAAACTAACCAATCCTGACATAATTACATCAGCATTTGCCCAATCTTTTCCATAGCCCTGTTAAAAAAAAATCCTAGGCAAGAAGGGTAACAGCTCTCTCTCCTCTCTGAAATTATTCTCCCTCAGATATTCTCTGACTTTTTCATAATTTCTCATTTTATATAACTCTCTTAATAAAGATTTCCTTGTCTCTGCATACACACACACACACACACACACACACACACACACACACACACACACAAGAGTCCACATCTTTTCCCTTCATTAATAGATCACAAACTCAGATCAGAGCGCCTCTCCCAGGTCAATCATTAGTGAATGTCAATGTCTGGCACCAGGTCCTTTGGTCATGTACACCTGAGTTGTGAATGGGACAGCAACAAAAACAAAAACTCAAAAAATAAACTAACCAACCAACAAAACCCATAGATAGTAAAAAGACCTCTACTCAGAGTAGATCCATGGTCTGTTCCCGTCTGCACACACAGCTGTTTACTTTTGTACTCCAGATGGAGTTTTTATCGTGAACCTGCTGCTATAATACAAACCCTCTGAGCTGCATACTACAAACCCTAACCATGGACAGAGTTAGCCCTTATGTCTTCTCATGAAGAAAGGTCTGCTATCAATAAAACAGGGGAACACTTTCAAACTTGTGACTTTTAAAAATACCTTTGGTTGAAGAAAAATGCCATGAGCTTAAAATAAAAAGCTAAAATGCTAGGCTCAGTTCTGACCATTCTCACACATGTCTTCAAGTATAGAGTCCTAGTACTTCCTCACTTGCAATTTAGAATTCAGATTAGCAATCACAAAAGATTCTTCATGCTCCAGTGTCAGAATATTGATTCTGGGATCCGTGAGGAGCATAAGGAAGGACTGCTCAGAACTGAAAGGCTCCAAAGGCTGTGTGTGGCCTCATGGCATTGATGGGTCTTTGAACTTCTGAGATGAGTCTTGTGTTCTAATTCTAGGAAGTTCTGACTCATCAGGTGTTAAAATGAGTAGGATCCTGAAATGTTAAGATTTGAAAGAATCTATCTTTGCTTTTATGGCATGCCTGCACTCTATATGGCTTTCAAACTATCCAGCTGTCCTCAGCAGATATTTGCTCCTCCTGGAATCGCAAACATCCAGTGGTAATTGTTTTAACTTAGGCTTGTCCCATATCTGTTCTCACCAGCCTTGTAAGGCTCTCAGGGACTTTGACTCTGCTGTACAGTGCCTTCCACCCCTAGATTTTCTCTGAACCTAACAACAAGCCTTGATGACCAGGGGTTGTTATGTTCTTCATGTCTTCACAATGAGCACTATGCAGATGATACTGAGTTCTTCTGCCAGCTTTCCACATAGCCGGGCCCCTTTTCATCCCTGATGCAGTGAGTGGCTCCTGCATGCCTAAGTGGCTAAATTGAGGAAAACACTTCCTAGCATGGCCTTTTTTCCTGAAAGTGTCAAAAGAGAATATTTTCCCAAGAACCTTTTCTCTAAATGAGCTTTCTATATTCCTACTCTGGGGTACCTTATCTTCCAGGCAGTATTTCTATCATTCCAGTGAAAAGTCCTGAGTTTTCCATAATAACACTAATCTCCTTAATAATTACAGTTGATTTTTGCCTGGACCTGTTGTGACTGATGCTTTAAATGGTTTATATTTTTAATTGTTTTTTTTCCCTCTTCATTCTCACTAAAAACAGCTAGCAATCATCTACTTAAGGACTGGATGGGTGGTTCCTCAAACAAGCAAATAAATAAATAAATAAATAAATAAATAAATAAATAAATAAATGTCTATTAGTGAGCTTATCACATAATCACAGCACAGCACCTGATGTAGCTCTGTTCCCAGCATTGTATTAGACACCATTAGAAGCCATTAGACAAGATATCCACAGAAGAACAACCAAATCTGACTTGATAACTTATGTTTCTCATTGTTTACCAAAGAAGCAAATGTCTTTTGAATTAAGTTCTAAAACTACACACATTTCACACTGCCTTTACACTCTGATAGATGAAATCAGGTGAGGGGAATAAACAGATTCATGTGATGCTAATTCAGATTTGACTCATAGAATTGTACGCATCTCATACTAATTACTTAGAAATTTACTTTGCAATGCTTTATATTTCCAATGTTAAAAACAAAACACATGTTAAAGCCAGTTCATGTTCCAACAGAACTTCTAACTTGTGCTCCAGATGGTAAACATATTCACTTATATCAAACAAAGATCATTTGTTAGCAAGAGTTAATTTTGGCTATGCACATGTGCACATGAGTAAAGGTGGCTGTAGAAGACAGAGGAGATGGAATACAGGCGTGTGAGCTGTCCAATGTGGGTCCTGGGGAATCAAACTGAGATTCTTTGATGTGCTTTTATCTACTTAGCCTTCTCTTCAGCCCACAAAGACAACTTTATATGACACCTGTGATATTAGTTAAGACAATAAGCTCAAATGCCAAAAATTTATATGGAGTAAAAATCAAATTTTCTTGTTTTTAAGCAATATTGGAATGCCAGTGTTGTGTGTTTATGTTTGTGTAGTGAATGTATGAGGTGTGTATAGAATTATGGTGTGGTGCTTGTATGTGTGTGTGTAGTTTGTGTATTAGTGTTAGCAAGGGTGTGATGGCTAGTGTTTTATTCTCACATGACTAGACTTGGAGTCACCAGCTAGGGTTGCTCCTATACATTGCTCTTCTCAAGTATTTGGTCATAGTGAGGAGGAAAGGACCTGTTCACTATCTCAGGATGATGGCCAAACACATTAAAGATAAAAGCAAACATGTCTCGATAATATTATTATTGTTGATTTTGACACTGCTTGATGGGCTGCCATTGATAGTAACAACATAATGCACTTGTATAATATACACCATTACACAAGAAAAAGCAAAGGTTGAGAATAACTTACTTTCAACAATATGATCTTCCTCCTTATGTTCTTATTTAGGACAGTTATCAAAGATTCACTTCCTAAGGAGCAGCCACTTTTATAGGTTTTTATGGTAATGGTTGCAATATGAGCTCCACACTTGAGCTTTACTGCCCAGCCTTATGCTACCACCTCCAGATAAAACTATCAGTGACTCACACCTGGTTTTTAGCTTCATTGTCTTAGTGGCTTCCCTGCTTTAAGGACTCTTCCCCATAATCTATGCCACACTTTGAAGACTAATGTATCTTCACATAAAGCATAACATCAACAAGATCTGTGGTATTCATGACAACCTAGAGTGTCATTGTTGCCTGGGAAACTAATAACAAATCTCTTAGTAGGGCCCTCAATCCCTCTACCATTTGTATTATCCTCTGTGCTTCTTCACATTAAGTCTATGTCAATATAGAGGTGAGGAAATGCACTGTAGTATGAGCACCTCTGCCTACATCCCACTGTTCCCCTTGCTGACACAGTTTGAATGTTTTACTCTTTCCTATCCCTTCCCTAGAAAGCATCTTAATAATTTTCCTCATGAATTATCCCTGGTTGGGACTGGAGAGATGTTCTTGGATAAAACAATTCAGTCTCCAGCAACGCTGTGTCAGGTCACAATATAGTGTTTGTTTTTTTCCCAGTGTATTCAGTGACCACTTCTGGCCCCATTAGTACACACACACACGTACATAAAGAGTTTTAGTGGAATTACCCTGTAATGGGACAACAACGTTCCTATTAGACAACACAGGATAACAAACACAAAGCTAAGTGTCAGGAGAGGATTCCTTCCTGTTGACTAGTTTGGTTCCATATACCTCTCTCTATTATGAGATATTGCCAATATTGTTGATCACCCTTTGATACTTGATGGTAAGAACCTATTGAATAAGTCAAAGAACATGGAGTATTAAGCTGATACTCACCTTGATGTTTCATTCTTACTGGATAGCTTTCATACTGCTGGAAGAAAGAACGAATTGTGAGTCTGATCTCTGGATTCCGTAAGCTACAATAGTGGCAAAATGTCATGGGAGTAACCAACTAACTTCTCATTCAATTTAAGGTCTGCTTCACAATCTGAAACCCATATGTGGCACCATTTTGGGGGTTAAGAACTTGTGACTAGACAACACATAGACCCTGGGAGAGAACCTATGGCTATTACTCTGAAAAAGGGACATATTATCAGATAACTCCTAATGAATTTTTGATATAAACACACAGTGGTTCATCAGAAGTCTTCAGAGAATCTTCTTGATACATCATGTGGTGATTGCCACAGAGAAGTAGAATTCACTGTGCTGCAGAGAAAAGGCTGTAGCACATCAGCTCCAGATGGAACAATTCCATCACACACCCTCGTCCCCAGGTCAGAGGTCACTGAGGAAGGAGTGGAAAGACTGTGAGAGCCATAGGTAGGAGATGACTACAAGAAAATAGTGTTTTTTGAACACAGCAGGGCAGCTGCTCACATGAACTCACAGAGGTCTACAGCATATGAAAGAATTATAAAGGATAAGGCAAGACACAGTTCCAGCAAGCAGAGAGAAGGTGGGCATTCCCACCTTATCTAAGGAGCTACTGGAAGTTTGTAACAACTGGAAAGGAGATTCAGGTTTCTTTAGTGGTGCAGCCCTTGGGTACATAAATCACCCTCCACTGAAGGCATCACATCCAAGGATATGTGGGCACTACAACATGTAATACAAACCTGAGGGGATTTATTCTAAATGGGGGTGGCACAAAAATTGGTTGGTAGTGAACAGTGGATGGATCTGACAGGAGTGGAGGAATCAAGTAAGTATAATAAAAATACATTGCCTAACATTCTCAAAAACAATAAAATGAAAAAAAGGAGATAAATTGTATCAGGTGTGTGTGTGTGTGTGTGTGTGTGTGTGTATGTGTGTGTGTGTGTTCTTTTATGTATACTCATCAACCTAAATATCAAAGGACACATATAGTTCAGTAACCCTGGTGATTTGGGGGATGCATTGTGGACACAATACTTGCCTCCTTTGGGTGAGGTTTCAAGTTTATTCACAATGTGTTGTGCATACATCTGTGGTCAGGTTGAGGGGGAACCAGCAGATGGAGCTTCCCTTTCAGATGTGGTTAATGTCTCATCAGGTGGTGGCTTCACAAGACAGATTGTCACTGTGCAGAAGGAGGTTCTTGTTATGAATGAGGAGTTTCAATAAGGTTCTGAGGAGACTTATCCTGTGAGTTCAGTGAACTCAAGAACCAAGAGTCATTGTCTTCTGTGAACATGCTTCCTGACACCTGCTCAGTTCTGCTGTTCCTCTTGATACTCAGTGAGTTACATTTACCTACATGTTGATGATGTAATTTTCTTACAGCTGTGGGGGTCTTTACTTCTTCCTCACATAACAAAGTGATCCCTCCTTATTTATTTATTTATTTACTTATTTACTTATTTATTTTTCAGAGTGGGGCAATGGGGACTCAGTGACCCAGAGAGAAAGCCTGGTTACTGTCACAGAGGGGTCACCTGTGAGGCTGAACTGCACTTATCAGACTAATTTAGCTCCTGTGGTTTTCTGGTACATGCAATATCTCAACAAAGCCCCTCAGCTGCTCCTGAAGAGCTCCACAGACAGCAAGAGGACAGAGCAGCAAGGGTTCCACGCCACTCTCCATAAGAGCAGCAGCTCCTTCCACCTGCAGAAGTCCTCAGTGCAGCTGTCAGACTCTGCCCTGTACTACTGTGCTCTGAGTGACACAGTGAGGGAGATGCAGTGGAAGCTGCACACAAACCAAGGTGCAGGAGGGCTGAGGGGAGTGGCCCTGTGAGGGAGGGCTGGGTGCCTTCTCTCAGTGGGGTTTAACCAGCCTCCTGAAAAACAGCAACAAATCTCAGGCCAAATACCTAGAAACCTAGGAATCTGTGGATTTTCTGACATGATAGGGTGAAAGTCATTGCCAAATTCAACAGGATTTGATCCAGAGAAATCCTAAGTGGAGGACCTCTCACAGAAAACACCTCCAGGGAAAGCTGGACATGGGATTTAACTTTACTGCAAACTTTTACATGGGATTTAACTTTACTTGCAAAACTAAGTGATTTAATTCTCCAGTAATATTCTGCTCTTACTCCAGAAATCTGCTTCAGTGTCACTCCAAAGTAATTTAGATTCTTCCTCTCCTTTGTCCATGTTACAGAGATTCAGCCTGAGTTCTGGTCTCAGTTACTGTTCTTTTCTGTAAAGACACCATAGCCAGTAAATCACAAAGAAAACATTTAACCGGGGACTTGTTTACAGTTTCAGAGGGTGAGTGATGATGATCATGTTGAATAATATAGTAGCAGACAGGGAGACATGTCCCTAGAGCAGTATCTCAAAGCTTACATATGACCAACAAGAGACAGAGAGTGAAAGAATGGGCCTGGCTTGGACTCTTTGATGCCAGAGGCCACCATTAGTGACACACCTCTTCTGACAAGGCCACACCTCCTGATCCTTCCTAACAAACCACCAGCTTATAACCAAACATTCAGCTATCTGAGCTTATAGGGCCATTCTCATTGAAACCTTCAGACTCACCAACAGCATTCACTTAGTAAAAATACTTAGGAAACACAGGTGTTGGAACTCTAAAGATGATGTGCTAGAGACAGCTCTTCCCCTATCCTACTCATCCATGTAGGGGGAGCCTGGTTATGAAAGTCTCTATCCAGAAATGTCTGCTCTCATAGGGCATTGCACTCTGCTTAAATCCTGAGGACACAGTGGTGTCACTCACCTGGGAGTACAGTTAGATTCTCTGATAATTCTTCTGCAATGTGGGCAAGGAAGCCAAGATTTTGAGATGCAACTCAATTCTGGAAACAAAATATTGGTATAATGTAGAAACCTCTAGTACTCATATTTATCTCTGTGTAAAGGAAGAAAGATCTGAAATCAAGGGCTAAGTATATGCTATCCCACTCTAGACTGTTTTTCCTCAGATATCCCTCAAGTATAATTTTCATTTGCCAGTTGATGATAAAGAGAATGTAAATATATTTTGGATCTTGCTGGGGTGATCATTGAGTTGGACTTACTCATGTGACTCATTGTCTCCTCATTGTACACATAGGTGTATGCATCAATATTTCACAGCCTTTAGCTAATGGTGTTTACATCATGACTATTTGCCTCTTGGTTACTTAGCTCAAAGTCATGTCCATTTGAGTTATTTTCCAGTGTTGTAATCTGAGTCTCCCCTTCCTGACTGCTTCCAATGTTCTTTTCTGTTCTCACTGTTCACTGCTGCCACGCTGTGCACTCTGACCACTCCAAAGAAGCTTCTGTCCTCTGTGTTCTTCCTTTGCCACAAAATTGTCTCACTGAATCCTTCAGGTTAAGGTCCTTAATGACCTTGCTTCGCTTTGATTTATAACAGGCACACATACATACATAATACATACATATATACACACACGCGCGCGCACACACACAGAGAGAGAAAGAGAGAGAGAAAGAGAGAGAGCCTTATTTGTATAAGTTAACACTCAAAATACCTTGCTGAAGAAAGAATTGTGAATTGTGGTAGTGGAATTGAAATGTTCATAAATCCTACCCCCTGGTGTCCACACATGGCATAGTCTCTTCCTCTGGGAGGACCTTGAATATGATCTGTGACATTACTGAATCATGTTGTATTTTATAAGGAATGCAAAGGGACCATGCACAGGTAAGCGAGTCTCTTATCAGTTTGATGATTGTTGAATTTGACTCTGTGTTCATAAAATTAAAGATTGTCTATAGCAGGCTTGCAGTTTTTTAAAAGTATATTTATAAAGTTTATTGTAATTTATACTTTCTAGTTTACTGTGCATAGACCAACATAGTTACATCATTCCTAGCAACATCAATTATATATTTTGTTCAGGCATTTTGATGATGATGTGTAGAACTTGGGGTACTATGCATTGTTCTGATTACTATGCTTTTAATACTTAAAATGTGTAAAGATTCTGTAATTTTGTCATTGTAAAATATATGTTTCTCCAATTTCAGTTCATAACTTTATATTCTTATTTTCTAAAACTCACAAGTCTCTACTTAGAAAGCACTAACCTTTCTCTGCACATGATCAGAAAGCCTAGGAATTCACACTTAGAAGTTAGCAAAGATAGGGGTAGGCCACTGAAGGTGTGAATTTATTTCTTAACTGGACCTCTGGAGGACACCCCTTTCTAAAAAGTAAATGTTGTTTTCATAGATTGGGATAAACTCACAGAAAACTTCATTCTCCCCCTACTCTTCTGTGAAGTCTACACTGAGAGCCCCTCATGCCCGTAGGACATTACAGTACCTTGTTCAACTATCCTACCTCTTTCTCGTGAGCTCTGTCTTCTTGTCCTAATTCCCCCCTTCTAATTTCTTCTTCATGGGAGGGCAATATAGTGGGTTATGGATGGAGTTGTAGAAGGAGCAGGGTAGTGGTATTGGATATGATGTGAAATCATTATATACATGTATGAAATTGCAAATCGTTATTTTTTTGTTTATGGAGATGCCAGATGCAGGGCAAAGGAAAGACAATATGTCCTTCTCATTGTCCCTCCAGTGTCCCTAGGATGAAGGTATCTATACTTCCCTATGCTCAGAACAACCACTGTCCACCTCTCCCACTCTTCAGGATGTATCCCTTCCTGACAATCTCCACGAAGGATTGAGCTGCTTCCTGTTCACCTAGGTGATCTTTCTGTGTCTCCTGGGGCTTAGAGTAGCCCTTCTACTCACTGTCACTCTGCTTTAGTCCTTCATCCACAGAAGGAACACTGTGCTGCCTCACTCTGAACAGAGACGACCTTAGTGCTGAGTCCCCCACACAGTGCTGATGCTGCAGGATTCAGAGCCCAGGTGGTACCCAGCCTGATGGCTGAATCTGTGCATCTGCAGCAGCTACTCTCAGGATGAGGGGCAACTAATCACCTCAGTGTCTCAGTGTCTCTTCCTGAATATGCAACACCCTAACCTGGGTCTAAGGTGCCTCCTGAAGCTCACACCAGGAAGCCAGTCTGTCTCAGGCATGGAGGTCTTTCAGACTGAATGTGGATGGATGGAAATTCCTTGCACCTGAAAATTTTATGACAGGCAGACTGAAGGAGCTTGGTGTTCCTCGGCCCTGAGTCACAAATGAAGAACTGGACACAAGCTACCTGAGACTCCAGAGTAAGATACCAGGGTTACAATCTCAGGCACTTAGGCAGTTGGCACATTTCATAAAAGCAACAGCAAAGACAAAATGGACTCCTTGGAGATGCTTCATTTCTATGGTATAGATCTTAGTTGCCTTTATTTGTTTCTCATTTTTCAAAGAAATGATCTAATTTGTCCTTCCTCCAGTAGAATTTTGACTCCAATTTAAAAAAAAAAAAAAGTCCTTCATATTATTGTCTTACCTGAGTCAAATTTTCTATCAAATTATTACCAAATTCTACCAAAATATCTAGCAAGTCATCAGCTGGTCCAGTACTGTTTGGGAAAATGATGGTCTGAGATGGCATAAGGTTGACTGTTGTGAGTTATTTGATCACACTCTGTGAAGATGTGCCGCTGTCATTCCTTACCTATCTAAGAAATCTTCTAACTAGTTTAATAAAGAGCTAAATGTCCGATAGCTGGGAGAGCTAGGAACCCTAGGAAGAATCTGGCTCAGGAGATTATCCAGTGAGACACAGAAGAAGTCAGACCTACAGTATAGAGGAGAGGTAATGAGCCACACATCAGAACATAAATTTGTATAAAAGGGGTTAATTTAAGTTCTAAGAGATTAAAAAATAAAAGTAGAAATACCTAGTTGAGAATGAGCCTAAGATAAGGCCAGGCTTTCCATACTGATTCAGAAGCCTCTGTGACATTATTCGGGAGCTGGCATTTCAAAGAAAGCAAGACTACAGCTGTGAGTTATTTTTGAGGCAATATTTTTTTTCAATATTAGCCTCTTTTCTCAAGCAATCATCTTTATGGAGAAAACTTTAAAGTACCTTCCTGTATTGTTATGAACTCAAGTGCACTGTTCCCTGCAGTCACCATGTGCAATAGCACACTAGACCCGCTGTCCCTGTCACTCTGGATGCAAACTCCTACATCAGCTTTCCCCAATACACTTCTTTTTTATGCAGTCATATTTTTAAACAACATTTAGCACAAACATTAACTGTTGCAAGAGTATTCCAATTTTCAAACTATGAAACCATTGTATTATTCTATCATTATGTTCCTGTTCCTTTTTCTGCTGCAGTGATTTCCCTTAAATTACTTCACAGGTGAAGATTCCAGCTAATTTTCAATGAGTGACTATGGGTCTGTGCTAATGTCTGACACTTATGTACATGTTCTGAGGACACAAGGGAGCATCAGTCTCCAGGAGCTGGAATTACAGGCAGCTATGGGTCTCCTGATGTGGAAGCTGCAGTGGGAAATAATGCCTCCTGGAAAGCAGCTGAGCCCTCCCTAAGACCCCAGTAAAGGCATTATTATTATTATTATTATTATTATTATTATTATTATTATTTTCTTATTTTACATATCGATCCCAGTTCCCTCTCTCTCCTTCCTATTCTCTCTCCCTCCCTACCTCCCATGCCTCTGACTACCCTCCCATCCCATTCCCCCACACACTCCACAGGGAGGGTGAATCCTTCCAAGAGGGATCATCAAAATCTGTCAAGACATTTGGAGTAGGGACTAGGTCCTCCCTCCTGCCACTAGGTTAAGGCACTATCCCTCCATGGAGAATGTGCTCCCAAAGTCCTTTTGTGCACCAGGGATACATCCTGGTTCCACTCTCAGAGGTCCTTTAGACAGCCCAGGCCTTTTAACTGAGACCAATGTTCAGGGAGTCTGAATCAATCCAATGCTGGCTTCAAAGCTATCACTCTGGGGGTCCATTAGCTCTTCATTGTTCTGGACAGCTGTCTCTGTGGGTTTCTGTAACCTGGTCTTGTCCCCATTTTCTTATCACTCCTCCCACTCTGCTTCTGGATTCCAGTTCAGCTCAGTGTTTAGATGTGGGTGTCTGCTTCTGTTTCCATCAACGACTAGATGAGGGCTCCATGATGATGGATAAGTTAGTCATGAATCTCATTATCACCTAAGGGCATTCAAGGTAGCCTTTCAACTGTTGCTCAGATGTTATGGGGGGTCATGCTTGTAGGTCTCTGAACACTTCTCTAGAGTCAGCTTTCTCTACAAACCTATAATGGCTCCCTCTTTTATGTTATCTCTCTCTCTCTTTCTCACGTCTATTACTCCCCTGCCTCAATCTTCCTAGTCTCACATGCTTTCTTCTCCTCCCCTTCTCTTGCTACTAGCTCCCTCTCCACTCACTGGCCCCCAATATGCTCAGGAAATCTTGTCCGTTTCCCCTTCTGTAAGGAAACTTGTATGAATCCCTTAGGTTCCTCCTTATATCCTAGTTTCTCTAGTGGTGTGAATTATAGGCTGGTGATCCTTTGCTTTATGTCTAAAATCCATATATAAGTGAGTACATACCATGTTCCTCTTTTTCTGACTGGGTTACCTCATTCAGGATGGTTTCTTCAAGTTCCATTCATTTGCTGGCAAATTTCAAGATTGTTTTTATCTGCTGAATAGTTTTCCATTGGGTAAATGTGCCACTTTTTTATCCATTCTTCAGTTGAGGGGCACCTAGGTTGCTTCCAGGTTATTGCTATTACAAATAATGCTTCTATGCACATAATTGAACAAATGTCTTTGTTGCAAGGATGTGGATCTCTTGGGTATATGACTAAGAGTGGTATTGCCAGATCCTGTGCTAGACTTCTTCCCATTTTCCTGAGGAACCACCATATTGATCTTCAAAATGGATGTACGAGTTTGCACTTCCACCAGCAGTGGAGGAGTGTTCTCCTTTCTCCACATCCTCTCCAGCATAAGTTATCATTGGTGTTTCTAATTTTAGCCATTCTGGCAGGAGTAAGATGGTATCTAAAAGTTGTTTTGACTTGCATTTTCCTGATAGCTAAGGATGTTGAGCACTTTCTTCAGTGTCTTTTAGACATTTTGATTTCCTCTATTGAATATTCTCTCTTCAGTTCTATACTATATTGTTTAAAGGATTGTTTGGTGTTTTGATGTCTAGTTTCTTGGGTTCTTTTTATATTTGGAGATCAGCCCTCTGTCAGATGTAGGGTTGGTGAAGATCTTTTTCCAGTCTGTAGGCAGCCTTTTGGTCTTGTCATCCATGTCCTTTACCTTACAGAAGCTTCTCAGTGTGAGGAAGTCCCTTTTATTAATTGTTGATCTCAGTGTCTGTGCTACTGGTGTTATGTTCAGGAAGCAGTCTCAATTTCTTCAAGGGTACATCCCACTTACACTTATAAAAGGTTCAGTGTGGCTGGATTAATGTTGAGGTCTTAGATCCATTTGAACTTGAGTTTTGTGCATGGGGATAGACATGGGTCTATCTGCACTCTTCAAAACACCATCACCCAGTTGTGCCAGCAACAAATGTTGAAGATGCTTTCCTCCTTCCATTGTATACTTTTAGCAGTTTTGTCAAAAATCAGATGTCTGCAGGTGTGTGGGTTAACATCAGGATTTTTTATTCGAATCCTGACTATTTTTGTGCCAATACAAAGCTGTTTTCAGGACTATACTCAATTATAGACCTTGAAGCCAGGGATGGTGATGCCTCCTGAAGTTTCTTTATTGTACAGCTTTGTTTTGGTTATCCTGGGTTGTTTTTCCATATACAGTTGATTATTATCCTTTTAAGGTCATTAACTAATTGTGCTGGAATTTTGATGGGGATTGTATCGAATCTGTAGATTGGTTTTGGCAAGATTGCCATTTTTACTATGCTTATCCTACCTATTAAAGAGCATGAGAGATCTTTCCATTTTCTGGTATCTTCTTTAATTTCTTTATTAACACAAAGTTCTTGCTATGTGGTTCTTTCACTCCTCTGATAAGTGTTACTTCAAGATACTTTTTATTGTTTGTGGCTATTGTAAAAGGTGATGTTTCTCTGATTTCTTTCCCAGCCCCTTTATGATTTGTATATAGCAGGGCTACTTTTTTTCTTTATCTTGTATCCTGCTAGTTTGCTGAAGGTGTTTATCAGCTGTAGGAGTTACCTGTTAGAATTTTTTGAGTCGATTATGTCAACTATCATATAATCTACAAATAGTAACAGTTTGACTTCTTTCTTTCCAATTTGTATCCAGCTGATATCCTTTTGTTATATTGCTTTAGCTAGAACTTTAAGTACAATATTGAAGAGATGTGGAGAGAGTGTGGAGCCTTGTCTTGTTCCCCCAATTTTAGAGAAATCACCTTAAGTTTCTGTCCATTCAGTTCAATGTTGTCTGTTGGTTTCCTGTATATTGCTCTTATTATGTGTAGGGATGTTCCTATTATCCCTGATCTCTCCAAGACCTTTATCATGAAAGGGTGTTGGATTTTGTCAAAGGCTTTGTCAGCATCTAGTGAGATGATCATGTGGTTTTTCTTTTTCAGTTTGTTTATATAGTGGATCACATTGATAGATTTTTCATATGTTGAACCATCCCTGTAACCCAGGGATGAAGCCTACTTGGTCATGGTGGATGATTTCTCAGATGTGTTCTTGGATTTGATTTGCCAGTATTTTATTGAGTATTTTTGCATCAATGTTCATGAGGGATATTGGTCTGTAGTTCTCTTTCTTAGTTGTGTTTTTGTGACTTGGGTACCAAAGTAATTGTGGCCTGGTAAAAAGAGTTTGGTAATGAACCTTCTGCTTCTATTGTGTGGAACAATTTGAAAAGTATTGGTATTAGCTCTTTGAATTTCTCATAGAATTCTCCACTGAAGCCACCTGGCCCTGGGCATTTTTTGGTTGGAAGTCTTTCGATGACTGCTTCTGTTTCAATAGGGTTTATAGATCTCTTTAAGTTGCTTATCTGTTATTGATTTAATTTTGGCAGGTGATAGTTATCCAGAAATTTGTCCATTTCCTTTGAATTTTCAAATTTTGTGGATTATTATTCTTAAGTTTGGACTTTTCACGGTGTCCTACATTTCCTGGATGTTTTGTGTTAAGGATTTGTTGGAGTTAAGATTTTCTTTGGGCGATGAATCAATTTCCTCTAGTTTATCTTCAGCCCCTGAGATTCTCTCTTCAATCTCTTGTGTTCTGTTGGTTATGCTTGTGTCTGTAGTTCCCAATTGTTTGCCCAGTTTTTATATTTCCAGCATTCCCTCAGTTTATGTTTTCTTTTTTGTCTCTATTTCAGTTTTCAAGTTTTGAACTGCTTCCTTCACCTGTTTGATTGGTTTTTTTTGTTTGTTTGTTTTGTTTTTTTTGTTTTGTTTTGTTTTGTTTCTTGGCTTTCATTACTTTCTTTAAGAGATTTATTCACTTCTTGCTTTTTTTCCTTAGGCTTGTTCTTTTCCTCTATCTCTTCCAATTTTTGTTTGCTTTTTCTTCCATTTCTTTAAGGGATTTTCTCATATTTTCTTTGAGATCCTCTATCATTTTTATGAAGTTCTGTTTTAAGTCGTTCTCTTCTGCTTCATCTGCTTTGGTGTGTTCATGTCTAGTTGGTGTAGAGTCCCTAGATCCTGGTGGTGTCATGCTTGTCTTTCTATTGGTGGTTGCATTTTTTTATTGCTGTCTTCCCATCGCTTCTTTCAGTGGGTGCAGGTAGGCGCTCTCTCTCTCTCTCTCTCTCTCTCTCTCTCTCTCTCTCTCTCTCTCTCTCTGATACTCTCCCTGTTGGTAGTACAGGTGGGTCAGAAGTTCAATGTCTGTATCTCTGGATGGTCCAAGCTCTCTAGGAGGTCTCTCCTCCAGTAGAGGCCCAGAGATGGGGGTCAAATATCAGGCAGGTGGGGTGTCAGTGTGGTCCTGAGAGGATAGGTGCTCAGAGAAGATCCAAGAAGTTCCCCAGTGGTGGAGGTATTGTTGGGCCAGCACTCTGTCCCAGTGTTCAACCAGAGCAGTGAAGCAGAAGACCCAATAAGACACAGGGTTGGGGTAGGTCAGGTCAGCTGGACCCTCAGTAAAGGTCTTTAGTCAGAACAAATTCATGTTTCCTGGGTTCAATATTTAGCTGTTGCATCTCTGAGTGTTCCAGGCTCTGTGTGGGACTAAGGCTTGTTCCCTTTGGGCATGGCTTGACCTGTCCTGCTTGCAGGGTTCCTAATTATGCACAACCCCAGAAACATAAAAATTTCCTTCCCTACACTGTAATGTACCCAGAATCTCAGCCAGGTTTGGTTGGGAAGAGACTCAGGCTCAGAAGGCTGGGGAGGGAACTCTGCAGCATCTGGCCTGGCAGGGTTCCTGGGTGGAGCTGCCTGGTGCAGGAGGAGGGACATTCATAGCCATCCTGACACCACAGCCCAGGGCTTGGTTACTGCTTCTGTCTACAGCATCCACACAGCACCATGAAGAGGCTGTTGTGCTCTCTGCTGGGGCTGCTGTGCTCCCAGGTTTGCTGTGAGTCTGGCTGTCCACACTCAGGGACAGAGAGGACTGTGCTGGGCACATGGAGGGTGGGGAAGCAGCTCAGGAGTCCTGCACAGCTGCCTGCTTCTCAGAGGACTTGGGGTGTGTTCAGGGTTCTGTGGATGCTCAGAGACCTCCATCTGTGTCTGTTTCTCTGTTTGTACTCAGGGGTGAAAGGGCAACAAGTGGAGCAGAGTCCTGAATCTTTGGTTTTGCAGGAGGGAGAGAGTGCAGAGATGCTGTGCAAATTTTCCACCTCTGCAACCCAAGTGCAGTGGTTTCTCCAAAGTCTTGGGGGACATCTCATCAACCTGCTCTCCAATTCTTCTGGAACAAAGCAGAGTGGAAGACTGAAGTCTGAAGTCTAGGACAGTCATTCAGGACCGTCAAAGCTCTTTGTTCATTTCCTCCTCTCAAACCATAGGCTCTGCCACTTATTTCTGTGCTATGGAAGCACAGTGCTCCCCACACACCTGCAGTCAGTACACAAACTTTCAGCTAGATGGGTGTGACCTAAATAATCACAGGACATCATGGAGCTAAACAGAACTTCTGCCTGGTTTAGTGTCCTTTTCTTGTGTTGGTAGAGTTTTAACCTCAGGTAGGTTTAGGTCTCAGAGTTTCAGGGCTTTGATCTTCATTTCTTCATACATACTCCCTCCAGAAGCATCAGTGTCCATCTTAGATCTAACAGATGAGAGGATGGAGCACACAGTCAATGTGATAATTTAGCTGTAGTGTACAGATCTCACAAAAGAGAAAGGGGACTGAAAGGCAAAGGCCAGCTTCCAGGTCACCTGCTGTGGACAGGGTCACGGTTAGTGAGGAGAAAACAAGCTGCAGCAACAACAGGAACATCCAGTCATGGAAGACCAGAATGTGCAGAGAGCTGACGTCCTGGTTTCCTTTCTGATGTTGTGATAACACTCTCTCAGAAAAAGTACTGAGAAGGTGCAACTATTTATTTAGCTTTCTCTTACAAGTGAGTAGTCCATCATTGGTAATCAAGGAAAGACCTGAAACAGATTTATACTACAACACTGGAGGAACTCTGTTGCTATGCCACGCACAGGCTCACACATAATAGTTTCCTTATATGACTCAGAACAGTTTCCCACCGGATGGAGCCACCCACAGTAGGCTTATCTCCATTCAAATGATTAAAATGCGGCTTCTTGGAGTTTCGGTGAAATTTATTGAATTATAAATGACTTTGGGGGGAGAGGGGGACATTGCCGGTATTGAATCTTCTACTTCATCATTTTGAGTTACCTTTTCACTCTTCATTGCTTTGAAGTTTTCTAGACAAAATTCGGAATATCCTTTATAAAACAAAGAGAAGAGTGACTATGTGAAAGTGCTCAAACAAGTAGGGATTCAGGCATTATGCTGGCCTGCCTCTGTCACCTGGCAGAATGCGCTCAGGCAGTACTCTGGCCAGCCCAGGGTTCCATGAGTACTACTCTACAGGCAGGTGCGGTGCAAAGGACCCCTTTAAAAGACAGACTCCTGCCCTCTTACTCTCTCTTTGCTGTCTTTCTGCTCTTACTGCTATCCTCTCTTTCTGTTCCTGCCTCCCTCTTCTCTTCTGTCCTCGTTCTGTCTCTGTGCCTCTTTACCTCTTTTCTCTTCCCCTCCCTCCCATTTCTAATAAAACTTCTCACTCAAGCTCTGTCTGCCTGGGGTGTTTGTCCCTTCACCTAGATCACCCTCACCTGCCATGGAATCCGCCATGGTACCCCATGCAGGGCCCCCTTCCAGCTTTATCCTGAAACTGAAGCAAAAGAATAACAAAGCATATCTCTTGTTCAAGTATGTTTAAAGATAGTATCTAAACTTCTTACAATACAGTAAAAGAGAATGAATGACGCACGCTAAAAGGTGCAAAGGAATGTGTATATAATAAGGAAAATAATCAGAATTTAGTTGGAGTTTGTGCTGGTTTATTAATGTTGCGGTTTTGGTTCTCCTCCAAGATACATAATTTTCTAGCGGATGGAGGCCATTGCAGAAAACACAACCAGTCAAGCTGCAGAGTGTTAGAGTCTCGTCCTATGGCTATGTCCTCAACAAAATTTCTGCACCTAAGGCTCAGGACACACTGAAGAGTTTGGAGGAAAGATGATAACAGCCAGAGGACGTAGGAGTTTGCTAAAAATTTTGTCTCCTAAGAATGTCAGAAGCTACACACATGGAGACTCACCAACATGGCTGTGTAAACATGAGCTGAACAAGGACAACAATAGACATGTTAAGATTTATGTGGAAAAGTGCACAAAGCTTTGATCCTGATAATGAGCTACTGACAATTGAGGAATACTGGTAGTGGGAGACAGGTTTTGTTTTTGGGTTTTTTTTCCTCCAAAGAGGAGTGGACCAATTGGTTACCCAATACAGAGTGATCATCCTTGAGAACATACACACAAAGCGGCACTGTACAGATGAGCACATTGTATTTATATATTTAGGAATAAATATGTTTATAGATGCCTATGTAACAACAATTAATGAAAGCAGAGTCCATAACATTGACAGAAAGCAAGTAGGAAAATATAGGAAATTTTAGAGGGAGGGATTGGCATGATTATATTACATTTCCAAAAAAATAAAAGAAATGATAACAGTGAAAGAAAAGCAATGCTTATGGTTTAATAATCATCATGGTACAGTCTATGAGGGGTCAATAAAATGTGATTCACTTGCCTATTTCATAAGCTTTATTGTAAATAACAAGCATTGCCATCTCCTGTTGTCTTATGACTGACTTCTCTCATTCTCCAGAATAAAGTAGTTTTAGGCACAACAGAAAGATAGGGAATCATATGGATGTAAGGAGAAAAGACTGGAAGGTGGAGGAAAGAAAACTATGGTATAGTTGATCTCAAGAAGACATAATCATTTTATATGTAAACATGTTGGTACCAGAAAAAGATTCAAAGCCTTTTGGAATCTACTCTCTATGGGGGGGGATACCTTGCTCAACCTTGATGCAGTGAGGAAGAGCTGGGTTCTGCCTCAACCTGACAGGCCTGGCTTTGTTACTTCCTATGGGAGGCCTTAACCTTTCTGAGGAATGGATAGGGGTTGGGTAGAAAGGATGTCAGGGGAAGGAACTGGAGGAAAAGAGGAAGAGGAAACTGTAGTTGGTATGTAAAATAAATTTTAAAAGTTAAAATAAAAATAGAAAAAAGAGACACACATACAGCAACAACAGCAAAAACAATATTAGTAAGCCAGGGAAAACAAGCCAGTGAGTAGCTTTCATGTATGTTTCCTGCTATTGTTCCAGCTTGAATTCCTGACTTGGCTTACTTCAATGATAGCCCATGATCAGAAATGTAAACCAAATAATAAATTATTTCCTTCCCCGGTTGCTTCTGGTCATTATATTTATTTATCTTAGTAATAGAAAGCGAACTAATTCAAGCACCAGAAGAGGTGACCCATTCCTGGCATGGGCATTTTTATTTGTTAGACTGTGTTGTCTAGTAGATGTATTCTTATCCCAGGGCAACTGCATTTTAAATTTTTTATGTGTATTAAGCTTCTAGAATGAAAAAAATTAAATCAGTTCTTTAATCATATAATTACCATAATCATCAGCACACAATAATTTTACAAAGTAATGGGTTTGTTGTAGTATTTTAGTATATGCATTTGCAGTGATTTCCTCATATTCATCTTGCCTCCCCTGTTCTATCCCTTTCCCTGTCCCCTCTGCTGTAATTAAAAAAAGCAATGCACAGGAAACAGACAAGTTTCAAACAGAGAGGTTGTTGTTGTTATTATTATTATTATTATTATTATTGAAAGGGATCATAAAAAGGGGAAAGAGGAGGGGGAGACCAGGAATAGCAGGAGAAAGAAAAGTGAGAGAGACAGACAGAGTGAGGGAGAAGAGAGAGAGAGAGAGATGGCAGGTGAGCAGGACCTTCTTAAAAGGGAACATAATGAATATGTACAGGTGATACTCTTAGTGGTTGCAGCTGAGGGCATATCCTATCAAAAGCTAAAGGTCAGGAAAGTACATATGCCTTAAAACTAACATCCCTCCCTTTTAATTTACTATAAAAAAATGAGGAGTTAGAAAGTGGGGATGAGGATGCCATGTTCTCAAGACTAATTCCTGCTGACTTGGGGGGGGCGTTTTTCATCTTTGGGGGAACCTAGGAAAGCCTGGGGGCTAGCCATGTCCTGGAGTAGCTGACTGTTTTCCTGCACTGTCCAGGCACTTCTAAATAGTCAGGTGTCTCATGGACCTAGCAAAATGTCATTCTTGGTGGATGCAAATTAAAGCACCTTATCCTTTCTCATCACCACATCATCACCTGGACATGTTTGGTAGTCTTGCACCTCCATCTCTATGATCAACAGCTGGGAGTTGTGCAACAATAGCTGATTCAGAATGGTCAGTGGTTCTCTTAAAAAAAAAAAAAAACATCCAGGTAGGAGCAAGTAGGTATAGATAATGACATAGTTCCCATGAGTGCTTCAGAGAGGTAAGACCCAAGGGTCTGCAGTTCCTAGCATCCCAGGAATTCAGAGAGGGCTGATTTTGAGACAGGAACAGTCTCAAAATTTGAATGAGTCATCATTCAAATGCTTCAGCCAATGGCATTGAGCCAGGGAGACACAGATGCTTGGTATCAGAACTTTGAGAAAAGCCAGAAGATGAGGAAAAGGACTGTGCTCTGTCTGAAAGGAAGCCTCATCTCCAGGGGGATGGAGAAGTGGATAACCCCACTAGACATCCAGTTGTTGGTATTGAATAGAAGGCATTGCCACCAGTGAAAGAACAGCAGATTTGTTGCAAGTGGAAGAGAGCAGATCTATTGAAGTTGAAACATGTGGTTAGGATCCCAGCATGTTGGGAAGCTGATTTCTGGTAGGCCTATTTCACATGAGTGATGCAGAACAAGGTCCAATGGCTTTCATCAAGCAAGGATCAAGCAAGAAAGGCATAAGGCTCCTTGGTGATTCGTACATTTTGGGGCAGGGGGCGAAGGACCAGACAGTCCAAGACTGGCACAGGCTACCCAGTGGTTCGTCATGAAAAGGCTCAGAGTCCTAGAAAGCCATAGTTGCCTGATACCAGGATGTTACTAGTCCAAAAGGAAAGAAACTATGCTCCAAAGACTGGGGATTCCTCACTCATGGGAATAGCCTAAGGTGGGGAAGTTGGAGTGCCACACCAACCATAAAGATTTTGGATGGAAGGACCCAGCAAGCTGGAGAAGTGAGGCTGCCATATGTGAACCAGGGTCCAGGGTCCTGATGTACCTCAAACTGCCTTCAAGCAGGAGAGCCTTTCCTGATCAGGGAACCAATTTGTAATTTAAGAAAAGAAGTACATGATAAAAAGATGCCAGGAGACAGGGTTCAAGCAGAGGGTTTTTATTTTCCTTATTTTTTTTAATGAGGGAAAGGGATCAGGAGAGGGGGGAGATCAGCCTCCTGGGATGGGAACAGCAGGAGAAAGGAAAGAGGAAAGAGAATGGAGAGAGGGAAAAGAGAGAAAGAGAAGAGAGAAATAGAGGAATGGGATGTGGGCAGGGCTCTTTTAAAAGGGAACATAGGCATAGGAGGTGCCCTTAGCGGCTATAGCTGAGGACGCATCCTGTATGAAGCCCAACGCCAGGCCAGTACAGGTGCCTGAATACTAACACCCTCTCCACCTCCATTTGTATAACTTCTATTTTCAGATCACCTTTACATTTTTTTGTTAGTTTTCACATATGACGACACATATGTGTTGTGTATCTCTACATGTCTGCTTTATTTTGCTTACTATCATATCTTTATTTTGCTTACTATCATATCTTTATTTTGCTTACTATCATATCTTTCAATACTGCCTGTTTTCCTACAGATGGCGCCAGTTCAGTTTTCCTTGTAGGTGTTGTTTCAGGTACATTTTCTTCATCAGTTCTCTACACAGGGGTGAGTGGCCAGCAGGAGGAGGGACAAAGTCCCCAATCCCTGACAGTCTGGGAAGGAGAAACTTCAGTTCTGCACAGCACTTATGAGGACAGTGCATTTGACTACTTCCCATGGTACCAGTAGTTCCCTGGAGAAGGCCCTGCACTTCTGATAGCCTTACATTTAGTGTCAAATAGAAAGGAAGATGGAAGATTCACAGTCTTCTTCAGTGAAAGGGTTAAACAGCTCTTCTTGCACATCACAGATCCTTAGCCACCTACGTCTGTGCAGCAAGTACACAGTGCTCTCCAGGCACCTGCAGCCACACCAAACCTGCAGATGAGGATCAGAAAAATCCTGCTTTGAGGCTGTGTTAGGCAGAGGTGCAGAGCAGCTTTCATTTGCAGGACTAAACTCTGGGATGCCTTGGAGACGCCAAGGTGATAGTGATGCTAGAGTCTTGGCATATCTGCCAAGAAGAGATGCTAACAGTTAGTGCACTGTTACTCAAAGAAAGAAATATGTCATGGTTAACAAAGTTGAAAGGAGTTGGAGATCTTGTGTAAGTCTTTTTTGGAGCTTAATTTTCTTACTATGCTTCCCTCCCTCCCTTTTGGAATGATAATGTATATTCTGTGCCTTGTGTAGGTATCTGCCTTTGGGGGGTTTCAGTCAGATCCAGCTGAGTTGCCTGGTTGGTATCTGAGAGGATGAATGTGGATTAAGAAAATGGCAGGTAAAGATACTAAGGAAAAGAGAGAGAAACAGAATCAAGTAAGGAAGGCAACCCAGTGAATACTGAACACCCCAAGTTTATTCTTCAACATTCTTATATATCCCAACCAAAAAGAGGAAAATGGCAAAAGACATGTTTACCATGATATAAGGAACAAGCAGACATTCTTCTTTAATTCTAGAAACATTTAGTAACTATGCCTTGGACTAAATTTCTCACCTTAGAACAAATCTCATGTTATCTGGGTCAGATATCCACATCTTAGACAAATCATCCTTGAGTAGTCATTAGTTATACCTTAGACATTTAGGCATTGTGACTTTAACCTTGGAAGAGTAAGGATAGTTTTGAACTCTCTGACCTTAAATCAAGACAAAGCAGAGCCATTTATGGGCCCCAACACCATTGTATCTTGGAAGTACATGATTAGAAGTTTGTCACTGTGGTGGGCTTTGAAGTTTCAAAAACCCCAGTTATCTCTCTCCCTCTCTCTGCTTTCTCTCTCACTCTCTTCTGTCTCTGTTCTGTCTCTCTTTACCTCTGTCTCTCCTCTCTTTCTCTGTCTCTCTCTCCTGCCTTCACAAAGGATATATGTCTTAGCTATTGTCCCCATAGTTTCCTGTATGCTTCCATATTCCCCATCACGAATATAATTTGCAGACTTTTGCTGACCTATGCAGATCTGTGTCTGCTAGATCTGTGATCTGAGCACACACAGGAAAGAATGGGACTGACTACAGTCTAAAGGTATACACAACCTTATATCAGTTTAGTATACTTTTACACACAAATGTAACAAGGAAAACAATGATCCAACGAAGTTCAGCAGGAAAACATGTAAATAAATGCCATTAAGCACGTAATAAAATTTAATGGGGCAACAACACTCTTTCTCAGATCTTTTTTTTATTGTAACCATTTATTTTTTATCAAGAAAGTATAATTTTATTTATTTTATTTATTTATTTATTTATGTATTTATAACCAAGTCCATTTAAATGACTTACAGATTCACAGACATAAGCAAAGGGGATCTTCTGGCATTCCGAGGCACTGCCCTTCACCATGTGAGTTAAAAGTAGCTCTCCTAGCTGCAGAATTTATACAGACCCTGCATTCAGAGATGGAGGATATTGTTTCAGGTCCCAGTGTTCACAGGGAAATTCACGGACAAATGAGAATTTTTTAAAATTAATCTTTATTAGATATGGATACAGAGAAGTAAACATATGACAATGGTCTGTCTGCAGGTGCATTAAAGACAGCACATGGCTCATAATGAATCTGACTTCCATCCTCCACATTATCCCACTGAATAACAACCCTGTGTGCAAAGCAGCTTCACCCTCAGCAGGGCCAGGTTTTCCCAGTCTCCCTTTTAGGTGCTGCTCCTTTTAACTACCAAGGGAGACAGGAAGCATGTAAAAGTCTGTGGTGACCTACACTTTTTCTCTCTGCACAAGGAACATGTGGCCTATGATCATACACAACCTCATTTCCTGCCTGAGATAATATAGAAAACACAGTGCACGTGCAGAGTCAGGCACTGAGACCTCACACTGGTCTAATCCTGTGGAGACAACATTTACAGAGAGGGACATGGGCCACATGCCTCCCTGCAGCCTGCTCTGTGTGTTGATGGCCTTGGCCTTCTCTGGTAAGAATGTCTCATGTTAGTTAAGGGAATAAGCAGGAAGCCTTGCCCCAGGCACATAGCATTCACATGGATGTGATAGGGAACAGGGATTAGAGAGAAGCAAGCAGAATATGTCTTCATTGAAGTTCATTTTAGGCCTCATGGTACTGAAATCCAACAGCGTTTTGTTCACATTACCACAGAATAAGCTTTTTTCTTGGTTGTGATTGTTCTGCAGGATCCAGTTTGGGTCAGAAAGTGACTCAGGTTCAGTCAATGGCAAGCGCACAGGAGGGGGAAGAAGTCAACCTGGAGTGTTCATACGAGACAACTCAGAACTTTTATCACCTGTTTTGGTACAAGCAGCTTCTTAGTGGGGAGATGATTTTCCTTATTCGCCAAATTTCTTCTTCCACTCAGACTGAGAGTAATGACCGCTACTCTGTCATCTTCCAGAAATCAGCCAAGTCCTTCAGCCTTGTCATTTCAGCTTCATGGATACAAGATTCGGTGACATATTTCTGTGCCCTCTGGGAAGGGACTCACAGTGCATGAAATGATAGTGGAAGCTGAACAAAAACTAGAGTTTCTTAAGCATAGCCTCTCTCAGGGAGCCCCGCTGAGAACACACCTGTGCAACCAGACAAGACAGCTCCAACTGTGGCTGCTTTATCTGTGGTCTACATCACAAGTGTGTTTCTAAGTAAAACCTCACTTTATGCACTTAAAGCAGTCATATTGAGTGGCTTTCTTTTAATACTTTGTCTCAAAAGTATTTAACTAAATATAGACCACTGAGAGCATGTGTAATATTCTCTATATCAGGGAATCTTCCACCACAATGGTTTAAAGTATTAGTTTTCTTTAAGTTGGTGATAGCACATACCTCAGACTGGGCATCTGGAAGAGCAAAGCACACAATTTCTTTGTGAAACTGAGAGAATCAGAGCCATCATGAGTGGATTAGTCAGAGATATATTATGATGAGTTCATCCTGTGAAACTGCTGGTGCTTCCTGGGGAGTCCCTACAAATCTAATATTGAGCCTGAGATGCTGAGGTTCAGCTATACAAGAGTAGGGATGGACAGTTGCATAAAACCAGCACCAGGCTGTGCTGATAGTTTTGAAAACAAAGTGAGGCTCATAAGGCAAATGTAATATAGATTGATAGATCTTCCCCATTGGTTTAGTCTCTCTCAATGAGGGAAATTCAGAAGAAGCCATGATTTTTCCAACATTCTAAACTGAGACTCACCCAAGTAAAGAAATGCTATAGGACTAGAGGACTAGAGACTAATGGTATATTGAAATGGAACCTCATTGAAATCATATGTGCCTGGGCCTGAATCTACCAAGGAACAAATTTAGAAGTCATATCCATCAGATGTACAAAGCACAATGAATAAACATAAAATATATGAGACAACAACCCACGATGACATCCACCTAAACTCATAACACCTCAACCATGGACACCAAAGAGAATGGGTCAGCTAAATTACGAGATAAAGACTTTGTGTTCTCCTTTGAAAGGACATGAATGACTGTTTATGGGAGTCAAGTAAGCATAAGAACAATGTAAGAGACTCAAGTCAGGAACTTGATAAGGAAGTTATCAAAGTGAACACAGTAATTAGGAAATTAGAGAAATAGTTAAAAAAAAAAAACAGAGGAGAAATTCAGCATGAAAACTGGGACTCTCAATGTGAACCAATCATAATTGTTAGAAGATGAGGAATCAATCAATCAAACAGAAAACATCAGTCACATCCAAGAAGAAAGATGAGTTTCATTGATGCAAGACAAGGTTGAAATAGCAATAGAAGCATAAACTACACAGAAAAATAATGATCATATCCCAATATTTCAGACTATGGGGCATATCCAAAAGAACAAACCCAGGAATATAGGAGGCAGAACACGGAGCTGAGGGAATGTTTGTAAACCACATACAACATATCAAATGTTTGTAAACAACATATCAAAGGATAGCAGAAGAGCCTCCAAACTGTGTGTATGCACAGTATATAAACTATACAGCATTTATCATAATCAGACCTGACCAGAGAAGACTGCTTCTCTACAAGTAATTAAATGATTAAGAAGTATAAAGAAAGACAGACTGCATGCTTTCAATATCAGCATTCAAGAGGCAGAGGCAGGTGTATCTTTGAGTTTAAGTCCTGTGTGGCGTATATGTTGAGTTCCCAGACAGCAAGGGCTACACAGAGAAACCCTGAAAAAAAAAGGAAAAAGAAAAGAAAAAAAAAAAAACCAAACAAACAAAAACCTCAAAAAAATTACAAGGGAAAAGCAAAAATTCACATTCAAACCAGAAACATCAGTCTAATATACAAGAGAGCATGTCATGATATGTTTTAAGGCCTGAAAATGAATAACATGTACCAAGATTACTATACTTTGCAAGTGATCTCTTCAATTCGATAAAGAAATAAAACATTTCAACAAAAGCACAAATGAAAGCAATTTTTCATGACCCAGCAAACAGTGTATAATGTTATTAGAGGAACTCTATAAATGGAAGACCAATTTAGTCTCATTTAATAGGACATAAAATAATATATTTCATGAGTGGAAGTGATAAAGGAGGAGATTTAAGAAGGAATCAATCATATCCTGCAAAACCAACCTAAACCTCCTAATATGAACACAGAAGGAAGGAAAGAACAGCAATGAGCCAAACAACCAAAAACATAAACCAACACAATCATGGCAGACAGCAAGCTGCTATCAGTAATCAAGTTAAAAGTAAATGGATTCTTTCTTACTAAATTAAGCTGTATTGCCCTGGTTAATCCACTCTACATATTTGAAGATGGAGAACTGCAACAAAAGCAGGGGCCAATGTAAGTAGACACATTTCCTGATTAAAGCTCCACAGGGACCCTTTAATAACAAGCATTAATGTGGTGTGATTGTGTATGTGTAGGTGTTAGGTCTGTCTAGTTTATGTTGGGGAAGGATAGAATTAAGAAGAGCACACATGCAGAAGAGCAGACACCATTGCTGCTTTGACATCAGTCCCAGGAGCCACTAGCAGCTGTGGGGCAGCACCAGTGCTGCATGAACACAGGCGTCTCGTGACAACCAAGGATGGTGTGTTCTACTGCATAGTGTTCAGACACTGTCTCTGAATTACAGTAATATATTAAACAAATTGCAGACAATGAGAAGGTAAGCAGCTTCAACTCAAAATTAAAAGCCAGCTAACTAGCTGCTTTAAAAAACTAAACCAACTATCTGTGTCTCCAAGAAACACCTCCCATAAACAAGAATATTAAAAACTGGCAGTCAGAGGATTGGGGGCAACAGGAAAGGAAAATGAAAGCTGGAAACATAGGAAAGCAAGCCTTGTATCTGAGAAAATAGCCTTCAGATCTAAGCTAAACAGAGAGATGTACAGAGCCACTACACAGCCATAGAATGTAAATATTTTGCATGTGAGTGCACAGACCTTTGGAGTTCACAGTTCTGCAAAAGGAACACTAAAAGATACAAAATGTCTTATGGTTTCCTGTCTGCAGCAATCATGTCATAAACCTTAGAGATTGGGAGCCTTTCCTTAGAATTGCCCATTGAGGCAGAAAATTGCTACTTTCAGGCCCAATCTACCTCCCCCGCTCCCCCCCCCAACTTCCTGATAAGTAGAAATTAGGGTTTAAAGGAATGCAATTAGGTTACTTAGTAACCCCTCCTTATTAGGTTAGGGTATTTAGCAACCACTACAACCCTTTCACCTTTCCAACAGCCTGCTTATCTGTACTTGAATTTCCCATTTTCCTATATCCTGCTTTACTGGCCAGGACAGTCTCCTAACCAGTAAAGATCTGAGACTATAGTGACTCACTGTGACTTGGCCCTTCTGACCTAAAAATTAGCAAGGTAACCTCAGAATGAAGGGGTTCTTCAAGGTCACCACTCTTATTTTGGCAGGATAACACAAGCAGGCCAGGTAAGGCATTAAGCACTTAGAGAACTCACTACATCAAACAATAAAATGCTATTAACATAGGTAAATTTCATTTTCTCTACTCTGAGAAACAAATAACTGATATTTCATTAAAAGCAACAGAAGCCAGTGAGGAAGATATGTTTCAAAGAGCATAAAGAAAAATGAATAAATATCTCTAGCAATCTAACAACTTGACATTTTCTTCAATTGTCTGTGTTAAAAGTTACTCATTTTGAAGTCAAAGGTACCACTCTGCAGTTGTGAGTGACATGTGACCTGAGGCAGAGGATTGCCAATCCAAGAGTTCTGCAGGCAAGAGCCACAGTGCCTGTCCCTGCAATGCACATGTCCTAACCAGATTCAAGTACTGAGTGTTTCAGAATTTTATGAAACAAATCTGATACGAATCAATACAAATAGTACATCTTAAGTCTATCACAAATGACAACCAATATTGAGTATATAAAAACACCCAAATATGTTTTTACTCAGGAGAAGGAAATTTCAACATGGCATATGTGTGCTATCTGTATTCTTCTGAGACCCTTGGCCTATATTGCTATAGACATGAGGATATGATGGCAAGGAGATAGCAAAAAGTAATTGTTATCTTAAAGAATGGATACTTACATATTCTAGAAGATTCCCTCATCAGATCCATGTGAAGAGAAGAGGAAGGGAAAATGAACCACAGACCTGGACAGAAGAAGAAGGAGGAGGAGGAGGAAGAAGAAGTAGAAGAAGAAGAAGAAGAAGAAGAAGAAGAAGAAGAAGAAGAAGAAGAAGAAGAAGAAGAAGAAGAAGAAGAAGAAGAAAAGGCTTAAGTGAGAAAAGTAAAGCCGATAAATTTTTAGTTAACATGTATGAGCAACTACAATATATATTTCAGATTGTAGCTAATTCAGACATCGGAACCTTGTAAGACAGCTCTTATTTTTCTCCCTTTTGGTGTTCAGCATTGAGACATAGCCATATCTAACTTTGAATAGCACCTCTGAATTTTTCTAGCCAGTTAGAATGCAGCACCTGAGAAGTCCCTAATGTGTATAGTTATCTGTGGTGAGAGCAATAGCCCAGAGCAAGGGGCTGTGTGTCTCATTGATGGTGACATTATTGGAAGTATCTGTCCCTAAGAGAATGGAGAAAAATATGTCAAGAATAAAGCATGTTGCCCAACAATCTACAGATCAGCATCACTAACTGACCTGATAGCAGTGCTCAGTGTCTCAGAACTCTTCTGCAGTCCTGTCCTGGGAAGTACAAGGAGCCAGAGGGAAAGTTATCCCAGGAACATACGAGGCACATTTTCTTACCAGATCCTGCATCTCTTGCCTTTGTCTTCTCTACTCATAGTTCTGCCCCATCAAAATACCTGCATGGTGGAGCTCTGCACTTTCTGTAAGTCTTGACTTAAGTGCAACTCCCCGTGAAGATTTGTTAAAATCTTTCCACTTCCTTCCTTGAAAATCATGCTCTAGCATTCTCCAAATGTCAAAAAAGTAGTCATTTTATATTTGTTATTTATATCTTAAATATTTTATTGGTCTAAAAAGTATAATCCCAAATAATGAACTATTGAAGGAGTTAGAGAGACAGATATGTGTGGATGGGAAAGCACAAGCAGCTGCCAGAGATGGAGCGTCTAATCCACAGAAGATATGTGAAGAGAAGTGGATGGGAGGACATGTTATGGTTATCTAAACAAAACCAACAGATGAAAGTCCTGGTTACAAAAGATTCAACTCAGATTCAGATTAGGGAACTGCCAGCCCAGGCACTCTGCCTATCCTAAGAGACAAAGATTTACTTTGTCTTCCTCTGAGGCTCATCTTTCTTTCCCTGACACCCAGTTCTTTGTCTGTCACAGGAATGTATTTTGCAAAATACTAGATAACCAAAACAATCCTTTTCTAGTCCCATGGCCAGTGACATTCCTCCACATACATATGTATAAAATATTAAAATCTAAGATCTATATATTTGAGAAAACATGCATTACTTGTCTTTCTGAGATTCAAAAGGAAGTATTTTTGACTGCACCTCTGCCATCTGAGGTCTCACTGGTATTTTGCTGTTAAAGCTGGACTCATGGCTGCCATCTAGTGAATATGAGTTGAATTGAGAGAAGGCCTAGTTGCATCAGCAACTCTCCTAAATATCTGAGTCAGAGTTTGGATAATCATGGCAGCAGGATACTTGCAGATGTTTGTGGATCTTAATCTAGTGCTGTCAGTTGTGCTGATTCATATAGAAGTGGAGATTTGGGATGGAGATTCATTCACTGATGCATAGGGGCTTTGGGATGGAGATTCATTCACTGGTGCATAGGGACTTTGGGATGGAGAGCAGAGGAGTGATTAGATACAGAGCTTAGTCTTATTGTCCAGGGTGGGGTGTTTTTCTTTTTTAAGTGAAATGTGGATCTATATCTACCCCGTCTTATACTCCAGAAGTATTCTGGGAGGTAGAAGCAAGTCCTTGGTGGAGAAGATGCTGCTGTAGGTAACATAGCACAGTGAGCTCTTGTTGTCTTCCCCTCTTCCTCTACTCTCCCATGATTTTCCCATGTTAGGAAGACATAGGACAGAACAGAGATGCCTGTGATAATTCATTGTGGCTGTCATTAGGACACAATGTCAAGTACCCTCATAAGACTCCATGGAGTTTGTCTTGTGGGCAACCACTGCACCCCCTGAGCATGTCTGTTTGTCTTTAATGGAGGACCCAATAAGCAGATTCAGCAAGTGTCTGACTTAACAGAGCTACTGAACTGAGTAATCTCCCAGTGTTTTATTGTTTAGTGCTTAGTGGCCATGCTAAAATGCTTGGATCTTCCCTCCCTGAACAGCATAGGGACAATCCAGAGATTAAGATTTTGTTGAAGTTCTGTACCTAGAATTTATTAAATGAGTGGATTTTGTCAGCTTTCTTCATAATTTTCTTGCTTGAATTCCTTATTTCTATATGTGATTGTTGGTAGGATCTATGGTAAAGTATATTATGAGGCATAAATGATATGATATCTGCCAAACTTTAGTAGTAGGTGCCAAAAAGTATAGAAAGTTATTACAGAAAAGCATGTTGTATGTATGAGGAATGAATACGTTGTCCAATGACAGGTAATGCCTGTCACAATATAGCTTTCCCTATGCTCCTGCTTAAACACTGCAGTCAGCTCACCCTGAAACCTGTGATTGTTGTCTTAATGAATGACGCCCATGTGCTTGCCTGTATTTCTCTCTAATTATCTGTTTAGTAAAATTCTCAAATGAAAATTGAATAAAGTTACTAAATTTTCTATACTTTTAGTTATTGTGTATAATGTGTATGATTTTTTTCATCCATCCATCATTATTTGCTCATATTTACCCCATCTGCATCCCTTGTTCAAGTTCCACTTCTGCAAGTCTTCTCTGCCTCCAAATATTCCCAGTCTACATGCCTGTCATTTCCTGCCCCCCCTTTCATGTATATGCAACCAGATCAGTCTGTTTAGTGTTTTCCTCTGTGCATGTTTTCAGGACTAACAAGGTGGGATTGGAAAGGTGAGAGATTTTCCCTGGAGGAAACTGATTCTAACGTTGTTTCAAAGTTTAATCACCTCCAGGACTTCATGTAGGATTTGATCCATATAACTCTCCCCAGTCCAAAACTGGAGCTGGTGTTCCCATGTTAGCTTTGATCAGGCAACCATATTTTTAGATGTATGGATGCATTTCTCTTGTCATTCTTGGGGAACTTACCTATCAGCAGGCATTCTAGTCTTCTGTCTGCTATGTTCTTTCTGCCACCTCTTTTGTGATTCTCTTGTCTTAGGAGTAGGGTTGCATTGGAGATGTATCTGTTGGAATTTACTCCATAGGGTCATTATTGTTGGAATTTTGGCCAGTTGTGTATTTCTGATCCAATGGGGAATAACAATAATCACAGATTTGTCTTTGATGATTGTTTTGACTGTAAATAGGTATAAGGAGGCCTGAGCAATCTATGGACCAAGCATCCCTAGTCTGGTGATCCTTGACTGTATAAGAATGCTAGATAAGTAGAATTGACCTGCAAGGCAGTTAGTACACACTTTCTTCTTCGTTCCTGCTGTATCTCTTTGGTTGTAAAGTGTATTGCTTGGACAGAGACAATGTTGTATAGAATAGGAAACAGGCCTGATATCAAGTTTCTGCACTGATTTGACTCAATGATAGACAGTGATCTGGATCTATATGGTAACATAAATCTTTCCCTCTCCCAAGTTGTTTTTTGTCAAGATATTAGCCATAGCAACAAAAAAGAAACTAAAATACCAAGTCCTATAAATAAGTGTTGTAAATATATGTGTGGATGTGGCCAACCATTGAAACATGAGAAACCACAGATGTCTACAAGCAAGAGTGATTTCTCCTCATCTAACAGCTATCAGCAGAAAATAGTCTTCTGCATGGAGTGGGTCTACAGCGCACTTCCCCGTTTATATGAGGAACTGGGCTGCCTTTATATCCTGCAAGAATTTCTTATGTAACTAACTACACATCCTATGAATATGACACCTATGTCATATCCAGAAATCTCCATGCCACAGCAGTCCTTTTTATCTTCTGGCTCTTAAATTCTTCCTTCCTACTCTTCTTTAATATTCCCTGAGCCTTGACATGGAAGGCTGGTGCCAGATGCTTGATTGCTTTTGACACTCTAAAACAATTAATAAAGTTACCTTGATTTGGGGGGCAAAGTAAGGAACTAGCTCAGAATTAGCATGAGAGAAGTCAGAAGTAGTCTATGTTTGGGTGATTATCATGTTATTTTAATTATTACTGTTTTGTTTTATATTTTGAAATGTGTAATGGTGATACTTCTCTCATTATTCTTGTTATTTAGGTGTGTTTTGGCCTTCTTTGATCTTTTGTACTTCCATTTACATTGTGAAACGTTGCCTTGAAATTATGTTCATGAAGCACATGAATTGATCTTTCAAAAAGAAAATAAAGGACTATACCACATCTGACCAAAGAAATTGGTTCTAACAATGAAGAGTTGGAAATCTGAAATCTGTTGTTATTCATTAAAATACAGTCATATTACTGCTTAGGAGCTTAAAGGAAGCAGTCAATATAAACAGTTAATAACCTTAGCAAATTACAGAACCAAAAACAACAACATAAGAACAAATAAATACAAAATATCAAACCATAACAAAGAGAACAACAACAAAAACAAAAGCAATCAAACCCAACCAAACAGGGAAATAAAAAATTAAGCCAAATAGCACTATGTTGCTGCATATTTAGCAGCATAGGCCTATAGCCCATGGATGGCATTGGATATGGTAGGAAGGCAGGTGTCAACTGTAAAAAGTCTTTTGAAATCTAGTATAGCATGCTTCCATTGGCCTTTGTAGGTCAAGGACTTAACAAGGCTAAGGTTGAGACTTGTTCTTAGAGCGTTCTTTGTGGCAGTAGGGGAAGCTCTTGATAAATTATCACCCTCTGACAATCCTTTTATATATTGGTCACTATTTCATTCTTTCAACCAACATACACTTGTGTGCTTACTAGAGACCCAATGAATCTGTGGGTAGCAGCTGAATTCCCCATAGACATCAAAGATGGCTCAGATGTCTCAGATGTCTTCTATAAATTCTTTCTCAGGACCAGTCCCTTCAATCAAGGCTCTGAAAGTGAAGACTCCTCGTTCATTTTAAAAATGGAGGGAAAAAAAGGAATGAGGAACTGCAGCCATCTCTCTAGTGCATTCTCTCAGCGACACTTGTTTATTACATGGCCACAGCTTCAACACTGGACTGGAGAATGAAATATGATGCTTTCGATTGTGGTCAGTCTGGAACATCTTCACATCATAACAGTCTTCTAAGACTAATTTCCCACATCATAGGAAGGGCTGAAGACTCAGTGAGGTTGTCAAAGCCATTGACACTAAACTGACAGAAAAAAAGTCTTTCATACCAACATATCTAACATTCATGTTGTTGTAGCCCTCACATTCTGTTGAATGTCTTGGTTCTCAATAATTATTTTCTCAGGTGTCTGTATTTCAATCTTACTTTTTATGCATTTTTCCCCTTTGGGAATATTGAGTCAACAGACCCATGTGTTTGATTGGATCTGGATCATCTGGAGGTCAGCTGGTATTTGGCTCATTGGTGAGTTCACAGATGTGAGGTGATGTCTTCTTCAGAGAAGGATGCCTTGATCCTAGAGTGTAAAATGTCAAGGGTCATGGTGTCTATGTCTTATTTGGGCTCCTCAGTTCTGCCAAGATCTGCTATTGAGAACGAAAGGCAATCAGACCCATGAGCACCCTGGGTGGGCACAGGCTAGAAAATAATCATGGTCTATTCAAACTGGAAGCCAAGGGCAAGAGCCCATACTACTCCCACCAATGTTGTTTGCTGTGGAATGGAGACTATGGAGACAACTTGCCTGTGAGATTAAATGCTCCTGCTGCAGCAGCTCTGTCTGTAGGAGTCTCATCCTGGGCTATGGCTGGTTCCAACTCATATTGGAGATTTTTTTGACCTACAGGAGGAAGGCAATTATGGAACAGGCCTGGTGGGACCTGCTGTATCAGGTATTTCGCCTGAACCAGCTCTTTTCAGCTGGACAACCCAGCATGACATTTTAGCAAAGGTCATTCCTTGCATTCTCTTGCATTCTCCAAGGAAGTTGTGTCAGAGTACACATGGGCCTTGATTTTTTTCCAGATTTTAAAATCTGCTAGGAGATGAACTGATGACTGCCCTGTGCTGGGCAAGAAAATACAACCCATTTCTCTAGCTGTCTAGATTTATTATTTTGGAAATAAAATAAAAGAGTAGCAATGTAAGAGTAAGAGTTAAGGACACATGTGCATGGTCTTGATTAGATACCAGGTGAATATGAACAACCTGGGAAACTTAATGTAGATCATCTAAGGATCCTATAAAATAAAAGCATTGATGGTTCTAATTATTCATACAGCACAGAAATGTGCAGGAGTTCAACTCCTAACCTGTCAATGTTCGTATAAACAGAAAAGTCTGTCACAGGAAAGGGATGCACAATGCAGACACCTTGTAATCATCAGGGGGAGCTACATGCAGATCTACTCAAAGGTAGGAACTTCTCTTCTAAGGTGGTGTTCTGGGAGGAAAATAAAGTGGCAGAAGCACACACTGTCCTCCACAACTAACCCTACTCCTGCTAAGTTTAGGAATGTCATAGGGAGATTTGTGGAGACACAGGGGACAATGTGCTGAGAAGAGAGCAGAGAGATCAGAAGAATATAGGGGTTAAACAAATTCCCAGAAACACTACGGATCAAAAATATTGTTTCCTGGAGGATATAATGTAAACTGAGCTAGCACAATTCCCTGAGATGTTCTTTCCCTCACTTTGGCTGAGAGCCATTCAGATGGCAAGAATCCTAAAGAGGACAGAGATCCAGGTACTATTGACTTACATGGTTTTATGGGCTCCTCCTAGGTTGGGCTCCAACATCTTCTCTAAGACACTAAAGAGAGGTTCCATCTTTTCTGCCAAGTCCTTGTAGTGAGTGATCAGCCCCTTCTGCTTCAGTAGGTCCTTCAATCTTTCATTCAGGCTTTCTTCTTGCTGTTCAGTAGAAGATTGTGTTCTCAGTGGAGGGGTGCTGACTGACATAATCTCATGAGCACACACATACGTACCAGTATGCACATATACAAGAACTGTACTGTAGTAACATGTTTAGTTTACAAGTTATTGCTACTATAAGGAGCAATCACCAGGGATACTTGAGAAGATGGTAAAGATTTGTTGGATGAGAGAAGACACAATGGGCATTAGAGATATGCAGCTCACTCACTACAGTGTCTATCCTGTAAATGTAAAACACAGACAGGTGTATATCTGGGGTCCTGGCCTGTTAGACATCCCTATATAGGAAGTTCCTCAGGCTGTGCAGTATAGGAATGTTCCCCAGCACAGGGATATTGGATGGTGATGGACCAGCATGCTGGCCTTGTTCACTGCTCTCCAGTGCCCCAGGTGTGCAGATTCCTCCACAGCAGCTCTTATAAGCACAGACTGACTCACTAGCGGCACAAAAGTAATGAGCTCAGACTACTAGAGAATCTCTACAACCAGGCATCATAAATGACAGTTCTTTCCTATAAGGTGATTGTGTCAGGGATTGGTATGAGTAGCACAAGACTGACTAATTCAGAGAATAATGATTGCATGTGTTATTTCATGCTGAACAATATTCCATGGAAGGACTCAACCACATTGTACTTTCTCATTCATTGAATGATGGGACTCTGGGTAGTTCCTGCATTGAGGCATCTCTGAGGAATGCTGTTATAACTCTGATGATCCCTGGCTTCTATTTGGACAAGTATTTCATATCCTGGAATCACAAGGTCAACTGGGAGCAGCAGTTTTATTTTCTGGCTGTGTATGGATTCTCACTGTTGGACATCATTATCCACCACTAGCAATCTCTGAGGTTCCTTTCTCTCAACCCTGCATGAGGCTAATTTTAATCAGAGTGAACTGATTGAAGAAAAACTGTTACTGAATGCTGAAGACATAGTACATGGTGAATGCTTTAGTCCATCATGAGGCTAAGTGGGATGCACTGAGACATCCCATTCTCACACCACAGCATGACCATGGGACTCCTGCTGGACAGAGGTGGAGCTGGAAGCACACTGAACGTCAGAATCTCTCAACGAATGGAATCCATCAAAGTTCCAAGGCCAAGATTAACTGAAACAAGGTTAGGCAAAGGTGGAAAGAAAATGATAGCAGGCAATGCTGAGGACAAAACAGGGTACAGAGAAGACACAGTGAGCCCACTGACCATTGAGTGTTCAATCGGTGTTCACCCAGAGAAAGTACCCAACCTGAATAAGCATATCCTGCTTCTCAGAAACCTTGTTTCTTCTTGTACCACATTTCTTTTCTTGCTGATAAATATTTTCCCCTCTACAACACCAGAAAGCTATTGAGTTACACTAGTTATTGTTTCCTTTAGTTCTAGAGAACTGGGTGGACATATGGAAAAAATGGGAAGCATTATACAATATATGCTGAAAGTGAGTAGACAAAGTGCTTTCTCAATGACATTGACCTCCATATCACTAATAATGTTCCTGAGTAAGTGAAATTGCAAATATTCAGAAACACACACACACACTCATTAATGCACACCAACACATACTAGCATATCTCTGATACCCCATAAAATGTTCTCTGCATAGCAGCTCTCCTCAATACAATGTGAAACTGTGTGATATGTGATTGACTCATCTTTCTGAATGTACTGGATGTGCTAGCAGTGTAGGAGTGTTTGATTGCCAATCATTCACATTCTTACAAGAGGCTAACTCGATAGAGAGACTTATGAATGGTCACAAATGATAAACTGGATTGTATTAGGTGGAAGTCTGGAGGGTGGTTGCATGATTGCATGTGGATCTCTCTATGTTTATGGTTGGACAGGTGGGCATCCTGCCTGCACTGGCTGAGCCTACCTGATGCTCCTCAGCACAGGGTTCACAGTTCTTCTCCTGAACCTCCTTAAAGAGCTTCTTCACCCCCTCACAGTTCTCTCTTAGTGTAATCCGCTCCTCCCAATCTTAACACATGGACATGGTTTTTCATCTGAGTCAAATCTTGTAGGATCAGACTGTGGAGGAAACTGAACCTCCTTCCAAAAATGTTAAGCCCCAGCTGGCATCCATTTGCCATCCCTACCTACAAGTACCACCACTCCTGAAAACTTCTAGGCCCCCAGACAGCCCAAGACTGGTACTCACAGTAGCCAAGCAAGCATCACTAAGAAGCAGGCATAATCTAATTTTTCAAACTATTTCTGAAAACTCTTTCACCAAAAAAATATACTGTTACTCTCAGAACAACATGAAGCCCACACCTGTGCATACCTGTTCATGATATTGGAAAAGCATCAGTACTTAAATGGCAGATACTCTCTGAGGGTGAGCAAAAATCCCAACTGGAATAAATTCTGTCTAAAAGACCCATGGAAACCACATGGGTGAAGTCCCTGACAAAGCCTGAGAGACATGACTGACACCCACTTCATATTTCAAACCATTTATAAATCTAGGACCTCATATACCAGACATTACTGAGAGAAGCTATGTGTCTTTTAACACTTAGCAAAATAGTTCAAGTGTCACAAAGAAGGCTGCTTGCTAAGGGATAGAAAGTTAGAATGTAAGTCTTCACTGTGAATCAATGACAGAGAGAGCAAAATCAGCCCCTCACAAGTTTAATCTGTCACTTGCCTGTAGGATTCATTCTCTTCAATAAGCTGGTTGCACTTATTCAAGAATCACTGATCTCCAGGGGCAATTTCTGAAGGTCTGACATCACTTGCTCATGCTCCTTTCTCATCGTCTCAAAAGAATTGAGCCTAATGTAGGGCATGAGTCCAGCAGAAAGAACACCATGAACACAGGTCCCAAGGATTATATGAGATCAGGATGTGTTAAGGACTACCCAAGATCAGTGGATGCAACAGCCTGGCACATATACACTGGGGCCTCCTGGTGCTTATTAAACTTCCTATACTATCTCTAGGCTGGAATAGGCAGGTATGAGGAACCTGATTGGGCTTGAAGCTATAGATTGGCTACCTAAGAAATTACCAGGAGTCTCCCACATTACTATTCCCAACAGAAACCACTGATGATATTTCTCCTGTCTTCAGAACAGGGATACCTATTCTGGGTGCCTATTTCAAAACAGAGGACCAAAGTACACAATCAGTATTTTTAGATAGGAGTCCTAACTTCAGGGTACCTTTGTAAACTTTACAGGGAAATCCAATGTTCCACCAAAGTGAGCACAGTGGCTAAGAGTTATGCTGATCAAAGTGGTGTTTCCTGAGCTCAAAAGGGGCTTATTATAGAAACTGAGAATGTGAAAACCTCAGGTGAAGCCATTGTCTTCAGGGTTCCAGGAGTATATGTGCACACAAACACACACACTCTTTCAACCCTCCCCACATACCTCAAGATGCCCATGAAGTGCAGAGAGTTGGCAGTGTTTTCAAGTATGAGGAAGAAATCAGAGTGGAGCAGTGATGAGCTTCAGGTGTCTCAGGCACAAATTGAGTTTGATGAATGTGACCAGGCCCCTCCAGCTGCTGCCAGGAACTTTTAATACACAATCATCTGTTGGCCAAGTACTAAGACTTTCCACAAATTCATAGGACCTAGTGTGTCCCTCAAGCCAGCACCTGCCACATCATCTTTTAATGCATATTGAGAGCTCCCACACTTCTGTCCCTATCCCCAGACTGTGATTCAGGCCACAGGCTCTGCTTTTCTTTTGGAGGAAGCATAATAGCCTGTGTCCACATGTCACAACAACCCAATTTCTAAGTTCTGCCTCTCTAATACACACAGGAAAATTAGTTTAGGCACCAGGACACCCTGAAGTTTTAGCCTCTTGAACTCAGGAAGGCTTGGCTTGACTCTGGGGTCAAGTAGGTCAGTAGAGAACTGGGATAATGATTACGTTGTTCAAATTCTTCTTGGTATAACTGGCCAGGATTCCCCTCGGCTGAATTCATTCATATTTCATACTCTGTAGCTTAATGGAGAGTTCCTCCAACATCTCCATCTGCTGGGCCTCCTCAGTGAAGGTGGAGAGTTGGGATGGTGCCTCCCTAGTAGTCCCTGTAGTTAGATGAAGACAAGTCAACTAGAATATTTGAATGACCTAGTGCAGGAGACTCTATGCTGAGGATCAAGAAGCCCAAGGAAGAGGAAATGCTAGGGACCCAGTTGATGCCTCAGAGAACAGGGCAGCTATGCGCACACTGGTGTCCATGAGCTAGACTTCAAACACCATGGATAGTCATGTGAATCTTTCCCAAGTTCAATCCCCTGTCCTTGGAAGGCATAAGCTCCCCCACCCATGTAGATTTGGTAGACAGTGTCACCTCATATCTGACGTTGTGCAGATACATCCTGTAGTCCCTAGAGCTTAGTAGCACAAATCCTGATAGCATGTGTCTAGAACAAGAGAATCTGAATGTCCAAGACTTTGGTTCATGGCCAGAGGAGTTTTCCTTCCTTCTTATTAGTACCAGATTCTCATGGAAAATGAAGGAATCCATTCAGATGAAATGCAGCAACATCCCACCCTGAAAGATATACACAATTAGTCACTCCTTTGCTCCTGCTGGCCTTTCCTTTTCACTCACAAAGAGGGTAAGGATCTACCAGAAAACCAACTACAGGTTTGTCAATGCATGGCTCCATCACACTATCAATGAAAAACATTTACTCTGGGCCTGCTCTTAGGGGACACAGAGAAGCAGGATTGTTTTCTAGATGCTCCTAGATGTTGAGTTCTACTCTTGCAAGCTCCACCAGAAGCTCTACTTTCTCAAGAATTATTTCTATTCCCTGATGAGGATACACTGTGCCTTCCCCAAAACCATTTATTCCTCCATGTTTTACACTGAGTCTGAATATCAGCTTCCCTTTTTCTCTCTCTGATCTCCCCATGTTCTCTGTTCTCTCTCCCAAGCAGCTTTCCCAGGCTTGTCAATATGTCTATAAACACTGAAGGTATATCCCACAGTCACTTGGGGTTCCCAGAGCATGGGTGACAATATAGGGAACTCCAATGGCTCTCCACAATACAATATAATTGTTCAGAGAAGGGACTATTGAGTTCACCACAGTCCTCACCTACCTACTACCTAGATCTTCTGCAATTGACTGGAAGCCATACTGACCATCCCAGGAAATTCAGCAGATACATAATGGAAGACCTTCATGCCCTTATTACAAAGACAGTCATCTCTGCTTGTGTTTTTAGGATATACTCAATACTACATGTATGGAAGTTGAAGACTCACTTCCAAAACATCACAGGAAGTGGCTCATCCCCTTCTAGAGATCTCTAATCAATAACAGGAGAAGTAAAGGTTTCTAGGTAAATAATACAGAATGGTGTGGAGGAAATTCAGTCCCCTGAGGATCCACATGACTGGTACAATATGCTGATGTGGTAGGGATTGTAAATGTTCTGTAAAAATATTGTAAGTCTCATAATGGATTAAAATTACCCCTAAACTTCAGCAGAACACATTCCATCCATCACAGGTTATCAAATGTGTGAACAGCTTGTGTAAGGTCAGACTAGAGTCACTAAACACTTGGGCTACCAGGTGAGTCCCCAACACAAGAGCTAACATTCCCATGAAAGTGGTGGTCCATTCCTGCACTCGTGTTTGAGAAAAGATGATTGGCTATTGAGAGGCCACAGAGATAAGCAAATTCATTTCCAGCAATCAAATTTGTCAAACTCATGGCGAAGGTATGTATTATGTCACTGCTATGGTGCTTCACCTAGAGCTAGACAAAAGACAAATTTCTTGATCAGGAGTCACTAGTTACACTGTACATGTCTTAGGCAAGTGAACACAGCCAGCTTACATTACAATATTCATTGGAGCATGAGGAGGACAGAAATGCCACAAAAGGAGAGTTCTTGGACCTATACCTTTCCCAGAGCCCAACTTCTTACTTTTGAATTTACTGACAGTCTTGAAATGAAGAGTCAGCACCAGGCTCAGCTTGAATAGCAAATTCTCCAGAAGTCTGGATGTGGTTTCAAAAGTGTGCTTGGTAAACACCAGAACAAATGAGTGATATGTGGTGAACTAAATCCATTTGGATGTTGTGTCACACTGACAAACTTGTTAGACAAGGTGAGGTATCTCTGCAATACCCAATTCAAAGGGCAGCACCTACCCTACATACCACCTCATCTCAGTCAAATGTAACACACTGAAGGATTCTCAGGAAGTAGTGGACAGATGAGACTTTGCCCTAGCAAGTTCTGGAAGACTAGACTTTAGTCTTCCCTCTGTGGATGTCAGTTATTTCTTAGGGAGGTGAGTGTCTCAGAAGTTGCCTGGTTTCTTATGTCTCCTTGCATCAGAAGGCCCAGAGAAGAGATTCTTAAGGCTTTTTCACAGCTTCAGAGAATATACCTTGACTTCAGAGACTTTACCCGTGTGCTTTAAGCAGCCTTGAGATATTTCTACTGCACTTTCAGGGATGGCCTGTAAGGAGTTTGGTTTTTTCCGCCTGCCACCGCTGGTCTTGTCCTGCCACCGAGCCAGCCCCAAATAATACACAGAGACTCTGTATTTGATACAATACTGTTGGCCTGGTTACTTGTTTCTTATCGGCTAGCTCTGCCTTTAATTATTAACCCATTTCTGCTGATCTATGTATTTTCACATGGCCTTCTCTTACCAGGGAGGCGGCTGGCGTCCAGCTTTCTCCAGACTCTCCATCTTGACTCCTCCTTCCTACTTCCTCTTTCCTCCTTGTCTCCTAGTCCCTCTTATCTTCCTTTCCTATTGGCCAACAGTGCTTTATTATTAACCAGTATGAGAAACATATACAGAATGACATCTCCCATCATCTCCTCTTTTCTGTCTAAATAAAAAGAAGGGTTTTAACCTTAACATAGCAAAATATATAACACAACAGTTATCCAATAAGAATCACAGTCAACAATATTTAGTCCATTAACATTTAGCAAGATTTAAGAAAATATTTCATCATCTATCCTATCTTTGTGAGTCCAAAGTCCTATATGTAACTTATCTTTAAGCTTAACTAAGGAATACTATAACCATTACTATCTGTCTTCAACTCCTTCAAAGACCACAGAAGGATAATATATAAGCTCTAGATATGACAGAGACAACTCACTGCCTGATCACCCGGAATTGTTTTGTAATCTTCCATCTTCAGCCCATAGGCCATAGTGTGTCTGGCAGACCCTTCAGCAAAGCAGGAAACCTTAAACTGTCTTTTGTATTAGCAGTTTGTCAGTCACTTTTCTCTGTGTCCTGCAGACTGTCTGGCAGACTCTTCCATGAAGCAGGAACTCTGTAGCAATGTCCATCTTGAATCAGCAGTCACTTTTCTGTGGGTCCTGCATGTCCAGTTTATACAGCATAAAGTCAAACAGTCCAGACAAGAGCAGTATCTTGTCCAAATGGCTAGTCTTGCCATATTGGAAGCAAACTCTATAACGAGTTTCTTCAATGTCCATCTTCCTTTCTGACGCAGGTGGTCTTGCCAGGAGCATTTATGTCTCACTGTCAAGAAAAACCCTAAACCATTTTAAATGCCATATTCTGTGGGTCTTTGAAAGGTTTGAAGAATGCCTATCTATCTCAAATACATCTCTGTGTATCTTGAAAACCTAGCTAACTTAACTCTAAGCTTTGACTATCATAGGTAATTATCTATAATCTGTACTACATTATACAATACATTTCTGAATGAACTATATAAACACAATACCTAAACAAAAGGAGAATATACACATCACAAAATTGACCTTAAATTGTATCAATAAATGAAAATCCATTCCAAAACAAAGTAATCAATAAATGAAAATCCATTCCAAAACAAAGTATTCATATCTATACCATAATCCCCTTTTTATCTTTAAAAAGAACTGGCTGTGATCATTAACGGCCAAATCACTTACTTGATGCTTCAGACTCACATGGTATTGGAGAAGTCAAACAGGGCAGAACATAGACCCAAGATTCACAAACTCATCGTTACTAATAGCCCAGGTCATCCAAAGTTGGCCGGAAGGGGCATTCTCTTCCTATGTCCATTGGCTCTAATAGCTCTCAGGCAGAGCTGGAGACCTATGTGCCACTTACAGCAGGGAAGCCAGAAACTTTAGGGATCACTGTAAGACAGCAACATTTGGTGCCACAGCCCTGCTAGTGGCTGTGATGTAAAGCATAACAACCTCACCATTTGCCAGGGCACACTTCTTTCCCTATAATTACTGTCAAACAACCTTTAGGACTCCAGTGGGAGCAAAGTACAATGAAGGTATTGAAATGTAATTAATTCCTCTGTGCCTCCCCCCCTCACCATGAAACAGAGACTCCCCAGCACAAATGCCACATTCTTGTCATTTTCTGACTATGTCAAGCCAACCATCATGAATCCTTGATGTGGATAAATCCTTTCGTAAACCAGAGAAGCAGGATAGATCTAATGTTTCCCAGAAGCTGCCAGTTCCTGAGCCTTAGCCGTGGAAGGCTCAAGGCTGTCACATACAGAAAGCTCCCTAGTCCCTTCCTTGAACTCACTGTATCTTCCCCAGGAACATTTCATTCTCCATGTTTTTCAGTGAAACCTAGAGCCAGCATCCTTCTTCCTCACTCCAGTTTCTTCACATTCTCCATTCCTCCTCCCAAGTGTACTTCGCAGTCTTGAAAACATGTCTATAAGTGAACCTTACAGACAGTGAACAACCAACCATCCTGAGGGCAGTTGGTGTTGCTACAACAAGTGGCATCAAAGGATTTCAAGAGATCTCCAGGACACAACAGAATTTCCAGAAGGCACTGCTGATGTCATGTGGCACACACTTTGTCTCCTTGCTCTTTCTTTCTCCCTGAACATATCAGAAGCTTAAGTTTCCATTCCAGCATTCTCTCCTGTGACAAAGGGGAAGCCATTCAACACCTCCCCCATCCAATGTTAAGAATTTCTCTCTGCTTCATTAGAATTTGCTACTACTTCATGTATTGAGATATTCACTTTGTCTGCCCCTGTGTCACTGACCAAGCCCATTGGGAGTAGGGACAGGGGTGGATGTAACCTGGGAGAACTAGGTCTGTGAAAGGGGACCCAGAGCATTCTCTTGAATGCAGGACAGAGAGCCTCCAGAGTTATCCTTGGGACCGGCAACCTGCTGGTGCACATCATCTCTATTGTAAGTTATTTCTCCCTGAATACATCTATGCAGCCTATTTTTCCTGATCCTTATTAAACAATGATATCTGCTGTCAGATTTCTCAACTACAAACCATTACTGAAGTAGTAAGGCATGATTTGAAAATTTTGAAAATGGGCTTAAAAGGGGATAAGGACTTTAATAGTCCACGAATACTATCAGCTGAAGCTGAAAAGGAATTAGAATGGGTAGAAAAGAGGATACGAGAGGCACATGTGGACTGTGTGAATTCAAAACTAGACTGTATTCTGGTTATATTACCATCTAGAGACTATCCTTCAGGGATTTTGATGCAGAGGGAAGATGTCATGTTAGAATGGATATTTCTACCACATAAACAGAATAAACACCTAAAAATATATATAGAAAAGATCTCTGACTTTATTATAAAAGGCAAATTAAAAGGTAAATCAACTATCAGGAAGGGACCCAGCAGAAATTATAGTACCTTTACCTAATGAGAAAATTTCCTCCTTGTGGAAAGATAATGAATATTGGTATAGAGCATGCAGTAATGCTTTGGGAATCATTTGCAACAATTATCCCAAAACAATAAAAAAAAAATTTGGATCCTTCCACACATTGTATGAAAAACACCTATCTTGGGACTTCCTACATTCTACACTGATGCAAACAAATCTGGTAGGGCAGGATATAAATCAGGAAAAATAAGTAAAGTTGTTCAAAGCCCTGAAAATTCTGTACAAAAGGCAGATTTGCATGCCATTCTCATGGTACTTATTTATTTTACATAACCCCTCAATATAATTACTGACTCTCAGTACGCAGAGAAAGTCTTCTTACACATTGAGACTGCAGAATTTATTCTTGAGGATAAAGAATTAACCTCATTGTTTATACAGTTACAAGATACTATCAGAAATAGAACTCATCCTGTATATATAACACCATCAGATCCCATACAGGTCTGCCAGGTCCTCTAGCACAAGGCAATGATGATTGGTTATTAATAGGAAGTGTGCTAGAAGCCTTGAAGTTTCATAAAAACACCACATACACAGCAATGATTTAAAAAAAGATTTTTCTATCACTTGGGAACAAGCCAAGGAAATAGTAAGGAAATGTTCTACTTGCTCATTCTATAACTAAACTCCTTTACTACCAGGCAGTAACCCTAAAGGTATAAATAGGAATGAAATATGGCAAATGGATGTGTTTCATTTTGCAGAATTTAAAAATTAAAATACATACACCACACTATAGATACATTTTCAGGGATTCAATGAGCCAGTGCTCTGAGCTCTGAAAAAGCTGATTCTATTATCACACGCCTATTAGAGGTAATGGCCATTATGGCTATACTTGCACAAATAAAAAATCGACAATGCTCTGACATATGTCTCCAGCAAATTGAAATATTTTTTGAGTAGTATTACATAAAGCACACAACCAGTATACCACACAATCCTATAGGACAAGTAGTAGTTGAGAGATCTAATTGAACTTTAAAAGAAATGCTCTATAAACAGGCAGGGGGAACCAAGACACCCAAACACAGATTACAAAATTCTTTATTAAAATTAAACTTTCTTAATACCGATTAAAAAGGAAAAACATCTACAGAAAGACACTGGGCAATAGAAAAAACTTCTGAACTAAATCAACTGGTGTACTTCAAGGATGTATTGACCTAAGTATGGAAACCAGGATATTTGTTAGGTTGGGTAGGGTTTTCACCATTTTATCGAAAGAAGAAAAGCTTTAGATACTATCTAAGTTGATCAAATTCCAAGTTGAACAAGAGAAACATCTTAATGAAGAGAAATGACAAATTGTCCAACAAAGTAGTTCCCATGAGTTATGCAGAGACCTCTCAAAGTTAGGGGAAGTGTTCTGTTCTTTTCCTTATAGGAAAACAGAAAACACCCATCTTCAAACAGCCAAAAGACACTGAACATGTAGGTACCTACAGAAGAGAAGATAGCTCTCCAGAAAGAACCATTTAATGAAGAGGAATCTGATTTATGGTAAAAAAAAAAATATTTAATTCTAGTGAACTATTTCTATACAGAAATCTTTCTCTTTACTATCTAGTATTCCTCTAGTCCCAGTTCCTGTAAACCAGTGTTTGCTTTGGAGTGGATCTGGCTTTCCTTCTCTAAATTCAAGCATGTTGTTAAGATTAAATTCACAGTTTCTGCCTTATATCAAGAAGCTGATCAGTGCAAGGCAGAAGAAAACAAAATCTGGAGACTGTCATTTGCCTATACACAGTTTTCTCTCTGAAATCCTAATCTTTCTCATATACATTTTCATGCTTATTTTTGCCTTTCCCAATATGCATACTTTAATTTGAAACTTTTACGTTGATATTGATGTATAAGTTTTCCACAGGGAATAATAACAATTCCTAACAGCAATCTTTGAACTCTCCAGAAAGAAGATGGGGCCCCACTTCGTCATTTCCACTTGACTCAATCTGATGCATCTGGACTACAAACATGACCCTAAAAGCAGTTTGGGACTACTATGCTTGAGACAACTCCTGACTAGCTAGCTGAAATGGTGCACCTTTTTATTACAGCCAGGCCAGAGTTTCAGATAGAACTCCAGTCTAGCATCTCTTGCCACACAGAGACTAGCTACTTATGTCACAGCCAATCCCAACGAAAAATTTGGTTCCTAAAAATTTTCTTCCTATGGAATCCCATGGAGCAATCATCGTCCCATTTCAGCAGGATGAAATCTTAAGATAATGATGCCCCCTTTCCATACTCCTGGCTTTTAGGGATAATATTCATCTTCATAGGGTTTGTTTTAGTTACTTAGGTTACTTTAGTTACTTAGGGTATGGAAGGTGATGCTTAGACTCAGGTATCTCTCTTAGACAGGTATAGGGTATGGTTGGGAAAGGTATGGTTTAGATTGGATATAGATAGATTAGCCTATCTTCTTGTGAATTATTTTAGTAATAGTGAGATATTAGTATTATATAGCTTAGATCATATGCAAAATTAAGTCTATATTCTTTCCTGGATGAATTGTATATTATATTTTGTCATATTGTGTAAAATATTTCCATTCATGATGTTTTGTTACAATATCCTTACCATATTCTATGTATGCATACTTTTACTTATGTTCAAAACATTTTGTATATTAATACAATTTAGGATATTTTTATCATGCTGTAGTTCTACTTCTGGCCAAGATATTTCTACTCTACCTCTGTTACAGCGATATGTATGTATGTATGTATGTATGTATGTATGCATGCATGCGTACATAATTAAATTGTTTAGGTGTTTGTCCCTGCTTTATTCAGGGAAGTTTCTACCAGTTTTATAGCTAGGTTCCTGAGTTTTTCAGATTATCTTCACCCATGTTTCCTATACCTATGAGATTAGTCAGACATAGTTGTGTAATCTTCAACCACTTCATAGACCGGCAGAACATGGCATTTAAATGTTTTAATAGTAGTACCTGTTGACAAAAGACATTACTGCTCCTGAAAGCACCATGTACTTTCCTGAAAATATGTTGGGCCCTGCTGTCACTTCTTCTCCGGTCCATTATATCATCGGCTGATGGCTTTTTGGGCAGAACTGCCCCCACCTTGATCACTGATTTTGACATGCAGTCCCATGTGCTTGCAGGAGGCGAACATATGAGACTGCTGAACCTTGCCAAGTCAGAGTAAGACAGCCTTTCTACCTCCCTGTTTCTGTAGTGATCTGTCAGATACTCTAGGCCTTAGCTAAAACTGGTTGTACCAATGTTGCTGTGAGACCTTGGGTGACTGTCCAGGTAGCCTGCTGTTTCTGTCCTTGCTGCATCATTTGGAAGTTGCCCATCCACACTTCCTGTCTACCCTAGTATTGTTATCTTCCTTCTCAGGTCTTTGATGAGGTTGAATATTAAACTATCACAACTATTATTCTCTCTTCCTAGTTAGATATATTACATACTAGACTATAGCTTTCCAGCTAAGGACAACTCAGTTGTAAACTCAGTTATGCCTTTACCCTAAGACTAGATTTGTAGGTCTTAAGTTTGTTAAGTTCTTGATTTTTCCTTTCTTAGAGAACACTTGTTATTCACTGTTTTGTATTTAGGTTTCTTTTTTTTTTTCAAAATAGGTCTAAACTTTATTTCCAATAATAACAGTAGCAGCTGCTGTGACGGAAGAGGATGCACACACTCTATTACCTACCTGAGAGACAGTCAGCTGCATCTCCTGTTGCTAATAGTGAGAGAGGGAGAGGGATGAGAGCTGAATACCTTCATTGGACTCAGCAACTTGCTCCAATATCAAGGAGGACTTTGATAAAGTGCTTCACAGCGGTGGCTGGGAGTGTGTTCCAGAGAGAACTGGTGGAAAGGAATTGGAGACAGGAGGCGCCTCCAGAGTGGTATGCTTTTTAGGACAGGAGAGATTTTTGTGGCTGATGGAGGGAAGGGGGAAAGTCAGTTAGAAACCACAATACAAGGGGAAACCTCTCCTTGAGCTGCAGGGCTGGATTCCTTTGAATTAAATGAAGTGGAGCGGTCAAGGAGTCCATGGAGGGTCAGGAATTCTGTGCTGGGTCAGGGGAAGCCCCATTCATTTCATCATCTCATTTCTATCTAGAATGAGGGGTGGCTCTGGTTGGGATTGGGTAGAAAGAAAAAACATGGGTTGGGGGAAGGTGCACCTGGGTGATCTTGTCACAGCTGTAGTCACAGAGGTATTAACTATGAGAATTTTGGCAATATTAATTAGTACAGGCCAGGACAATGGCATATGGAACCATCTTGGGTGTGGTTTAGGTCTCATCACTTACCAATGCCAGGCAGCCACTGCCTTTTGGACACTGGCAACAGTAGTTTGGAGCCATCATTGGTGGGTTCAAGTTGCAGCAAGTGTGGATTGGCAACCTCAACTAGCCTGCCCAACATACCAGGAGTGTGCCGTGGCCTTACAATGCCCTCTGCAACTGTCTAACCTCTGCTGGCATGCGGTGCATGCAAGCCATAACATGTCATATGGCCAGTATCCATCCTTGCTCTCTCAACTCAGTGCTCATGATCTGGTCCCTGACCTGCCATTGGGTCCTCCCTGTGCCACAACATTTGGGATGATTATCAGGTTCCAAAAGTGGCAGAAGAAAATCAAGGAATCCAAAGAGCAAAGCTACCCTGTTATATTTAAAAATTCTGTTGAGTAGAAAGTTTAATGGAGATGCAGGGTTGGGAATGCAATGATTCAAAGAGAGTGAAGTAATGAATCCATGTTTAATCTGAGCAACTCAGTCCTGAGCAGCCCCAGGAGAACAGAAAATCAGGAAATGGAAGCTGGACCCAGAAGCGGGGGGCTATTTGTGTGGTGCTTCCCAGGTGGATTTTTTTTGGGGGGGGCATAGTCTGAGGATGAGGATTGGATCATTTTTACTTTCACCTCACTGTTAATAGCTGAAGCTTCACAGAATCTGCCACCCTTAGCTGCCATCCTGTCTGAGTGCTACAGGATGGCAGTTCAGGAAGAACTTCTCCACCCACACCTCCTGCTGAGTGTGAGCTCACCAAATCCTGACTCCCCCTAGCCCACATCAGCACTTGCCTGCAGGGAGAAGCTAGACTGAAACCTATGCCCCCATAGGGAGGGAGTGTGGGTTTTTTTTTTTTTTTTTTTTTTTCATGTATACAGTACAGGCTTCAAAGAGAGTGGATTGTTTGGTAGTCCCATTCCAAGCCCTGCCCTCAAGGTCCAGTGTGTCTGCTGCTCAAATTTCCCCATCACTCAGGCTTTAAGAGACAATTAGAGCCGATAGAAAAACTGTGAGTCAGAGGGAGTGTTCTTCTGTATTTAGTTTTGTACCAATCCTAAAACTTTTCTTTAGACTAAAGGGGGAATTGTAGTGAGATATTCACTTTGGCTGAACCTGTGGCACTGACCACGCCCATTGGGGGTAAGGAGAGGGGTATATGTGACCAGGGGGAGCTAGGTCTGGGGAAGGGGCCCCAGAGCTCTCTCTTGCTTGCAGGATGAGGACACAAGTGCATCCGGAGACATCCTAGGGACCAGCAACCTGCTGGTGTTCATCTTTCTCTGGTGTAAGTTATTTCTCCCTAATAAACATCTATTCAGCCTATCTGTTTTTCCTGATTCTTATTAAACCACGATATCATTTGTTTGTTTGAAGATTCTCTATATTGATTTTCCGAGTACCTGCATCAATTTTATTTTTCCCAACAGTGAATGAGGTTTTATTTTTCCCCTCACAATCTACCCCAGCCTTTGCTGTCAGTTGCTTTATTGATTTTAGATACTCTCGCTGGGGTGAAATGAAATTTCAAAGTTGTTTCAATTTGCATTTCCCTAGTTGCTAAGGATGATGAACAATTTTTAGATACTTCTTGGCTTTTATTATTTTTGGTTTGAGAACTCCATCTAAATGGTCTTTCCTCTAACCATGTGCATTTCCTTTCCTGGGAAGTGATGAGGTGAAAAGGGCTGGTTATTGAGACTTGTGGAGATGGCCTGAAGTCAGTTTTGTCGATGGTGTCAGTCCACTAGGGGGCACTGCAGCATTCCTAGAAATTACTTTCCTTAAGTTGCCTAGAAGTTTGAAGATCTGAGGAGAGACATAAAGACACAGGGCAATCCACTCACAAAGCAAGGAGTAGGGGTGATGGTGTGGAGATCAATGGGATCTTCACCTCTCAATCATTCAGTTGAAAACCACAGATTTCTAGGTCCTGATGGACTCTATGTGTCTATCCATCAATTTTAACAATAATTCTCTAAACAAAATAGAATCCTTCTGGACATTCTGAGGATGGACTCTCAAGGGAAAATATCTCTACTGCTATCTCGTTTTTGGCATTATGGTTATTATTTCATAAATTCAAAGAAATAGAAATTATTCAATACCCTTTATACCATACATGATATATATGTATAATACACACACACACACACACACACACACACACACACACACACACACACACTGTAAACTAGAAAGAAGAGGAAGAACTACTTGAGAAGGAAAAAATGAGCCTCACTGAACAGGAGCAGGGATTCACAGCCTCATATGTACCAGCTGTGTTTTCCTGCGCAGCATAGTGGGAGAGCTGGGCAGAAGCCAAGAGATGGAAAATAAAACAGGAGTGAGTGGGGCTTGTCTTGTTTTCTTATAACCAGCAGCTGTGTTCAGAACATTTTTCTATGTACTTGAAGTTCTTAATTCTAAGAAATTCCTTTTATTACGTTTAGTGCATTGCATGCTGATATGTCAACTATTGGAATTTAAGAGTGCTTCCAGGTATTTCTCGTTGAAGAGTGGGCACTTGCCCAGCAGTGGATACCCAACACAGAATGAATCCAACGGTGTTATTGTATCATACTGCATAATTTGAACATTTTTTTGTCTTACTGGTCTTTTGTCTCTGTTTATATGTATTTTGTGTTTTCATTAGTTCTTTATGTGTGTGTGTGTGTGAGTATATTCTTTTTTTAAAATTCTGCTTCACTTGGGTTTGTTTGTTTGCATCTTTGTTTTTCTTAAAGTGAGAGAAAAAGAAAGAATATGGAGTTGGTTGAGTGAGAAAGTGTGGAAGTTTTTGCAGATATTGGAGGAGGGGGAGAGAATGATCAGAATATATTGTATGAGCCCAGTGAGATCTGCCTATCAGTGCAGAAACATCTTGAGTATCAGCCCAGCCTTTGTCCTTTACTGACAGGTTCTGGCTAGAGGTGAGTCTGGGCCCAATTTGGGTGGCCTCTCCCCTACATCCTCCCCTGGAAATTCCCTGGGTTGGCCCCAGATCCCCCTGCTCCTATGTCCTGTCCCCATTGACAGCACTCTTGGAGCTCTGATACACCCCCACCCACCCTCACCTCGAGCCTGCCCTCACCCTACCCTGTGCCCTACCCTGCCCACTGTCCCACCACTCCGGTAGAGCATTGGGACAGAGGGTGGAGCCAATAGTCCACACAACTGTGGGGAACTTCCGGGAGGGGCTCTGAACACAGGAGACCTGCCTGTCCACATGGGACCACCCGTAATTTCCACCTGCTTGGTCTCTGACCCCCACTGCCAGTCCTACAGGAGTCCCAGGCCCCTCCCAGAGATCCACCTATCTCGGAGGCACCACTCTTCCTGCCAGCAGGATCCTTGACCCCCAAAGCAGGGCCTCTGTTAAAGAAGCCTCAGCTGGAGAGTACCAGGCCCAGGCTAGATCTGCCTATAGGCACAAGGAACATCCAGAGTCCCAGCCTTTGGGATCTTCGAACCCCATCGCCAGTCTTCTACTGGAGCCTGATCGCTGACCCCCATCCACAGGGCCCCTGCCTGTGGAGAGATGTCCTAGAGAGCTTGGAGCACCATGAGCTACAGTCATTGAACCTCTGACCCACATAAGCCCACCGGGGAAGTACCATAGAGAGAGGGAGAGACCCCACCAACACCTACTGGAAGAAGCTATGGGAAGACAGCAATACTACAAGAAAACACCTTACAACAGAAAGACAAACATAACACCACCAGAATATAGGGAATCTACACCAACTAGAATGGAACACAACAACAAAACAGAGGAAGCAGAAGGGAACGACTTAAAAATTATTGCATAAAAATGATAGAGGCCCTCAAAGAAGATATGAGAAAGTCCCTTAAAGAGATGGAAGAAAAAAAACAAACAAAAAGTGGAAGAAATGAACAAATTTCTTAAGGAACAAAAAGAAAGTACAGAGAGCCAAGAAAAAACAATTAAGCAGGTGAAAGAAACGGATCAAGACTTGAAACCAGAGGAATGCTGGAAATAGAAAAACTGGGCAAAACATCGGGAACTACATATGCTAGCATAACCAACAGAATTCAAGAGATGGAAGAGACAATCAAAGGCTTGGAAGAAAAACTAGAGGAAATAGATTCATTGACCAAAGAAAATCATAAATTCAACAAATCCCTAAGAATAATAGGCATAGAGGAAGGTGAGGAAGCCCAACTCAAAGGTGCAAAAAAAAAAAATTCAACAAAATCATCGAGGAAAACTTTCCCAATCTGAAGAAGGACATGACCATGAAAGTACAAGAAGCATAACGAACACCAAATAGGCTGGACCAAAGAAAAAAGATCCCTTGACATATAATAATCAAAACACCTAGCATACAGAATAAAGAAAGAATATTAAGAGCAGCGAAGGAAAAAGGCCAGACATATAAAGGCAGACCTATCAAAATTACACCTGAATTCTCCATGGAAACTCTCAAGGGCAGAAGGTCCTGGATAGATGTTCTGCAAGTACTAAGAGACCACGGATGCCAGCCCAGGCTACTATACCCAGCAAAACTCTCAATCACTATAGGTGAAGAAAACAAATATTTAATGACAAAACTAGATTTTCATAATACGTATCTACAAATCCAGCCCTACAGAAAGTGAAAACTCCAACCCAAGGAAGATAACTATGCCCACAAAGACATAGGCAACAAATAATCTAACTACACCAGAAATCAAGGCTAAAGCAGGACAAATATATTCACAATAACTCTGACAACAATAAAACAAACAAGCATCAACAATCAATGGTCCTTACTCACCCTCAACATTAATGGTCTTAACTCACCTATAAAAAGACACAGGCTAACAGAATGGATACGAAGAAAGAATCCATCTTTCTGCTGTATACAAGAAACATATCTAAGCTTCAAAGATAGACATTACCTCAGGGTAAAGGGTTGGAAAAAGATCTTCCAATCAAATGGAACCAAGAAGCAAGCAGGTGTGGCTATCCTAATATCTAACAAGTTAGACTTCAAACCAAAATTAATCAAAAGAGATGAAGACAGTCATTTCCTATTCATTGCAGGAGAAATACATCAACACAAACTCTTAGTTCTGAACATCTATGCCCCAAATACAAAGGCACCCACATTCGTAAAAGAAACACTACTAAAACTCAAACCTCACATAAAACCTCACACACTTATAATGGGAGACTTCAACACAATACTCTCACCACTAGACAGGACCACAAATCAGAAACTCAACAAAGAGACAAAAGAACTAACAGAAGTTATGTCTCAATCGGGTTTAACAGACATCTATAGAACATTCCATCCAAAGACAAAAGAATATACTGCTCCACATGGAACCTTCTCTAAAATCGACCACATACTAGGTGACATAACAAACCTCAACAGATACAAAAAAAAAAAATTGGAACAATCTCCTTTATCTTATCAGATCACCATGCTTTAAAGTTGGAATTCAACACAAATCTCAGAAACCCTACAGACTCATGGAAACTGGACAATGCACAATTGCATCATACCTTGGTCAAAGAAGAAATCAAGAAAGAAATTAAGGACTATCTAATATTCAATGAGAATGAGGACACAACAACCCCAACTTATGGGACATCTTGAAACCAATGCTATGAGGGAATTTCATTGCACTAAGTGCCCATATGAAGAAAACAGAAGATAGTCAAATAAGAGAATTAACAGCACAACTGAAAGCCTTAGAACAAAAAGAAGCAAACTCACCCCAGAGGAGTAGTTGCCAGAAAATAATCAATTTGAAGGCTGAAATCAATAAAGTAGAAACCAGGAAGACAATACAAAAAAAAATCAATGCAATGAAGAGTTGGTTTTTCGAGAAAATCAACAAGACAAACCTTCATCCAAACTAACCAAAAATCAGAGAGAGTACATACAAATTAACAAAATCAGAAATGAAAAAGGGGACATAACAACAGACATTGAAGAAATCCAGACAACTTTCAGGTCATACTTTGAAAACCTGTACTCCACAAAAATTGAAAATTCAAAGGAACTGGACAACTTTCTGGATAAGTAAGATAAGACCATGTGGAAATATTTAGGTTACTATTAATGGGTTAATAATTAAGACAGAACAACACTTCAATAATTAATATAAGTCTTTGCATGTTTATTTGAGGCCAAACAGCTTCCGGATACTTGTTACCCACACTTGACTCGCCAATGACCATTCTCTTTTAAAATCTGGTCCACAGTATTATCTGCTGAGTGCTCATTAGCTTTCATATTGTCATAGCCAACAGTCATCTGAATTTCCTGTACTGACTCTTCTAGATTTTTTTTCTCATTTCTCAGTTCTAACCTTCAAATTTTCTCATCAGCTTCCATCAAGTCCTGAATTTCACCTTGGTTAATAATGCTTGTGTTTCTGTGCAAGTGTCTGGGGTTCAGATGGTTGTGTATCTATTTGTGCTATCTTTGTTTAGTGTATGTGTACTTTCTTGTTTTCTGATGAACTCTCTGGATCTTAGTGAAGTATGGTTGTTATTGCCTGGTGAGGAGTGCTTCTCTGGCCCAATATGTGGCAGAAAATAATACGTGGGCGAGGAGAAAAGGCTAAGAGAGGTTTTAGTAGCACGCTGAGGAGATCTTGCTCACATCTAGTGGTGAGATCCACAAGAGGTTGGGGATATGGTGTGAAGAGAGTATCCTGTAGTAGGTTGCAGCAGGGCAGAGATTATGTGGAGAGATGGGGATGAACAGGATAAGGACCCTGAGTCTGCACCAAAAGTTGCAGTGTCCAGGGAATGAAATTGAGGAAGGGACCTATAAGCAGACTGTTACCAGACTGAACATGAGAATGGAGAAATTGTGATGGAGGACAATGAAAAGTGTTTTTGTTCATTGGAGGGTAATATGAAGGAAAGGAGATGGACTAGAGGGGATGCTGAGAGGGCCCAAAACAAGCAGTGGAATAAATTGAAGAAAACAATTCAATGCATGAAAGTAGAAATAAAATTACAAAAAAAAAAAAACAACATGAGATAAAAATGGAAATTAAAAATTTAGGAAATCAAACTAAATGAGGGAACTGGTTCCTATGCAAGATTTGGTGGAGTCCGAGGGTAATGGAAACAAGGCAAGGACAGAATCCAGCAGGTAGCCTGCTACATGTCTGGGGGTGAAACTGTGGAAATGGCAATTTCATCAGGCAGGAGAATGAATATGAAATATGTGCTTCCCAGTAATCTTTGGCCATTTCTATAGAGTCTCTTTTGGCATCAGCAAGATTCTGCCTAGTCCTCAGTTATTGGGGAAAGAGGAAGAGGACAGGAAAGTCACAGGGCTAGGGATGTGTAGGGCCCATCATGGAACCTCGAGGCACCTTGAACAAGCCTGAGCTGTTGGCTGGAACATTCTAGTTTCAGTTGGAACATCTGGCCCCAGAGTAGTTCTTAGTACTCTTCTTGATTTGCTAACACACATCTGCCTGGGAGGAAATAAGCTCGAGAACTTGCATACTTGACTCTTGATTGCTTTCCACTGTGCTGTGAGTCAGTATATAAGACAGCTCCTTCCCCTCGATAAACTGCATTCAGCATTCAGCATTCAGCATTCCAGCATTCCTGTTGCACAAATGACCCACTGTCTTGTCTTTTACTTATATTTCTAAACCTTCACCTGATTGTTGGAACAGATTGTAGCATGGCACTACAGGGATGGTACCAGGAAAACTGAAATCGAAATCAAGGACAGGAAAAACATTGAAGATGATCTGGTTTCCAAGTCTGTGAGTACACTGGATTCCCAGATAGATGGTGTTTGTAGGCATTTACAGTTGAGAAAAGGGAAAGGAAACAGGCTAGAAAGTGGGGAGTAGGGTTGGGAGTGTCCACAGGATGGAGGAAAGATGGATTATTGCATGGTGTCACAGATTCTCTAGGGAATCCACCATTGCTGGTCTATCAGTAATTAAATCCACCAATGAATGGATGCTGTGAGAGTAAACCAAATGGATGATGCCATCCTCAATACCAAATGATACCTGAGGACTTTCCTACGAGTGGTTCCTATGTGTGTCTGTGATTCCAAGCCAACATTTCTGGAAAGTATGGTGCATGCATAAAAACATCATATCTGTATTGTCAACAAGGACTCACTTAAATGGAAAGAACATTGATCTCTTGCTACTGAAGACCACAGAAGACCTGAAAAAGCATTGTCCTGGGTGCCATAGTCTCAAGGACAAACACTGACTTAATGATCTGTCTCCAAAACAAGCAGGAGTTACTTGATGAATGATCTGAGCATTCTGTGATAAGGGAGTGCATTAGTAAATACACATCCAAACATAAGAAATGTCTCCCTCAATCACACACACTCACATACATGAGCAAGTCACATACATTTATACATGAAAACTTCATGTATATGCATTTATATATGAAGTATTATATATAAACTATGGCAGATTTCCATAGAAGAAACAGACTCATTAATATGTACAAATGCCATTCTTGATCTATCAGCACTAGGATCCAGTTGATATGACACATTGCTGAGTCCCTCCCAGGAAGAGAATGTAATGAAAAACTTGAGATATTTATGTTAAAGCATGGGGGACTGGTTTTGTAGGGAAGAGTGGATGGATCTGGCAGATGTATAGGATGCCAATGAATATAATCAAAATTCATTGCATAAAATTTCCTTAAGAACTAAGGAAATGAGAATAAGTAAATGCATTTCTATCAGAGTTATGTGTGTATATATATATACAATTAAAATATAAGACTAATGTCATATGTAATATATGCATATTTGTCATGCAGATTATGATAGGTCACAACGTTGAGTAGCCCTGGTGATTTTGGCCATCCGCTGTGGAAATGAGACCTGCCTCCTTTGGGTGAGTTTTGAAGAGTATTCACAGTGTTGTGCAGACATCTGTGGTGCAGGTTGAAGAGAAACCAGCAGAGGGTGTTGCCCCTTCAGATGTGGTTAATGTCTCATCAGGTAGTGGCTTCACATGACAGACTGTCACTGTGCAGAAGGAGGTCCTTGTTTATGAGTGAGGAGATGCAATAAGGGTGAGGAGACTTGTCCTGTGAATTTGGTGAACTCCAGTGTCACTGTCTTCTGTGAACATGCTTCCTGACACCTGCTCAGTTCTGCTGCTCCTCTTGATGATCGGTGAGTTACATTTACCTAAGTGTTAATGCCATCATTTTCTTACGGTTGTGGGAGGCTTTACCTTCTTCCTCACATAGAAAAGTGACTCCTTCTTATTGATTTTCAGGAAAGATTAATGCAGACTCAGTGACCCAGACAGGGGACCTGGTTACTGTCACAGAGGGATCATCTGTGAGGCTGAACTGCACCTATCAGGCTACTTACTTAGATATTTTCCTTTTCTGGTACATGCAATATCACAACAAAGCCCCTCAGCTCCTCCTGAAGAGCTCCACAGACAACAAGAGGACAGAGCAGCAAGGGTTCCATGCCACCCTCCATAAGAGCAGCAGCTCCTTCCACCTGCAGAAGTCCTCAGTGCAGCTGGCAGACTCTGCCCTGTACTACTGTGCTCTGAGAGACACAGTGAGGGAGATGCAGGGGAAGCTGCACACAAACCAAGGTGCAGGAGGGTGAGGGGAGTGGCCCTGTGAGGGAGGGATGGTGACTTCTCTCAGTGGGGTTTAACCAGCCTCCTGAAAAACAACATCAAAACTGTGATTAAATTCCTAGAAACCTAGCAATCTGTGGATTTTCTGAAAGAATAGTATGGAAGCCACTGCTAGACATGGGCTTGACTTTGTTCTCCGGAAATACTGTTCTCTCCCTAAGTGGAGGACCTCTCATGAATAACACCTCCAGAAAACCAAGACATGGACTTTATCTCATCCAAGATGTCTTACAAAATTTAACGACTTAAATTCACCAACAATATTCTGTTATCTACCTAAGTGGAGGAGCTTTCACAGATAACACCTCCAGGAAAACTAAGACATAAAATTTATCTCTAAAGGATGTGTTACAAAAATCAGAGATTCAAATTAGGTGACAATATTCTGTCATTAGCCCACAAATTTATGACTAAATTAGGAACATGGACTCTAGTTTTTAAAAATCTCCTTCACAGTCACTCCACAAATTATTTAGATTCTTCCTCTTCTTGGTCCATGCTACTAAGTCTTTGGGATGCCTTCTGTTCTTGTTTACTGTTCTATTCTGAAAGGAAACAACATGACCAAGACAAATAATTGAAGAAAGAATTTAACAGGGGGCTTGATTGCAGTTTTAGGGGGTATGCCATGATGATTATGTTCCAAGCATAGTAGCAGGTAGACACCATGTTTCTCATTTTTCAAAGAACAGATCTGATTTCTGATTCAGTAGAAATTTGGCCCTGAGGGATATTAGATGAGTAGCACTCCCCACCCTAGGTTCAGAGCAGCTACTGCAGATGCACAGATGCAGCCATTAATCTGGGTACCACCTGGGCCCTTCATCCTCCTACAGCATCAGTGCTGAGTGGGGACTCCACACTAAAGAACATCTCTGTTCAGAGGGAAACAGCACAGAGTGACAGCATTTTTTTTCTCATTCAAAATTTCATCCAAAATATCCTACAGGGTTGGAGGAATCAGTTGCTATAATACTGTTTGAGACAGTGATGGATGGAGAAGGTATAAGGTTGACTGTGAGTTATAACTGAGGAGACTTTCTGTTTGCTTTCCATAACCAGTCACATTTCTCAAGCCGCCAACTTTATGGTGAAATATTTAAAATGCATTCCTCTATTGTTAAGACTGCACAGTGCACTTGTTCCGTGCATTCACCATGTGCACCATGTGCAATAACACACCATCACTGCTGCCTGTCACTGTAGCTTTTGACAAATGAAAAGATTAGGAAATATAATGATATATAAAGAAAGAGTAAAAGGGGGAATGAAAGAAAGCTAAGAGTTAAGCTGACATCAACAAAGAAAAAATATTTCTTTGCATCTGTATTGGCTCCAGAGAAAGATTCCATGGCTTTCTTTAAGATATGGGCTTCTAACCTCACATTGTTGCGTAAAGACCTTCCTTGTGGTCCACAGAGGGGCAGTGCTGAATCACAGTAGGTGAAGGCTCTGGCTCCCTCCTCAATAAGATGGACATTATTGTTTAAAATAACTAAATTAACGCCTATGTTTCATTAGGGAATAAATACATGCATCTATTGGTCCATTTACCTATATTATATCAGTTTACCCTGGGCCCATAGTGTTGACAAATAGGAATTTTAAGAGAACGGAATGAAGTCATGCTCTCCTACAGGGCTGGTGCCACATTACTTTCTCTAATGTACAATTCTGGTGCAGTCACCCACACTTGGTGTAATCTCCAGCCACACAGATATGACATGTGTCTAGAACTGTGTTTTATATTATTTCCACTGAAAAATCTACTCATGGTTAGGAGTAAGATCAGTTTCCTCTTTCAGGATCTACTCTAAGTTGATCCCACAGCAGTGTCCACACCCTTTTTTTCACTGTTTTGTCTAGACACACAAGCACCTTTGGTAAGCTTCAGTTTTCTGTTCTTGAGTGCAGAGAAGATACCTGAATACTCCCATACAGTAGGTAGATAGGCACTCAGGTAATATAAATCTGAGAACTATTTTAACTTTTTTCAGTTTTGAGGTTCCTATATTAAATAATGGGTTATAATAGCAAATGAAAACTTCAGAAATAAACAGTCCATTTGTTTTAAGTCACTCATTGTTCCATAAAGTACCAGAATCTCTCACCACTGATGTTTGTTTAAAATTACCCATTTTTCCTGGTAGTATCAGAAATCTCTCAGTCCTGATGTGAAGCAACTTTGTCCAGCATCTCCCCTCTGTTCATGTCTGTAGATTGTAGCATAGTTATGCTCTGGTTTTGACTGTCTTGTGTTTTCTATTACACTGAAAACACACCATGTCCACGGCAACTCTTATAAGGAAAACTTTTCGTTGTCATGGCTTACTTACACTTCAGATACTCAATTCATTATCATGGTGGCAGGGAGTATGACCCTGTGTTGCTGAATACTTCTTGTTCAGAAGGAAACAGGAAGTAGACTGACTCACAGGTCAAGGCTTGAGCACATATGAGACTTCAAAGCCTGCCTCCATAGTGGTACACTTCCTCTAACATGACCACATCTACTCCAGTAAGGCCACAACTCCTAGTCAGTGTCACTCCCTTTAAGATTTTGTGGTCAATTGCACTCAAACTGACACAATAGTCAATATTTAGTTACAAATGAGTATATAGCTTGTTTGGTGTTTCTGAATCTGTTACCTTACTCAGGATTGTCTTCTCTAGTTCTTCTTTTGCCAGCAGTTTTCACAAAGTCATTGTTTTAAACAGATAAGTCATACTCCATTGTGTAAATTAAAAGAACTGGTTCTTTAAAAGTTATACTATGCTTTATATTGTGATACTAAAATAAGATCTTGGGGATCTACAAGACAGGAAAGATGTTTCAATAATGATCTTTTTATGTGTCAGGTTGACAAGGGTCAGTTGTGATGGTTAATTTTTGTAAATTTAACACCAACTAGAAATACCTAGAAAGAAGAAACCTTAATCAAAGAATTTTTTTAAAGAATTAATAAATCATTTATTCATTAAAAATGGTCCTGTGAGAAAGTTGGTATCATGGGATCCTTATGCTTGGTGTATCATGCCCCTTATGATTGATTTTTTTCTTTTTTCCTTTTTTTTATTTAATTTTATATAACAAAGTCCAACTAAATGAAAACAAACATTTATACACAATATTTGGGAATTTGGGCATCGTTCTGTCCAAACTACTTCCTGCTGGTAAGGGGCGCTGTCTTGGGGAATTTGAAGAAGATTCAGATATCCTGGCTGTAGTCTGTAGGGCTGTTTTGTCCAGCTGTTTTGAATGTAGGATCACCTTGTACTCTGTTTCAGGCGGTCTGTCGTGATCAAACCACATTAGTCTGGAAGGAATCCACATCTTTTCATTTTCTGTGGAAACAAAAATAGAAATCCTTTTCCCCAGTAACTTGTCCTTCAACTTAAATTTTGGAGTCAAAGCATTTTTTTAATTTATTATTTTACAAGTCGATCCCAGTTCCCCCTCCCTCCCTCCCCCAGCCCTCCTTCCCTCCTTCCCTCCCTTTTACCCTCTCTGCCCTCTCACATGCACTCTAAACACCCTCCCCTCCCATCCCCCCACCATAATTCCATATGTAGGGGAATGCCATCCAGTTGGGGGTCATGTAGATCTGACAGGTCCTGTGAAGTAGGGACTAGGGTTTCTCTCCTGTCTCTAGATTAAGGCAGTTATCCCTCCATGGGGGATATGTTTGCAAAGTCCTTTTATGCACCAGGGATACATCCTGGCTCCACTGTCTGAGGTCTCTTAGACTGCTCAGTACTTCTGGCTGAGACCCATATTCAGGGGGGCCCAAGTCAGTCCCATGCTGGCTACCCAGCTATCAGTCTAGTGGCCCTTAGCTCCTCTTTGTTCAGGTAAGCTGTCTCTATGTGCTTCTGCCGCATGGTCTTGTCCTCTCCATCTGCTTCTGGGATCTAGTTCAAATCAGTGTTTATGTAGGGGTGTTCGCTCGTATTTTCAACAGGCATTAGTTGAGGGCTCCATGGAGAAGTTAGTTGTTGATCTCACTCTCTGGGTAGGGCATTTATGATAGCCTTTCCAAGGAAGATGAGATTGTTAGTTGGGAGCAGTCTTGTAGTTCTCTCAACCTTTCTTTGTGTTCAATTTTATCTTTAAACCAATATTGGCTCCCTCTTTTATGTTCTCTCTCTTTCTGTCTCTGTCTCTCTCTCTCTCTCTCTTTCCTATCTTCCATTCCTAACCAGGATCAATCCTCCTGGTCACACATGCCTTCCTCTCCTGTCCCTCATTTTCTACTACTTCTCTCTCCATTCACTGCTCCCCCCCACTTCCCCTGAGCTCTGGGGGACTTGTCCCTTCCCAGTTCTGTGAGGGACTTTATATGAATCTCTTAGAATACACCTTGTATCCTAGTTCCTCTGGTGATGTGAATTATAGGCTGGTGATCATTTGATCTAGGTCTAAAATACATATATGAGTGAGTACATACTGTGTTCCTCTTTTTGTGACTGGGTTACCTCATTCAGGATGGTTTCTTCAAGTGCCATCCACTTGCCTGCGAATTTCAAGATTCCATTATTTTTTTCTGCAGAGTAGTATTCCATTGTGTAGATGTGCCACATCTTCATTAACCATTCTTCAATTGAGGGGCATCTAGGTTGCTTCCATTTTCTTGCTATTACAAATAGTGCTGCTATGAACATAGTTGAACAGATGTCTTTGTTGCATGGATGTGAATCCTTTGGGTATATGCCTAAGATGGGGATTGCTGGGTCCTGTGGTAAACTAATTCCCATTTTCCTGAGGAACCGCCATACTGATCTCCAAAATGGCTGTATGAGTTTGCACTCCCACCAGCAGTGGAGGAGTGTTCCACTTTCTCCACATCCTCTCCAACATAGGTCATCACTGGTGTTTCTAATTTTAGCCATTCTGGCAGGGGTAAGATGGTATCTCAAAGTTGTTTTGATTTGCATTTCTCTGATAGCTAAGGATTTGGAGCATTTTCTTAAGTGTCTTTCAGCCTTTTTGATTTCCTCCATTGAGAATTCTTTCTTCAGTTCTGTACCCCATTTTTTAATAGGGTTATTTGGTGTTTTGTTGACTAGTTTCCCGAGTTCTTTGTGTATTTTGGAGATCAGCCCTTTGTCGGATATAGGATTGGTGAAAATATTTTCCCAGTCTGTGGGCTGCCGATTGGTCTTGTCAACTGTGTCCTTCACCTTACAGAAGCTTCTAAGTTTGTAGAGGTCCCATTTATTAATTGTTTCCTTCAGTGTCTGTGCCCCCGGAGTTATGTTCAGGAAGCAGTCTCCTATACCAATTTGTTCAAGGGTACCTCCTACTTTCTCTTCTAAGAGGTTCAATGTGGCTGGATTGATGTTGAGGTCTTTGATCCATTTGGACTTGAGTTTTGTGCATGGCGACAGACATGGGTCTATCTGCAGTCTTCTACACACCCTCATCCAATTGTGCCAGCACCATTTGTTGAAGATGCTGTCCTGCCCCATTGTATAATTTTAGCTGTTTTGTCGAAAATCAGGTATTCATAGGTGCGAGGATTAATATCAGGATTTTCAATTCGATTCCATTGGTCTACCTGTCTATTTTTATGCCAATACCAGGCTGTTTTCAGAACTATAGCTCTGTAGTAGAGCTTAAAGTCCGGAATGGTGATGCCTCCTGAAGTTCTTTTATTGTATAGGGTTATTTTGGCTATCCTGGGTCTTTTGTTTTTCCATATAAAGTTGGTTATTAGCCTTTCAAGGTTGGTGAAGAATTGTGGTGGGATTTTAATGGGGATTGCATTGAATCTGTAGATTGCTTTTGGTAAGATTGCCATTTTTACTATGTTAATCCTACCTAACCAAGAGCATGGGAGATCTTTCCATTTTCTGGTATCTTCTTTAATTTCTTTCTTTAGAGTCACAAAGTTCTTATTATGTAGGTCTTTTACTTGTTTTGTAAGTATTACACCAAGATACTTTATGTTGCTTGTGGCTATTGTAAAGGGTGATGTTTCTCTAATTTCTTTCTCGGCCTCTTTGTCGTCTGAAAAAAATAGGGCTACTGATTTTTTTTTTTTGAGTTTATCTTGTATCCTGCTAGTTTGCTGAAGGTGTTTATCAGCTGTAGGAGTTCCCTGGTAGAGTTTATTGGGTCGCTTATGTAAACTATCATATCATCTGCAAATACAGACAGTTTGACTTCTTCGTTTCCCATTTGGATCCCCTTGATCTCCTTTTGTTGTCTTATAGCATTAGCTAGAACTTCCAGTACGATATTGAAGAGATATGAAGAGAGAGGACAGCTTTGTCTTGTTCCTGATTTTAGAGGAATTGGCTTAAGTTTCTCTCCATTCAGTTTGATGTTGGCAGTTGGTTTGCTGTATATTGCCCTTATTATGTTTAGGTATGTTCCTGTTATCCCTGACCTCTCTAATACCTTTATCATGAAAGGGTGTTGAATTTTGTCTAAGGCTTTTTCCGCATCTAGGGAGATAATCATATGGTTTTTCTTTTTCTGTTTGTTTATATGGTGGATCACGTTGATAGATTTTCGTATGTTAAACCATCCCTGCATTCCAGGTATGAAGCCTACTTGGTCATGGTGGATGATTTGTCTGATGTATTCTCGAATTCAGTTTGCCAGTATTTTATTGAGTATTTTTGCATCGATGTTCATCAGGGATATTGGTCTGTAGTTTTCTTTCTTAGTTGTGTCTTTGTGAGGTTTGGGTACCAAAGTTATTGTGGCCTCATAAAAAGAGTTTGGCAATGAACCTTCTGTTTCTATCTTGTGGAACAGTTTGAGGAGTATTGGTATTAGTTCTTCCTTGAATGTCTGGTAGAATTCAGCGCTGAATCCATCTGGCCCTGGACTTTTTTTGGTTGGAAGGCTTTCGATGACTGCTTCTATTTCATTGCGGGTTATAGGTCTATTTAAGTTGTTTGTCTGTTCTTGATTTAATTTTGGTAAGTGATAGTTATCCAGAAAGTTGTCCATTTCCTTTGAATTTTCAATTTTTGTGGAATACAGGTTTTCAAAGTATGACCTGAAAATTGTCTGGATTTCCTCTGTGTCTGTTGTTATGTTCCCCATTTCGTTTCTGATTTTGTTAATTTGCATGTTCTGTCTCTGCTTTTTCGTTAATTTGGATAAAGGTTTCTCTATCTTTTTGTTTGTTTGTTTTCTCAAAAAAACAACTCTTTGTTGCATTGATTTTTGGTATTGTTTTCCTGGTTTCTATTTTGTTGATTTCAGCCCTCAAGTTGATTATTTCCTGGCGTCTACTCCTGCGGGGGTGTATTGCGGTAAATAAGGATCAGGATAAACAAATAGGCTGAATAGATGTTTATTCAGGGAGAAATAACTTACAACCTAGACAGATGAACACCAGGAAATTCAACCCGATCCTCTCCTGTCCGAGTCACGCCAGAGAGAAAGCGCCTTCCTGGCCCCCTCCGACCTCCTTCCTCAGGTCACCTCCGCCCATAGCTCCACCCCCCAATGGGCGTGGTCAGTGCTACAGAAGGACTACCTCACTACAATTCCCCTTTTAGTCTAAAGAAAAGATTTAGGCTTAATACAAAACTATATACAAAACAGTGAATAACAAGTGTGCTCTAAGAAAAGGAAAATCGAGAACAAAATGACCTACATATCTAGTCCTAGGGTGAGGGCATAATGGAGTTTACAATAGAGTTGTCCTAAGCTGGAAAACGTAAGTCTAGTACCTAATATATCTAACTAGGAAGAGAGAATAATAGTTGTGATAGTTTAATCTTCAACCTCATCAAGACCTGAGAAGGAAAATAACAATACTAGAGTAGACAGGAAATGCGGATGGACAACTTCCAAAACGGTGCAGCAAGGACAGAAACAGCAAGCCACCTGAACAGTCACCCTAGGTCTCACAGCGACGTTGGTACACCCAGATTTGGCTAAGGCCAAGAGAACTTGACAGACCACAACAACAGCAGGGAAATAGAATGGCTGTCTTACCCTGACTTGGCAAGGTCAAACCGTCTTCTATATTTGTCTCCTGCAAGCACATAGGACTGCATGTCCAAATCAGTGGTCAAGGTGGGGACAATTCTATGCCCAACAGGCCATTAGCTGAGGCGAGATTGAACTCCAGCAGGAGCAACAACAGTGTCCAACATATTTTCGGGAAAGTGCACGGTGCTGTCAGGAGCAACAGTGTCTCATGTCAATGGAGTACTAATATTAAAACATTTAAATGCCATGTTCTGCATGTCTATGAAGTGATTGAAGATTAAGCATCTATATCTGACTAATCTCATAGGTACAGGAAATGTGAGTGAAGATAATCTGTAATACTCGGGAACTTAGCTAAAAGACTGATTAAAACTTTCCTGAGTAAAGCAGGAACAAATACTTAAACAATATAACTATTTACATATACCTACATGTAAATCCCTAAAATAGAGGTAGAGTATAAGTGTCAAGACAAGAGGTAGAACTATAAAGGGCAGCAAGATAAATATCCCAAATTGTATCAATATACAAAATGTCTTGAACACAAGAAAAGTATACATACATAGAATATGGTAAAAAATAATGTGCATAAATATTATAAGTGGAAACATTTAACACAATATAACAAAATATAAACTTAATTTTACATAGCTTACCACATAGGAATACATAACAATGTAAGCTGTAAAATACTATCTCATTCATACTCAAATTCTCAAGGAAATAGGCTAATCTACTTATATCCCATCTAAACCATACCTTTACCCACCATTCCCTATTCCTGTCTAAAAGATAAACCCGAGTGTAAGCATCACCCAATCCCAAATAACTAAAACCAACCCAAAGACGATGACTATTATCCCAAATTTCCAAGGGTAGGGAAAGGGGGCGTAGTCATATTAAGATTACTTCCTGTTGAAATGGGACGATGATTGCTCCAATGGATCCTGTAGGAAGAAAATTTTTAGCAACCAAATTTCTCAACAGAACTGGCTGTGACATATGTAGTTAGTCACTGTGTGGCAGAAAATTCTTGACTGTAGTTCTATTTGAAACTGGCCAGGGTGTAATAAAAAGGTGCACCATTACAGCTAGCTAGTCATGAGTTGTCTCGAGCAAAACAGTCTCAAACCGGTTTTAGGGTGATGTTTGTAGTTCCGATGTATCAGGTTGAGTCAAGTGGAAATGATGATGTGGGGCCCCATCTTCTTTCCGGAAAGTTCAAAGACTGCTGTTAGGAATCGTTATTATTTCTTGTGGAAAAGTTACACATCAATATTAAAGTAAAATTTTCAAGTTTTAAGGTATGCATTAGGGAAAGACAACAATAAGCATTAAAAGTATGTGAGAAAATTAGGATTTCAGAGAGAAAATTGCATAAGATATGAGTCCCCAGATTTTGTTTCTTCTGCCTTACACCAATTGGCTTCTTGATTTAAGGCAGAAACCATGAATTTAATCTTAACAACATGTTTGAATTTAGAGAAGGAAAGCCAAATCCAACTCCAAAGCCAGCATTGGTTTACAAAATTTGGGACTTCACAAAATCAGGAATACTAGATAATAGAGAGAAATAGATTTCTATATAGAAATAGTTTACTACAATTAAATATTTTTTTTTTTTTTTTTTTTTTTTACCATATATCAGATTCTGCTTCTTTAAGTAATTGTTTCTGAAGAGCTGTCTTCTCTTCTGTAGGCACCTATATGTTTAGTGTCTTTTGGCTGTTTGATGATAGGTTTTCTCTGTTTTTCTGTAAAAACAAGAACAGAACACTTCCCCTACCTTTGAGAGGCCTCCGCACACCTCATAGGACCTAGTTTGTTGGATGACTTGTCATTTCTTTTCATTAAGATGCTTCTTTTGTTCAACTCGGATCTTGATTAACTTAGATGGTATCCATAGTTTTTCTTCTCCTGTAGATACAAATGCAAAACCCCTACCCCAACGTAACACATATCCTGCTTTCCATTCTGAGGTCAGTACATCCTTGAAATACAGTGGCTGATTTAGTTCAGAAGTTTTTTCTATTGTCCAGTGTCTTTCTGCAGCTGTTTTTCCTTTTTCATCAGCATTAAGAAAGTTTAATGTTAATAAAGCATTATGTAATCTGTGTTTGGGTGTTTTGGTTCCTCCTGCCTGTTTATGGAGCATTTCTTTTAAAGTACGATTGGATCTCTCAACCACTGCTTGTCCTGTAGGATTGTGTGGTATACCAGTTATGTGCTTTATCTTGTAATACTCAAAAAACTGTTTCAATTTGCTGGAGACATATGCTGGAGCATTGTCAGTTTTTATTTGTGCAGGTATGCCCATAATGGCCATTACCTCTAAAAGGTGCGTTATAACAGAATCAGCCTTTTCAGAGCTCAGAGCAGTAGCCCACTGAAACCCTGAAAATGTATCTATAGTGTGATGTACATATTTTAATTTTCCAAATTCTGCAAAATGAAACACATCCATTTGCCATATTTCATTCCTATTTATACCTTTAGGGTTACTGCCTGGTGGTAAAGGAGTTTGGTTATAGAATGAGCAAGTAGGACATTTCCTTACTATTTCCTTGGCTTGTTCCCAAGTGATAGAAAAATCCTTTTTTAAACCTTTGCTGTTCACGTGGTGTTTCTTATGAAACTCTGAGGCTTCTAGCACACTTCCTATCAATAAACGATCAATTTCATCATTGCCTTGTGCTAGAGGACCTGGCAGACCCGTATGGGATCTGATGTGTGTTATATATATAGGATGAGTCCTCTTTCTGATAGTATCTTGTAACTGTATAAACAATGAAGTTAATTCTGTATTGTCAGGAATAAATTCTGCAGTCTCAATGTGTAAAACGACTCTCTCTGCATATTGAGAGTCAGTAACTATATTGAGGGGTTCTTTAAAATCCATAAGTACCATGAGAATGGCATACAATTCTGCCTTTTGTACAGAATTGTAAGGGCTTTGAACCACTTTACTAATATTTACTGATTTATATCCTGCCTTACCTGATTTATTTGCATCAGTGTAGAATGTATGAACTCCAGAAATAGGTGTTTTTCTTACAATGCGTGGAAGAATCCAAATCGTTTTCTTTATGAATTTGATTTTCTCAGTTTTGGGATAGTTGTTGGTAATTGTTCCCAAAAAGTTACTGGAAGCTCTCTGCCAATATTCGTTATCTTTCCATAAGGAAGAAATTTCCTCATTAGTTAAAGGTACTATAATTTCTGCTGGGTCCCTTCCTATTAGCTGACGAAGTCTTAATTTACCTTTTATAATCAAGTCAGAGATCTTTTTTATATATGTTTTCAGTTTTTTATTTTGTTTATGTGGTAGGAATATCCATTTTAATATGATATCTTCTCTCTGCATCAAAATCCCTGAAGGATATTCTCTAGATGGTAATATAACCAGAATACAGTCTAGGTTTGGATCCACATGGTCCACATGTGCTTCTAGTATCCTCTTTTCTACCCATTCTAATTCCTTCTCAGCTTCAGCTGATAGTATTCGTGGACTATTCAAGTCCTTATCTCCTTTTAGGGCCATTTTCAAGTAATCTCAAACCATTTCTTTAAGAATATCATGTTAATGATGAAACCCATTGCTATTACAAAATAAAAGTATATATTGGTCCAGTCATAAGTTTCTTCTGCTAAAATCCCTTCTACATATGAAGTAAAATAATTCCTAAAGTTCTGCATAGTAAAATTATCTGCCATAGTTATAGAACAATTTATCTCAGATTTTATATCAGCTTAAATTGCAAAGGATGTTACAATTACCTTAGGTGTAATTCTGCTGTCCTGGAACTTTGATGCTTTTAGTTGTATATCTCCGCTTGTGGTAGCTACGCCTGGAGGTGTGTCATCAAATAGCGCCTAGCCGCCCAGGCTCGTCTGATCCCGGTTCCTGTAAAAAGTTCTTAACAAACTATGGCAAGCAGAATTTTGTTAAAAGGGGACTTTTGGAGTTACTTGTAACACAAGACGAAACGCGTGCAAGCCGGGCGGGTGCTGCTGGGCGGGTGGCGCTGGGTGGGTGCCGCTGGGCGGGTGCCGCCGGGCGGGTGCCGCCGAGAGGCTCTGCGCGAATGCAAAGTCCCGTGCGGAAATGGGCAAAAAATGTTAAGCGGTAAGTGCCTTCTCAGGTCTGCTTTAGCGGCAAAGATCTCCTTTGCAGTAAGGAAGAGGCAAATGTCCCAAAGCTGTGGTGAGTCCACCTGGTTAAACCCTGCCCGTTGGGGAAGGTGGGGGAGGGGGCGGCTTCTGCCGCCTGGGGGCAAAACCCAGGTAAATTCCGCTTCTGACACCAGATATTGCGGTAAATAAGGATCAGGATAAACAAATAGGCTGAATAGATGTTTATTCAGGGAGAAATAACTTACAACCTAGACAGATGAACACCAGGAAATTCAACCCGATCCTCTCCTGTCCGAGTCACGCCAGAAAGAGAGCGCCTTCCTGGCCCCCTCCGACCTCCTTCCTCAGGTCACCTCCGCCCATAGCTCCACCCCCCAATGGGCGTGGTCAGTGCTACAGAAGGACTACCTCACTACAGGGGTGTATTCGCTTCTCTCTGTTCTAAGATTTTCAGTTGGGCTATTAATTCTCTCATGTGACTATCCTCTGTTTTCTTCATATGGGCACTTAGTGCAATGAACTTCCCTCGTAGCACTGCTTTCAAGGTGTCCCATAAGTTCGGGTATGTTGTATCCTCATTCTCGTTGAATATTAGAAAGTCTTTAATTTCTTTCTTGATTTCTTCTTTGACCCAGGAGTGATGCAATTGCACATTGTTCAGTTTCCATGAGTTTGCAGGTTTTCTGCTATTTGTGTTGTTGTTGAATTCCAATTTTAAAGCATGGTGGTCCGATAAGATACAGGGGACTATTTCTATTCTCTTGTATCTGTTGAGGTTTGTTATGTCTACTAGTATGTGGTCGATTTTAGAGAAGGTTCCATGTGGAGCAGAGAAGAAGGTATATTCTTTTGTCTTTGGATGGAATGTTCTATAGATGTCTGTTAAACCCGATTGAGACATAACTTCTGTTAGTTCTTTTGTCTCTTTGTCGAGTTTCTGATTTGTGGTCCTGTCTAGTGTTGAGAGTGGTGTATTGAAGTCTCCCACTATAAGTGTGTGAAGTTTTATAGGAGCTTTGAGTTTTAGTAGTGTTTCTTTTACGAATGTGGGTGACTTTGTATTAGGGGCATAGATGTTCAGAACTGAGACTTTGTGTTGATGGATTTCTCCTGAGATGAATATGAAATGACCGTCTTCATCTCTTTTGACTAATTTTGGTTTGAAGTCTAACTTGTTAGATATTAGGATAGCTACGCCTGCTTGCTTCTCATTTCCATTTGGTTAGAAAATCTTTTCCCAACCCTTTACCCTGAGGTAATGTCTATCTTTGAAGCTAAGATGTGTTTCTTGTATGCAGCAGAAGGATGGATTCTGTCTTCGTATCCATTCTGTTAGCCTGTGTCTTTTTATAGGTGAATTAAGACCATTAATGTTGAGGGTGAGTAAGGACCAGTGATTGTTGATGCTTGTTTGATTTAGGTTTGTTGTTGGCAGTGGTATTGTGAATATATTTGTTCTGCTTCACCCTAGGTTTCTGGTGTAGTTGGATTGTCTGTTGCCTACATTTTTGTGGGCGTAGTTACCTTCCTTGGGTTGGAGTTTTCCTTCCAATACTTTCTGTAGGGCTGGATTTGTAGATACATATTGGGAAAATCTGGTTTTGTCATTAAATATCTTGTTCTCTCCATCTATATTGATTGAGAGTTTTGCTGGATATAGTAGCCTAGGCTGGCATCCGTGTTCTCTTAATACTTTTAGAACATTTATCCAGGACCTTCTGGCCTTGAGGGTTTCCATGGAGAAGTCAGATGTAATTTTGATAGGTCTGCCTTTATATGTTACCTGTCCTTTTTCCTTCGCTGCTCTTAATATTCTTTCTTTATTCTGTATGCTAGGTGTTTTGATTATTATATGTCGAGGGGTCTTTTTTCTTTGGCCCAGCCTATTTGGGGTTCGGTATGCTTCTTGTCCTTCATGGTCATGTCCTTCTTCAGATTTGGAAAGTTTTCCTCGATGTTTTTGTTGAATATGTTTTCACCACCTTTGAGCTGGGCTTCCTCACCTTCCTCTATGCCTATTATTCTTAGGTTTGGCCTTTTCATGGTGTCCCACATTTCCTGGATGTTTTGTGTTAAGGATTTGTTGGGTTTATGGTTTTCTTTGGTCAATGAATCTATTTCTTCTAGTTTATCTTCTGCACCTGAGATTCTCTCTTCCATCTCTTGAATTCTGTTGGTTATGCTTGTGTCCGTGGTTGCCGATTTTTTGCCCAGCTTTTCAATTTCCAGCATTCCTTCCATTTGTATTGCCTTTATTTTCTCAATTTCAGTTTTCAAGTCTTGAACCATTTCCTTCACCTGGTTAATTGTTTTTTTTCTTGGCTTTCTGTACTTTCCTTAAGGAATTTGTTCATTTCTTCCACTTTTTTGTTTGTTTTATCCTCCATTTCTTTAAGGGATTTTCTCACATCTTCTTTGAGGGCCTCTATCATTTTTATGATGGTAATTTTTAAGTTGTACCCTTCTGCTTCCTCTGCTTTGTTGTTGTGTTCCATTCTAGTTGGTGTAGATTCCCTAGATTCTGGTGGTGTCATGTTTGTCTTTCTGTTGTTAGGTGTTCTCTTGTATTGCCTTCTTCCCATAGTTTCTTCCAGCAGGTGTTGGTGGTGTCTCTTCCGTCTCTCTATGGTTTTTCCCTGATGGGCTTATGTGGGTCTGAGATTCAATAGCTGTATCTCTGTGTGGTCCAAGCTCTCTAGGAGGTTTCTTCACAGACAGGGATCCAGGGATGGGGTCAAAGATGAGGATCCAGAAGAAGATGCCAGCAGGTACTCACAGTGGTCCTCTGGCCAATAGCTCTGGCCAATAGCTCTGGCCAATAGCTGGCGGAAGAGGGCTAGGGCTGAGCTGGAACTTGAGAAGGTTTTGCAGGGTAGTGGGATCTCACTGGAAACTGGTGCTCTCCAGCTGAGACCTCGTTCTTTGGCAGGGGCCAGGATTTCGTGGTCAAGGATCTTGCCTGCAGGAACTCCGAGTGGACCTGCAGAGATAGGCAGATCTCTGGGAGGGGCCCAGGACTCCAGCAGAGGACTGGAGGCGGGGTCAGAGACCAAGCTGGTGGAAATTACAGGTGGTCCTGCGTGGATAGTCAGGTCTCCTTTGTTCAGAGTTGCTCCGAGAAGTCCTGGAAGTAGGGTGGACTGTTGGCTCCACCCTCTGTCCCAGTGCTCAACCAGAGAGGCAGGACCCTGGGTGGGATAGGGCACAAGGTAGGGGGGGGGTAGGCTGGCGGTGGGGATGAGTGGGGTTGTATCAGAGCTCCAAGGGTGCTCTCAATGGGGACCAGAGACAGAAGCAGCAGGATCAGGGGCCAATCCAGGGAGTTCAGGCGGGGGAGGGGGGAAAAGAGGTTGTAGGGGACCGGCAGCCCTGATTGGGCCCAGACTCACCTCTGGCCAATAGCTGGCAGAAGAGGAGGAGGGCTGGGCTGGAACTTGAGAAGGTTTTGCAGGGTAGTGGGATCTCACTGGAAACTGGCGCTCTCCAGCTGAGACCTCATTCTTTGGCAGAGGCCAGGATTTGGGGGTCAAGGATCTTGCCCCAAGAATTTTATTTCTTATAAATATTTGTGTACTTTTTCTTCATTAACAATTGACAAATGAAACCCCAGCCTATTGTGGGCCTTGTCACCCCTGGGCAGAATTTCCTGATTTGCATAAAAACAAGATGATCAAGCCAGGGGGAGCAAGAAATTATGAAGATTTCATATATGGTTCTTGCCACTGTTACAACTTGAATTCCTCATTAGGAGAACCAGTGATGGGCCATAGTCACAAATGTAAACCCAATAATTTAGTTCCTCCCTAAGTTTAATCTGATCATTATGTTTATTTTAGCAATAGTAATCAAATTAATTCAAACACCAGAAGAGCTAATCCTATCCTGACATTGGAATTTTCATTTGTTATCCTGTAGTGTATAGTAGGCCTATTCTTTCTTTATAATAAGGTAACTCCATCATAACTCTTTTTAATGTATGTTTGTATATAAGCTTCTACAATGGAGAAAAATATAATTTGATCCTTTCATTAATTTTACAATTATTATAGTTATCGTTACACATTAATTGCACAAATTTGTGAGTTTCTTTATAAAATTTAAATAAATTAATTTGTATTGATATCTTTGTATACATCCCATCTTCACCCTCTGTTTTCCTCTCCTAGTCTCCTGTCTTTATTCCCCCTCCATTTACTCATTTGTATAGCTTCTATTTTCTTTCTTTTTTTTAAATTATGAAACTCTTGTCCAGTTACTATGATTCTTATTGGCTAACTCTGTCTAAATTATTAACACAAAATGACTAATATATGTATTTCTACATGATCTAATCTTAACCAGAATGCCAAACTCATGTGTCCTCTCTTCCTGACATCATATTGTGACTCTAGCTCCTATTTTCAAACAATCTTTTCTTTCATTTCTTTGCTTTCTTTCTTCTTTTAAGTTTTCACATCTCAGAACACATATGTGTTGTGTGTCTCTACATGTCTTTCAATCCACTTTTTTGTAGATGGCTCAGTTCATTTAACCTGTGATTCAGCATTACTGTGTTGCTTTAGGCACAGTATTTTATTCATTCATCCTTTGACAGGTGGTACCCAGGCTATGGCTACATCTTCCAATTATGAATGGTGTTGTAATAAACACATATGCAGATCTCTTATATGATGACATCAGTTACCCTGGATAAGTGTTCTTAAGTGGATTATTGCTTGATTGCTTGCTCTCTCACTCTATTTCTTTCCCTCTCTCACATTCACTATCTTGTTTCTTCCTTTATGACTTTCAGAAAGTCCACACTGCTATTCTTTGTAGCTAGAATTATGAGGAGAGAATTGACTGTATTTTCAGCAATAGTAAAGTTGAGCAAAATGGGTAAGTTCTTCCCATGTCAGCAATAGTTTTAGACAAAATGTTTGTGAGGGGTGGAACTTGTTGAAAGAACTAGGTGACAGGGAAGTTGGAATCTGTGTCTATGTTCTCGGAGAGATGAAAGGCCACCTTCATTCTCAGCAAACTTCAGTCTAGGAGGAAGGACAAGATCCTGAAAGCATCACACAGCCTGTGAGTCATGGAGGAGAAACCCCAGCATGTGAGATTAATGTGGAGAACTAGGGCCATGGACAAAATCATGGATGCTGAAACCACAGACAGGAAGGATATACTTGGGAACCTAATGACATTTGTTATTTCTTTATATAGACGTGAGTAGCCAGCAGGAGGAGGGAAGTGATTGGCAGCAAGTGAGACAAAATTCCCAATCTCTGCCAGTCTGGGAAGGACAGACTTCAATTCTGAACTGCACTTATGAGAACAGTGCATCTAACTACTTTCCCTGGTACTGGCAGTTCCCTGGGGAAGGCCCTGCACTTCTGATAACCATGAACTCAATGTCAAATAAAAAGTAAGATAGAAGATTCACAGTCTTCTTCAGTAAAAGGGATAAACAGCTCTCCTTGCACATCACAGATTCTCAGCCTGGATACACAGATCCATATCTACTTCTGTGTGGCCCTTGGTGTTAACAGAGACCCTGGCCTGACTGTCTTTGCAACATGGACTCAGACATAGTCCTAGGCTGCAATCCAGGCCTGGATGTCACCATGGCCATGTTTGGCAGTTCAGGTCACTCAGATAGGTGTGGACCCAATAATACCATGTTCCCAGGTGGTGGCCCACATTCCAGGGTCTACAATGTCTTTGATGACAATAGGGCCCGAGACATAAATACAAATCCTGTCTGCAACAAGGACATGGATCTACACTTGGTCCTCAGCAGCAGTCCCTGTCCTGATGCCATTATGTTCCTAGGTGGCATTACATGCTTCTAAGACATGCATGGCCCCTCTGGAGGCATGTCCCGTTGACACCAATATGGTCACAGATGTGAAACTACTGAAAATGGCTGCAAGACCCTCATTGGTAAAATGATACCATGGATATCAACACAGACACACATAACTGTGTCAGGGCCATGGACAAGACATGGCCCTTTGTAGCAGTCAAGTCTGGGACATCATCATGGCCCAGATGGCAAGCAGGACGTAGATTTCTTTCATACTCTCTAAGTGAATGTGTTATTTCCTGAGAGGCTTTAGAGCTATATCTGTGTGTTTCTCATTAATTTGGTGCACATGATCATTTCATGAAATGTGTATACAGAGTGCTATATTAATGAGATAACTAAATAATGACTACAATGATACAACACCATTCACATCAAAGACTTCTGTAGCCCTGACTGCCTGGAAACTCACTTTATAGCCCAGTCTGGGCATTCAAGAGATTTGGGGTTATAGAATCTGGGGATACTAGAAAGAAAGAGATGAAATTTGACCATATAATTGGTTCTAAGATAGAAGAGTGGAAAATCAACTTATATTCATAAAATATAGTCAGTTTACTAAACACTGAATTAAAGGGAACAGCCAATATGAACAGTGAGTAGAGTTAGCAAATACAAAAAGAATAACAACAAAATGAAGAACAAATAAATAGAAAAATTCAAACCATAACAAAGAACACAAAAAAACCTAAACAAACAAAATCCAACCAAAATCCAAACTAAATAAATAAAGCTATGCAACATTTTCTTCCTACAGATTTAGCTGTACAGACCTACAGCCTTAAGATGGCCTTGGAATCATGGCAAGGAGGCAGTCACAGGGAGTAAAAAGTCTTTTGAAAGATAGTATAACCATGTCTACACTCCATGATGTTGTGCCCCTCAGTCTGTTGAATATCAGGGTGCTCAGTAATTCTTGTCTCAGGTCTTCTGCTTCTGAAACTCCTTTTAGATGTTTTTTTCCTTGGAAGTACTGAGTCAATGGACCAATGGGTCCCTTTGGGCCTGCATCACCTGGAGGTCAGGCGGTGTTTGGCTCACTGGTGACTTCACAGCTATAAATGGTTGTCTTCTGAGGAGGAGGTCTTGATCTGAGGATGTAGATTGTCATGGATTCATGGTGTCTGTGGCTTCTTTGGCATCCTCAGTTCTCGAAAGATCCGCTATTGAGAAGGAAAGACAATCAGACCCCCAAGCAGGCTGGATGGGCCACAGGCTAGAAAAAAAGTCTTGGCCTATTCACACTGGAGACCAAGGTCAAGAGTTCCTAGCCCCCCACCAATGCTATGTTTGCTGTGGAAAGGAGGCAATGTTTACTCACTTGTGAGATTCAGTGCACCTGACGCAGCAGCTCTGTCTGCTGAAGGCTCTCATCCTGGGATCGTGCTGGTTCCAAGTCAGACTGGAGAGTTTTTGACCTACAGGAGGAAGGCAGTTAGGGAACAGGCATGGTGGGGACCAGCTGTACTAGCTATTCGGTCTGAACCAACTCTGTTCAGTTGGACAACCCTGCATGAGATTTCAGCTGAGTGCTTTCCTGCATTCCCCAAGGGAGAAGGTTCAGAGTACACCTGTCCTGGAGTATTTGGTTTTGTTTTTTGTTTGTTTGTTTGTTGTTGTTTGTTTTATTTTGTTTTTCAATAGCTTCTAAAATCTACTCTATTTATCTAACTATACTGTCCTGGGCACAAAAATCAGCCCATTCCTCAAGTTGTCTAGATGCATTATGTTAGAATGAATATAATAAAGTAGCAATGTATGAGTAACAGTTAAGGACAGATATGCATGGCCTTGATTAGACACCAGGTGAATGTGAGCCACCTGGAAAACTGAATGTGGATCCTCTAGACAGCCAGAAAAATAAAAGCATTGAATGTTCCATTTATTCCTGCAGCATAGAAATATGCCTGGGTTAAACTCCCAACCCCTAAATGTTCTTAAAACCACAAAACTCATCTCACATGAAAGGGATCCACAGTAAAGAGAGCCTGTAATCAGTAGGAGTGAGCTTCATGCATATCTGCCCAAAGATAGAAACTTCTCTCTAATGGTGACATTCCAGGAAGAATATAGGACACACTGTCCTCTACAACAAACCCTAATCCTGCTAGTTTTAAAATGACCATGGGGAGACTTCTGGGGAGACACAGGGGATAAGGTGCTGAAAAAATATCAGAGACTTTAGAAAGTAATAGGGGGTAAACAATCCCCAAATCAAGACGTATCCAACAGTATTTCCTGGGGAGGTTTCTGTTGATTGGTCCAGCACAATTCCCTGAGGTATTATTTCCCTCACTGGAGATGAGAGCCATCTATATGACGATTGTCACAAAGGGGACAAAGACCAGGTAATGGTGACCTACATGCTCCTAAGGGTTTTTCCTGGCTCAGGTTCCGACCTCTTCTCTAAGACGTTGAAGGGATGCTTCATTTTTTCTGCCAGCTCCTTTTGCTGGGTGATCTGCTCTTTCTGATTCAGCAGGTTCTTTGGTCTTTCATCCAGGATTTCTTCTTGCTGTTCATTAGAGATTTTGTTCTCAGTGGAGGGTTGCTCACCCACATGCACACACATTAACTCATGTGCACACACAAGTACATTTATGCACTCATACAAGCACACAGTAATTCACTAACATGTTTAATTTACCAGTTAGTGCTGATGTAATGAGCAATCACCACAGACACTTGAGAACAAGGTAAACATTTGTTGGACAAGAGAGGACACAGCAGGCATAAAGATAGGCAGCTCAGTCATTGAAGTGTCTATCCTGTAAACCTAATACACAGACAGGTGGACTGCTTGGGTCCTGGTCTTTTACTGTAGCCTGCTTAGGAAGTTCCCAGAATGTGCAGTGTAGGAATATTAACCATCATGGGACCCTGGTCTTGTCCAAAGCCCACAGGTCTTGTTCACAGCTTCCCAGTTGCCTCCAAGATGAGCAACTTTCTATAAAATAGTTTCTTTTAGCACAGACTGTCTCATTTCAGGCCCAAAGAAATGAGCTCAGAAAACTAGAAAATCTCTAAAACCAGGAGTCAAAAACAACATTCTTCGATTTGTGTGAGTAACAAAAGGTTGAGAGAAGATTCAGAGAGAAATGACTGCATATCACCTGCAGAATTTTTCAGGAATGCAGCACTCTACATAACCATGAGAGCGAATCTGTTCCAAGACACACTATGTCCATGATAAAATCAGCAAAACAATGTCAACAAGAAGATGCATTATAGGATACCTGTTGTGAAGCCAATGAGACAAAGCAGATATTTCCTGTTTTGTTAGCTCTGTGCAGTGAAAGGAAATAAGTCTACTTTACTTTTTTAAAATTACTGTATTGTTTTATTATGTTATTTATTAAAAAGCACATTAATTCTAAAACAATAAATATGTATAAAATGAAGACACAGCTACTACATCTTTCCTCTTGAAATTTGGAAAAGTGAGAAGAGACAAAACAAGAGAGATGATCCACCTTGAAGGGCACAGGAGATTCAAAGAGTGCTGGCCAGCCAGATTAACCAAAACAGTAAATTTTAGGTTCTCAAGCCTAAATTTTATGGGCTCAAGCGAATAAGGGCAACTGAACACAACACCACATGTCATTATCTGGCCTGGCAAAACACACACCATACACACATCTAAACACCCATGCATATATCACACAAAGACCACATAAGTCATAAGTGAGCAGAAAGAAATAAAGAGGACATCATGTTGAATGAACAGTTGAATTTACACTATACATCATGCATTTAAATGAGACCCACAGCATTTCTATCCATCCCTAGGGAACTAGACATTCCTAGAGAAGCACACAGCTGAGGCAAACTAGGTTGACATTATTGGAGAAAATGTTCTCTTGAAGCCTAAATCTGTCTCCTCAATGCTCAACCTGTCAAGGTTCTCCCACCTCTATGGTCATTCAGTCAGCTTCAGACTGGAAGCTCCAGGAAGGGAGAAACTTCTAGCACAACCCACAGGAAATAGGGCTGACAATATTATACTCAGGCCTCTCTCAATTAAAGTCAAGTATTAAATCAAAAAAAGAAAACACATTGGGATGCAGAAAGAACCACAACCCCACAGTTTACAGTGAGAACCACTCACTGGACATTGGCATTGGGATCCAGTCCTTCCAAACAGCTTCCAACCTGTGATCATATGTGACCTCTGCAAAACAAATGAACCACAGGTCCTGAACTCATCCATGAAACTATGTGATACTCACTAAATAGCTCCCTGCATAGCAGCCCTCTTGATAAAATGACATGTAGATGTGTGATATATGAATGCCATATCTCTCTGAGATATGGGGCTTCTAGCCGAACAGGAGGGTTTGCTTGCCAAGTAATTTCTTGCAAGAGGATAACTCTATTGAGAGTTATACTCACAGAAACGAACAATTGGATGGTGTTTGGTGGGAGTTAAAGTAAGTAGATGGTTACATGGGTGTCTCTATTTTATGGTTGGACAGATGAGCAATGAGTCCCCACTGCCTCTGCCTACCTGATGCTGCTCAGCACAGGGATCAAATATCTTCTCCTGGATCTCCTTACAGAGCTTCTTCACCTCCTCACAGGTGTCTTGCAACGCCATCTGTTCTTCCAATAGCTTTCCATTTGACAGTCTCAATACATGAACATTGTTTTTCAGCTGAGTCAAATCTGGTAGGACAATTCTGTGGAGGTAACTGAACCAACATCCAAAAATGGTAAGCCCATGCCAGCCTCCATTTAACATCCCTACCGCCAAGTACTACCACCTCTGAAAAGTCCCAGGCCTCCAGATAGCCCAACACTGGAACTCACAGTAGTCAAGCCAACATCTCTTAGGGACAGGCAAAATCAATAGAAGAAGCAAATTTCAAAACTTTCAAACTACTTCTGAAAGCCCTGGCACCAAAAGCTTTGTAATGCTCCTGAGAAAAGGATGAAGCCCACACCTGTGCTTACCTGTTCATGGTATTGGGAAAGCACCAACAGGTAGAGGGCAAACACTCTCATGGGGAGGGCAAAAGGCCCAACTGTAATAAATTCTGTCTACAGATCCCATGGTACCAACTATGTGAATCCCCTGCCAGAACGTGAGAGCTCATGGGTTGCCTGATATCCACTTTAGGGTGCAAAACATTTTTTTATGTAGGGGCTCCTAACTATGAAATCCCTGGGAGGACTTCAGTGTCTTTTCACATTTAGCAAAACAGTCTGAGAGGCACACGTCCAAGAGCCACAAGGTGGCTGGTGCTATGAGGCAGAAAGGCTAGAACCAGAGCCCCCACTTTGGGTAAAACACAAAGAGAGCAGAAGCAGCACTTCACAAGCTAAATCTGGCACATACCTGTAGGTTTTGTTGTTCTCGTTCATCAGCTGCTTGCACTTGTTCCTGGAATCGCTGATCTCCTGGGGCATTTTCTGAAGGTCTGACATTACCTGCTCATGCTTCTTTTTCATCTTCTCAAAAGATTTCAGCCTGTGGTAGGGCATGGCCCCAGGGGAAAGAACTCCATGAACACAGGTCTCAAGGATCACATGAGATCAGTCTGTGTCTAGACTACCCCAAATCAGTGGAGGCCATAGCCTGGTACCTATACACTGGGGCGTCCTGGGGCATATTATACTTCCAATCCTGTCTCCCGGCCAGAAGAGGCTGGGAGTCCACAAAGAGTTATCCAGGTCTGCATGAGCACACACAGTGGACTTGGAGATGTAGTTTAGCTCTCTAAAAATTCCCCAAAAGTCTATGCCACTTATCTGTGCCCAACAGAAACCTCTGATGACATTTCTCCTGTCTTCAGAACAGGATTTCTCATTCCTGAGTGTCTATTGCTACCCACAGGACCAAAGCACAAATCAGTATTTCCAGGGAGGAGTCCCAACTTCTGGGTAGCTTTATAATTTCCACAGGGGATCCCAATGTTCCATCAAGGTGAGCACAATGGGCAAGAGATATGCTCATCAAACTGGAGCTACCTGGCCTCAGCAGTGGCATTCCCTGGAAACTGTGAGTATGGCAAATCCTCAGGCCATGTCATAGTCCTAGGCTCCCAGGGGAACACACACACACACACACACACACACACACACACACACACACACACACACACACACAAGATGTCCATAGAGTGCAGGTAGTTTCAATGTCTTGGAGTCTAAGGAAGAAGCCATATAGTATCAGAGATGAGCAAATACCTTCCAGCCACAAACTGAGATTGTTGAATATGACCAGGTCCCTCCAGCTGCTGCCAGGAGCTTTCAGCACACAATCATCTGCTCATCAGGGACAAAGACTAGACACAAATTCACAGGACCCAGTGTGGTCCTCAAGCAAGCACCTGTCAAGGTCTCTTTTAAAAAATGTTTGGAGCTCACACACTACTGTCCCTTTCATTAGAGTGTGATTCAGGACAAACACTCTGCTTTTTATTTGCAGAACAGCCTATATCCACATCCCATTTAAACCCAGGTTCCAACTTCTTCCTCCACTTCTGCCTCCTGATGCAGTCAGGGAAATTAGTTTAGACACCAGGACATCCTGGAATTTTAGCCTCCTAAACTCAGAAGAGCTTGTTTTGACCCTATGAGGTCAAAAGGGTCATCAGAGATCTGAGATAATGCCTACCTGTTGTTCAAATTCATCTTTGTATAACAGTTCATGATTTCACTCAGCTCAATTTGCTCATATTTTATACTCTGAAGCTTAACTGTGAGCTCCTCCAACTTGTCCATTTGCTGGTCTTGCTTAGTGAAGGAGGAGATTTGGGATGGTGCCTTCCCAGTAGTCCCTGCAGGTAGATAAAGACAAGAGAACAGGAAAATTTGAATGTCCTAGGGCAGAAGACTCTGTGCTGAGTAACAAGAAGAAGGTATAAGAAAAGGAAATGGTAGGGACCCAGGAAATGACCCAGACAACATGGCAGCTATGCTCACAATAGTGTCCATAACCTTTGTCTCTGAATTCAAAAACCTTAGATAGACATGTGTATCATTCCCTGATTCAGTCCCTTGCCCCTGGAAGACATGAGCTACCAAGCCATGTTGATTCAATGGACAGTGGCATCTCATATCTCAGGTGGTACAGGTAAGTCCTGTTGTCCCTAGAGCTTAGCAGCACCAAGTTCTGATCACATGTGTACATATCAAAAGCATCGGAATGTCTGAGGTTTTGGTGCTTGGCCAGGGGAGTTTCCCTCCCATCTTATTAGCATCAGATTCACAGAGAAAGTGAAGAAACCCCCTCAGATAACTGCAGCAACACCCCACCCTGAAAGGGATTCCATATTAGTCACACCATTGTTCCTGCTGGTCTGCCTTTCCAGTCAGAATGAGGTTAAGCATCTCCCAGAAAAACAGATGCAGATTTGACAGTTCATTTCTCTATTACACTAACCATCATTTACTGTTGATCTGCTATGGGGTAACCCAGGGAAGCAAGATAAGCCCATTGCCTCCCAGATGTTGATCCCCACAAATGGAAGGCCTAGCTCAAGTCCACCTCCTCTGGGGAAGCTTACCAGGAGTCATGGTGCCTTCCCCATAACCATTTATTTCTCCAAGTTTTACCCTGAGACCTATATCAGCTTCCTTCTGGCTCTCTTTGGTCTCCATATGTTCTCAATTCTCTCTCCAAAGTTGTATATTTAGGCTTGCCACCATTCCTATGAACACTGACAGTATACCCCATAGTCACTTGGTGTTCCCAGAACAATGGTGACATCACAGAGACTACCAACGCCTCTCCACAACAAAATAGAATAGCAGAAAAGGGAATATTAGGGTCAGCAGCAGCCCTCTCCTACCTACTAACTAGATCGTCTGCAATTCACTGGAAGCCATAATGCCCTTCCTAGGAAATTCCCCAGATACATATGGAAAGACCTTCACCTCTTCATTAAAAAAACAGCAATCTCTGTCTGTTTTATTAAAATACATTTAATACTTTATGTATGGATGTTGAAAATGCACTTATACAAATATCCCAGGAAAGAGCCCATGCCCACTGATAGTACTATACAGGAGAAATAATGCTTTCCAGGTAAATAATTCAGGATGGTGGGGTGGAAAGTTCACTCCCCTGAAGGCAACAATCACATTGCTGATGATCCACTTGGCTGGTACAATATGTGGTAGGAATTGTAGTTGTCCTGTGAGAACAAGGTAAGTCCCACGATGGATGAAAAGCATCCCAAAACTTCAGCAGAACACATTCCAGCCATCATAAGTTATCAAATGTGTGATCAACCTGTGACAGGTTAGGTTAGAGACACTAATCATGCAGGCTCCTCATGTGTGCCCTCAACACAGAGCTAACAGTCCTATGAAGAGTGGTGGTCCATTCTTTCATTCAAGTTTGATGGAAAATGCTTGGCCATTGAGAGGCCGCACAGAGATATGCAAAGACATTTTCAGAATATCAAATATGTCATACTCATGTGGAGAATATGCAGTATGCCACTGCTTGGTGCTTTATACCTAGATCTACACAATAGACAAATTCCTTGATCAGGAGTCACCTGTTATAATGTACATGTCCTTAGGAAAGGGGACACAACCAGCTTAAATTACAATATTCATCGGAGCATGAGAAGGGCAAGCAAATGTCACAAAAGGAGAATCTTTTGCCCTAGACATTCCCCAGAGCTCCACTTCACACTTTTGAATTTCCTAGAAGTCCTGAAATGAAAAGTTACCACCATACCCACACTACATAACAAATTTTTCTAGAGGCTGGTTGTGGCTTCAAAAGTGTTCTTGGTGAACCCCAGAACAAATGAGTTATGTGGGTTAATCTATGTCCATTCTGATGACTTGTCACACTGACAACCATGTTAGACAAGGTGAGGTACCTCAGCAATACCAAATTCTAGAAATCAAAGGACAGCACCTGCCCCACACACTACCTCATCTCAATCAAACAGGACACCCTGAATGATACTCAGGAAGTAACTGACAGTTGATACTCTGCCCTAGCAGGTCCTGAAAGTCCAGATATGAGTCTTCTCCACTGTGGAGGTCTATTATTTATATAGGCAATTGGGTATCTCAGAAGGTATCTGGTTTCTTATAAATCTATGCACCAGGTGACAGACTCCTATGGCTTATTCACAGCTGTAGAGGATGTACCTTAGCATCTGTGCATTCAGCCATGTGCTATAAGAAGCCCAGAGGTAACTGCTTCTGTCAATTTCAGTCAGGTAGTATAGGGATGGCCAAATCACATACTAGATGTATTACACTCTCAATGTTAGTGGAGAAGCTACAAAGAGGCAGAACATAGTCTCCAGATTCAGAAACCCATCCTTGCTGACTACCCACGACACCCAGAGATGGCAGGAAGTAGAAGCCTCTTTCCATGTCCTCTGGCTCTAATAGCTCTCAAGTTTCACTGGAGACCTGTGTGCCACTCACAGCAGGGAAGTCAGAAGCCTTAGGGATCACTGTAAGATAGCAGCATTTGGTGCCACAGCCCTGCTAGTGGCTGTGATGTAAAGCATAACAGCCTCACCATTTGCCACAGCACACTTCTTTTCCTTTAAGTACTGTCACACAACTTATCATACTCCAGTGGGGGTAAAGTACATGAAGGTATTGAAATATAATTAATTCCCCTGTGCCTCCATCTCCTATCACTGTGAAAACAGAGGGTTCCCACACAAATGCCATAGTCTTTTCAATTTTTGACTCTTCCAAACCAATCATCATGAATCCTTGATGTGGGTCCATCCCTTAGGAAACCAGTGAGGCAGGATAGAGCTAATGTGTCCCAGAAGCCCCAGTTCCTGAGCCTTAGCCCTGGAAGGCTCAAGGCGGTCACATACAGAAAGCTCCCTAGTCCCTTCCTTGAACTCACTGTTTCTTCCCCAGGACCATCTAATCCTCCATGTTTTCCTGTGAGAACTGGGGCCAGCATCCTTCTTCCTCACTCCAGTCTCTTCATGTTCTCCATTCCTTCTCTCAAATATAGTTCGCAGTCTTGAAAACATGTCTATAAGTGAACCTTACAGGCAGTGAACGACCAACTGTCCTAAGGGCAGCTGCTGTTGCTACAAGTGACATCATAGAATTCCAAGAGGTCTCTAGGATACAATAGAATTTCCAGAAGGCAGAGCTGATGTCATGGGGCCCAGCCTTTGCCTCCTTGCACTTTCATTTTCCCTGAACAAATCAGAAGCTTACATTTCCATCCCAGGATTCTCTCCTATAACACAAACAACCCATTCAGCACCTCCATCCAAAGTTAAAGATTTCTCTCTGCTTCATTATAATCTTCTCACTATGTCAGCCATGGAGAGTTGAATCTCACCTTGTAAGCAATGAATAAGAATAGCTGTTCACCTCCTTAATGTCAAAACCCAACATTATGAGAAAGAAAATATGCCAAGAAATCAGGTCAAGATGATATGGAGGAGGAGGGCTGAGTCCTCTCAAGTGAAACAGCAATTGAAGAAGTCGAGGGTTAAGGTAAGTTGACCATTTGAAATTTGTAAGTGAGCTGAGTCTGTTATGAGACTCACACTACTCTAGACTGTTCCCTCTACATGCCTGTTATATTAAGGATGTCTAGAATAATAGAACTTATAAATGAATCTCTCTATGGATAGGGGATTTGTAAGAATGGCTTACAGTATGTGCTCTAGCAAATCAACCAATGGCTGGCTATGAATTGAAACTTTAAAGAATCCAGTAGTTTCTCCATCCACCCGACCAGATGTTTCAGTTGTCTGCAGTATATGGTGAAACCTTAAAGAAGCAGGCTCTAATGCTGGTGAAGGAAGAGATGTGCTAATAAAAGTATAAGAACAGAGACAGAGTACAACTTTCTTTCTTCCATGTCCTTATATATGCTTCCATCAGAAAGATTGGACCAGATTACATCTCAATTAAAGATCTGAATGAAAGGTGTGACTTCTTATCTCAAAGATATACACTAAAGTAGTTCTTCCTTCTTCAAATTCAGCAGAAATGCCCCACCAGTGTGCCTTCTATTTGGGGGTTGTAGGTAATCCCAGATGTACATGTTGACATCCAAGGATATACATCACATTCTTAACCTATCTACTGATATTTTGAGTAAATGGCTTCACTAGATAACAAAAGGGAGGAGTGGCAATAATCAACAGGTAAAATGTCTAAGGCCATACCATCCTTAATGTGCCTGATTTCCTCTTTTCTCGAAGCTAAGCAGGGTTGAGCCTGGTTAGTACTTGGATGGGAAATGAGTATCTTAAAAGAAAAAGGGGAAAAGGCCAAAATAGCAAGGCACCCTGGACCTGTAAGAAAGAGTGGTTTCTCTCAGGCCATGTGAGTTTTGACTTGAATATCTCCACACCATATATTGCTTACTCCATGCATCCTGTGGTGGGAAAACTCTCCTTCCTAAAACCGAGGAAATGGGGTGACTTCTGTGTGCTCCTCATTAAATAATACCTAGAAGTCTCTTATTGTTTTCGAAGCAAAAAGGATTTATTAGTATTTGAAATTTCTCTCAGGGTAAGGGAAGCAGGATTTGAGGCAATACACTGAAAACAAGTCATACTCTGTAGATGTCAGCACTGACACTACTATGATGAGGGTGGGCACTGCAGTGTGTGTCACCAAGAATGCTGGATTATACAATGTGCCTGCTGCTGATTCAGAAGCTCATGACACTATGGCTCAGAAAATGGGACAAAGATATCCTCGATTCAGGCATTACACTGGCCTGCCTGTCAGCTGGCAGAATGCACTCAGGTAGTACTCTGGTCAGCCCAGGGTTCCATGAGTACTAGTCTGCAGGCAAGTGTAAAAGACCCCTTTAAAAGTCAGACCCCTGCCTACTTATGCTCCCTTTTGCTCTCTCTCTCTCTCTCTCTCTCTCTCTCTCTCTCTCTCTCTCTCTCTCTGTGTGTGTGTGTGTGTGTGTGTGTGTGTCCCTCTCTCTCTGTCTCTCTCTTTCCTCCTTTCTGTTGGCCACCAGATACTCTCCCCTTATTCTCTTCCCCCTCTCTCTCCTCCTCTCTCCTCTTCTGTTCTCAGTGCATCTATGTGTCTTCCCTTCACCCTCACTCCCCTTTCTAAATAAACTCCTCATTTAAGCTCTATCTGCCTGGGGTGTTATTCCCTCCGCCTTGCCCTCACCTGGTATGGAACCTGCTTGCTCTCCCACTTGGTCCCTTACCTTAGGACCCCACTCACTTGGGACCCTCACTCAGAAACACCACTCCCACCCATTCTTTAGCTTTTATTTCTATAACTGTAACTAGAGAATGACAAACGTACCATCCACTTTCTCAGATTGACTCTTTTGAGTTTTAGCACAATAATATAAAGTTGACTTGCTATATTCTCAGGACATGCTATGATGTTCCATCCTTCTCCTACAGGAGAAGCCTCTTTGATTATCATTTACAATGTTTCTGGACGCTGCAATAAGTTACACTATCTACTCTACCATCCTCCCTGCTAGCAAAACTCTATTGAAGTATTTTTAAGTTTTGTATCTGATATTACATGATTCTCCCTAATAGCACATTCATCCTTGTTTTTCCCTTTTTAAATTTATCTCCGTTTCTTATTGCTTTTATACTTTAAAAATTATCTTTTGCTCATAATAGTACTTTATAGTCAGATTAAGTTCCACGAAAAGGATTATTTATTGTACTGTTTTCTAATTCACCAATCATTGCATTACTATTATTAATTTAACAAAACTGTCCTTTTATATTACCTAATTATCCACAAAATTAAATCTTCCATTCATTTAGGTATTGAAAGTCTATCAGAACATTGGCCTCAGAGGTCTGTATGTTCTTAAGATTGCTCTTGGGTAATTCATCGCTATTCTTATCACTAATATGCTTTTATAGTATCATAATCCAAAATGTTTTGTTACCCACACACACCTACGAACACCTAATCTTTTACAAAGTAGCTAAAATTATACAATGGAGAAAAAGAAAATGTCTTCAACAAATGGTGCTGACATAACTGGATGCTGGCATGTAGAAGACTGCGGATAGATCCATATCTATCACCATGGATGATTTCTTTTTGGTGTGATCCTGAGTTGATTTACAAGTATTTTACTTGAGAATTTGTCCACCAGGTGGCAGAGCATGTCTATTGCTGCAATCTTAGTGATGGTTTGTTTGACTTCTGAAAGACAGACTTTGGTCAGCAGGCTTCTGAAGAACAGGAATTGAAGAACCTGCAGAACTGTGGAGACAGAGAAGGTGAGCTGACCCCAGAAGTCTCTTACCTGGCTGAAGTCCACAGTCCCCAGGGAGAGCTATGATGACACTGACTAGACCTTTTTGTGACTTCACCTGAGTGAGTGAGAGATTTTGGAAAGAAGGCATTTTTGCCAATATTCATTATCAGACTGAGGAGCACCTCGTTCATCCATATTGCCTGAAATCACTATGGGAAGAAAAGCAAAGTCTGGGGAATGGTGACCTGATGGTCTTTCTGCTGCTGGCTTTTTCATAGGAAAGCAGCTGGAGCATCAGAGATGCCTATATCAATTGTTCCTACACAGACACTCCCAAGTATTACCTCTTCTGGTATAAACAACAGCCTCAGGCAGGTCTCAATCTACTTATAAATGCCCTTTCAAATGTGGATACAAAAGAAAAGAAGATCAAGGGCTCATTGTCCTATTGAATAAGAAGGACAAACATCTCTCCCTGAACATAACAGCTGCCCTTCCTTGGGACTCAGCCATGCACTTCTGTGAAGCAAGTGCACAGTGCCCAGGCACCTGCTGCATGCATTCAAACCTGAGACCACGGCTGGAGACAATTATATTTTCCACTGTTGAGAACATGAATTTCCTGTATTGTGTTATATAGGGGGATAGTATAAAACACCTTGGAATTATGATTCTGAAACATACAAATCCTAGAGCATCTTAAGTGATCTAATACTAAGAATCAATGATTATGTGTCAAGACCAACTTGACTGTCAGGTGCCATTTAGATGACTTCAAAGACATCTCTCTGTCACTGGTAGAGAATATTCATGATGGAAAGGCTCTTACCTTTTAATACTAGTACTTGATATATTCATTAGAAGCTTACAATTGCACAGTGTATAACAACCATTTAATACAAACAACAATTTGCCTTAATGTGTCACTGAAATCAGATAGTGATGGAGTCCCACTACCCTGGAAGCTCTCTGTGGAGTAGTCAGTGAAGCATGAGACTCATCCATGTGTCTATGAGGTCTTGGGGAGCCAGGTCTGTGAGTGGTGCAGGGTCATTTGCATAGAAATAAGAGAAAACAAATGCTGCTGCATCTCCTCTAGGAGGCCCTGGGATCCTCCTGCCTCTACCTCCTAAGGGAAGAGATCAAAGGCATGCACCATCATGTCCCATGCTGGTCCCTTTTCTTAACTTCTAAGCTATCTTTCCAAGATCTGATGGGACACTAGTCCACTCATACATGTGGCTCTGTTCAGACTTGCCATTTTCTCCTATTCCTTCTGCTTTGCTAGAACCTTAGTTTACATTCCTAAAGCTGGCCTCCAATGTCAATTCCCATATTTGCCTACTTCCTCCTCCTGACCCTGACTACCAAACTCCATCAATCAAAAGCCATCGCCATATTGGTCTCACCCAATTGACATGCCAGTTAAAAATAAATACTTCATCCTAACACAGGTTTTTGATCTTCACTTTATAATCCACAATTTGCCTATTTGCCATATCTTTCTCCTCTCTATGCAGTCCTTCCTTTGTCCCTCTTAGACAAATACACCTTCCCTTTCCCCCTCATCTCCAATTTATTTACAACATCATCCTAGCCCTTTCTAAATGGGAGAGTGTGGTCACAGCAGATAAAGACCATGTCATTACTGAATAAGGCCCACCTGTGGCCTGCAGACCTGACCACAGCACAGAGCTTCTCACCCTGCTGTGAGAAGGGGATCTTGGGCCACATGGCTACATGTAGGCTGCAAGCACAACAGCTGCATCCTGTGAAACCTCAAGGTAGCTGGCACTGACGACAAGAACATACCTAGACATCTGCAGCTCTCAAGGATTCTGCCCCAAATTCCCTGCCCAGCTGAAAGAGGACCATGAGACTGGACAATGTCAGGATATGAGACTTGGTGGTGGTCCAGTGCTTACAATGACATAGAAATGAGAAAACTTGAGCCAGATCAGTGTCTTGTTGCTATGAGAATGTGCATGTAAAGCTGTTTGTACCACCACTGCCTGTCATCTATGGCTTACTAGTGTGGCTGACATTGCATTCTCATCATCAGGCAAGTTTATTTGTGAAATCATGAACAAAATATCACCACAAAATATATGATGTGGATGTGGAAAGAAAGGGAAACAAGTGTGTGGTGGAAAGAGGTTGACTAGACATTTGTTAGTGAAAAAAGTTGTTGGAGAATGATGCAAGTCCTTGCCCCATAGGGTAAAGCACAATGCTGTGCAAAGGCATGACTTTGAGTAGGCTCTGTTCCCAGAAAATCATGCCCTACTGAACTGTCTCCATAGTTATGAGCAATTAAAGGAAGGCTGAGAAAGAGGTCAGTTCATTTTCTGTTTTGGGACACTTTGAAAGAACTCTATGGTTGGTGCTACCCCCAGAGGCCCTGTCAGTGTCAGTGATCCATTTGGCTTCCCCAAGCCATATTGATGCCCATGGTCCATGTGGATGTCTGTGGTCTGTACTACTGCTGGATACCATGTTGATATCAGTGATCCATGATGCTTCTGGAGCCATGTTGATGCCTGTAGTTCTGGAACCATGGTGATTTCTGTGGTCCATGCATCACTGGAGGCCACATAGGTATCTGTGGTGTGCTGCCACCTGAGACCATTTTGATGCTTTACAACAGACAAGTGGATATCTGCACCCTGGCCTGACACCTGAGACCATGTTAATATCTGTGTTCCATGCAGCTGCAGGAAGCCATGTGGATATCCATGATTTGTGTTCCAGCTAGAGGCTAGAGATGTACATGGCCTGTTCTGCTACCAAGGCCATAATGGTATGCACTGACCACTCTACAGCCAATGCCTGTATTAATGGCTCTTGTCTGTGCTCTCACTAGACTCCATGGAGATGTCCATGGTTGGGATTACTGTTGACTGTAATGGGCAAGGAAGCTTCTTTTGCAGTAGTATTGATGACTACAGCCTCACAGTTGAGAATGCGAGACGTAGAATGATTCTGTGTCATCTCTGTCCTTTCAACAGCCAATCCTCAAAAGAAACAGTCAGGACAGGCAGCCATTGAAGAAAACTCTTTAAAAATGCAATAGTGATGTTAAAATGTAGCTCTTCATAGTTATGGTTTCTGCTGGGGTGGGGAGATGGGGGTGAGGAAGGACTCAGGTTTTCTTTAGAGGCTGGCTGATTTGACTTCAACCATGATCCAGTGAACATAAGGATAACATTAATTGAACTTGCTCTATTTTTTTCTATTTTATGACACATTTTACACATCTCTTATTTATGTGGCAGTCATCACCTTTCATTTGAGATGAAAGAAAGTACTTGAAGTGTTCTGGTGCCTTTTGCACAGATGAGCTGGTTCTTGATGTCACTTAAGTTTCTTTAGAATAAGAGAAATCCCATAAGGAATATAAGGAAATTCCACTTCCTAATGACTCTGAACAGAGCATCAATGGAATAAAAATGTTTGTAGATGTAGATTTGTTGAACATACAACACTAAGTGGCAGGGCTGGGTGGTGTGGTAGATTTATCTTTAGGTTATGAGGATTCTCCATACTGATTTCTAGAGTACCTCCATCAATTTCCGTTGCACCAAAAAGAGAATGTGAGTTCCTTTCTCCCCACAACCTATGCCAGACTTTGTTGTCAGTTGTTTTACTAATTTTAGATAATCTGGGTGGCGTGAAATGAAATCTCAAAGTTGTTTTAATTTGAATTTTCCTAATGGCTAAAGATGATAAACATTTTGAGATTCATCTTTTGGTCATTTTTATTTCTTCTTTTGTGAACTCCATTTCCTTCACCATGAAATGATGGAGTGAAAAGGGCTGGATCAGTGAGACTGTTGAAATGGCTGAAGTCTGGGAATCAGTCTACCACAGGACCTGGCAATTGCACTCTTAGGCATATACCCAAACGATCCACATCCATGCAACAAAGATATCTGTTCAACTATGTTCACAGCAGCATTATTTGAAGTAGCAAGAATCGGGAAGCAACCTAAATTCCCCTCAACTGAAGAATGGATAAAGAGAATGTGGTATGTTTACACAATGAAAACTACTTAGTGAGAAAAAAAAAAAAACAATGGAATATTGAAATTCACAGGCAAATGGATGGAACTTGAAGAAACCATCCTGAGTGAGGTAACCCAGTCACAAAAAGAGGAACATGGTATTTACTCACTCCTATCTAGATTTTAGACATGGAGCAAAGGCTTACCAGACTATAATTCACACTGCCAGAGAAACTAGGGTACAAGGAGGAACCTAAGAGATTCATACTAGGTCCCTCTCAGAACTGGAAAGGAACAAGAACTCCTGACAATATTGGCAGTGTTGGGTGGGCAGTGAGTGGAGAGGGAGTTAGGAGAAAGAGAAGGGGAGGAGAAAACATGTGGACCAGGAAGATTGAGTCAGGGAACGAATAGACAAGAACAAATAAAGAGATAGCATAATAGAGGGAGCCATTACAGGTTTGAAGAGAAAACTGACTTAGAGACCTACAAGGATGACCCCAACTAACACTCTCAGCAACAAATGAGTGATTCTGAATAGATGTGTCACGTTTCTTCAGCCTCATCTTTAGTCCGTTTACATCCACCTCCACTAAGGTGGTCAATGAATCATCTGCCAACTCTTCCTGCAGTGCCCTGCCATTTGCATCAACTTTGACTAATTCTTCCTAGTTTATATTAGGGAAACTCTTGAGTTCATTCACTGTCTTTCTCTCTTAAACCATGCCTTGCACCACTCCTGGTGCAGGCATGGCCAACCTCTTCCTAGAGCCATCCTCACACAGTCCAGCTCCCACTAACTCTTCTTGAAAAAGCAAAATCACGGTGGTTACTAGGTGACACCAGGTCTGATGTATGTATGTATGTGTGTATATATGTATGATTATGTGTGTGTATGTATATACATACATATATATACATATATATATATATAAAGAATGACTTTTATTTTAAACTAATTTTACTTCAGTATTAATTATGTTCTTCTTTATACTAAACTAGGTCACATTTTCTGCATCTGGAGAGAGAAAACTCTTTTGTTTTATTTTTTTTACATCAGGCCCCACAAACTTTAATGTAGTTGGAAGCTTTCTCTGTCTTCCCCTATCCCATTGAACCGATTTCTCTCCTGCCTGCTGGTCCCCACAGCTGCTTATTAAGTAATCATTTTGAGGCTTGATTATACTTGTTTGGTCAATGGCTCAGGCACATTACTGACTAGCTTTCATAATTAAATTAACCCGTTTCTATTACTCTATATTTTACCACAAAGATCCTGGCTACTTAACCTTACATCTTGTTTTCTGTGGTTACATGGTGTCATATTGACTCCCTCTGTGTTTCATATTTTTCTTTGGATTGCCCATGTGGCTCTATTTTGCTTGGCCATTAGGACAAAACAGCTTTATTCATCAACCAATAAAAGCAACACATTTTTGCAGTATACAGGGGATCCCACATCACTTTATCACTACTATTGTTGAGAAGTTGAGCCTTCCTGATAGCTCTGGAAAGAGGGAACTTACTCCAGGAAGCCATCAAGATAAGGCTGTCAATGTGACTTTTACTACATATGTTAATAAACTCTGCCATTCTGAGATTCTCCAGGTTGCCAGGAGTAAGCTTCATACAAGAAAGGTCTGTTGGATTTAATGATAAAACAGTACATCATAAGGAGCATCCTGCCTATCTCGGCTTCAGCCATCGAGTTCACCACCGTATCACACCATATAGGATCATTATTTTTAGAAAAGCTCCACTTATTTTATTTCATTTGACTATAAATTTAATCTCCCCATGATACACTGTCAGTCCATTTATGTTATGGGAGATATGGAAACCCAGATGGGATCGTATTTTTTAGGGAAATAGGGAAATGTCTGTCAGGGAAATGGTAGACATACTAGATTCCCGAGAATGTGAATGAACTTAGGTTTCCATACTATGACAGAGTTTCTCGCCAGTCCTTTATCACTCTATCCCTGACATTGCTCTCTATAGGTATTTTCTGTGTTCAGTAGAATAAAAAATTTCAAGGTAGAAAAATTTATAAAGCCCCTCATCCAATTTCACTTCAAGGCAGAATCTATTTGCAAGATGTCATTATAAAATGATTAGATGAAGAGCTGGTGAGATGGCTCAATGGTTAAGAGCACTGACAGCTCTTCTAGAATTTCAAAAACTCACATGGCAGCTCATGGCCATCTGTAAGTCCAGTTCCAGGGAATACAACACCCCAATACAGTATACATGCAGGCACAAACTCCAATGTACATGAAATAAAAATAATTAATAAAAACGATACAGATGATAAATGAGCATGAATAGAAAGAAACCCTGCTTCTACAATTCTTCCTGAGCATTGTGTCTCCATCCTGTTCCTGCAGAAGCAGTCTCCAAATGGAATATCAACCATTTTCAGCTCTGCATGTTGGATGTGGTCCATTCTGTCAACAATAAGAAATAAGAGCTCCAAACCTGGACCACATTGAAAAAGAAAGACACAGGCTTATTTATTTATTTATTTATTTATTTATTTATTTATTTATTTTTGGATAATAGATTTTTGGGGCTAGATAGATGGTTCAAAGGTAAAGAGCTGCCCTTCCAGATGTTCTGAGTTCAATTTCCAGCAAACACATGGTGTCTCACACCACTTATAATGACATTTGAGCTGTCTTCTGGCATGCAGGCAAACATGTAGGCAGAACAATGTATACATAATGAATAAGTAAACAAATCATAAAGAAAATCAATTTTTTCATGTAATATATTCTGATCACTGCTTCCCTCCCCACATCTCCTCCCAGATCATTCCCATGTCCACACCTATCTAACTTCACACTCCTCCCTCTTTTTAGAACACCAGCCATTGAGTAAACAAACCAGAATAGAACAAAGGAACAGAAAAAAATAAAAAGAATAAGAAGCACATACACATATGTGCAAAAATACATGCATATACAAAAATTCATAAAAACACAATATTGGAAGCCATAATATATAAGCAAGCAACCAATGTGTAAAATAATGCCCAGACAAATAATTATGAGATTAAAAAACTCTAAAAATAAAATTGAGCTCATTGAGTCGGCCATCTATAGCATCTATAGCTGGATATGAGGCTTGCCCTTAAGAGTGGTTTGTGTACCAGTGAAATATACTTGGCAAAAACTAAGTTTTCCTCCTTGAGAGGTTGTCAATTGGAGATAGCTTCTTGGTTAGGGATGAGGGATCATGTTCACTTCACCTCTCAGCACTGGGATCCCATCTGTATAGGTCCTGTGCAGGCCATGTGCTTGTTGTCACCATCTCTATGAGTTCATATGTCATCCAGGCTTACTGTGTGGATGGCATTATTTCCTTAGTGCCTCCATCCCCACTGGCTTGTATAATCTTTCTACTTCCTCTTTGCAAAATTCTCTGAACCCTGAGGGGTGATGTTTTATGGGGAATTTCCACTTAGCACTGGGTGTTGTGATGAATCCTCAGTGAATGGAGGAAGAGTGAGGAGAGGCTGCTGCAAGTTGTCTATTACAGGAGATGGTACCAGGGGGAACTGTAATGGAGGACAAGAACAGTGAAGATGACCTACCTACTTTCCAAGTCTATATGGAAAGGAGATGGGCCAGAAATGGAGTGGGGTGGTGCTGGGGGGGGGTCCATGGAAAGGAGGAAAGTTGAGATTGTTGTGAAGGTTGGCAGATTCTCCAGGGAATATACCACTGCTCTTATATGAGTAATTTAGTCTAAATGCGGTGGGAGTGAGTGAAATGGATGGTGCATCCTCAAGATCAAATGCCTTCTGAGAACTTCCCAAAGAGTAGTTCCTATGTGTATTTGTGATTCCAGGTAAGGTCATCCTCTCTGGAAAGTAAGATACATGCATACAAGCATCATATCTGTATTGTCAACAAGATCTCACTGTAATGGAAAGAACATTATCATTTTGCAACTGAGAGCCCAGGAGAGACATAAAAAAGCCTTTACTTGGGTGACATAGCTCTCAAAGACAAATGTTGACATAAGTATCTGTCTCCAAGAAAAGGAAAAGTTGCTTGATGAATGATCTGAGCACTCTGTAAATACAGTTCCAGATATAAGATAATCTCTCTCTCTATCTCTCTCTCTCATGCACATATACATACAAATGCATCATATATGCATTTATATATGAAAAATCCTGTATATACATTTACATGTGAAGTACTATACATAATCTATGGCAGATTTAAAGATAAAAAACAGAATTACTAGTGTGTATAAATAACATTCTTGATCTCTCGGCACTAGGACCCTGTTGATATGCTGTTTTCTGTGTCTGAGTCCCTCACAGGTCAGAGAACACTTAAGCAGAGACCTCACTGGTTAAGGATGCAACCACAAGGTGGCAGTAGACCTCAGCTGCTGGGGAGTATGAAGAGAATTCTCTTCCTTGTATGCTGGTAGTGAAGGCTTAGGGTAGAATCACAGACTTTCTCAGTGGCTGAGTGGACGACTCTAGAGGTATAATTCTTATGTAGAAAGAACAAGATCCTGGAAGCTGTATCTGACCTGCTAGTTATCACAAACTACACTGGATCTTAATTTAATTGGAAGAATGATGAAGACACATGTCCCCACTTTATTCATGATTCTGTGGCTGAAGATGGATGGTGAGTTATGATTTTTGGAACACAAAATACTTTCTGGGCATTTCTGAGACATCCAGGAGGAACTCTAATTTGTTCAGGGTTTCTCTAGTGAATATAGACAAAGATAATCCTGAACAGTAGTGACCTGACAACTTTTCTCCTTTATTTCCATTCTCTCTGCATAGGGGCGAGCCAAGGGGAGCAGGTGGATCAGCTTCCTTCCACCCTGATAGTTCAGGAGGGAGCCAGTGCTGTCATCAACTGCACTTACACAGACAGTGCCTCATCCTACTTCCCTTGGTATAAACAAGGACCTGAAAAGCATCCTAAGCTCATTATTGCCATTCGATCAACTATGGAAAGAAAGCAGGACCAAAGACTGATAGTTTTACAGGATAAGAAAACCAAACACTTCTCCCTGCACATCACAGACTCCCAGCCTGGGGACTCTGCCATGTACTTCTGTGCTGCAAGTGCACACTGCTCCCCAGGCACCTGCAGCCTGTCCTCAAACCTGACACAGGGCCTGGAACCCCATCCATATCCTGTGTCACAGGCTTTCTAGTGCAGCATTAGTCAGTTGTCAGGTGGCAAGTGCCAACTATAGTACTGACATTAAAATACACAAAATGAGAAAGTTAGCTTTAAGTCATTCAAACAATTTAGGAGAATTTTCACCTTCTTCTGTTTAAAAATTATTCTAAATCTTGAAATAAAATTTTGTCATTTACTGTCCAGGGTGCCAGACTGTGTTTCAGAGAAGAAAATGCTGTAGCACACTCAGCCCCAGGTGGAACACCTCCATCACACATCCTCCTCCCAAGATCAGAGATCACTGAGGAGGAGAGGCAGAAATGATGCTAGGCAGGGTCTGAGAACAAGGAGACAGTGTTTTCTGGCCATAGCAGGTAGCTGCTCACATGAACTCCCGGAGGTCTACAGCATACACAAGACTTGAAAAGGATCAGGCCAGACACAATTCCAGCAAGCAGAGGGAAGGTGGACATTTCCACCTTTAGCCAAGGAGCTACGGGCAGTTGGTAGCTGCTGGGAGGATCCATGTTTCTTTATTGCTGCAGCCCTTGGTGCAGAGACTTCTCTCGACTGATGGCCACACATCTAAGAGTATATGGGCTGTACAAACCCTGATGTGTTCATTTTAAAGGAGGGGGGAACTAGGTTGTCAGGGAATGGTGGCAGGGGTGTAGGGGGCAGGTTAATATACTCAAAATTCATTGGATAATGTCCCCTAAGATCTAGTAAAATGAAAAACATTGAATCATATGAGGTATGTAAATATACATACATACACACATGCATACACACACACATATATATATATGTATATATATAATTTTATGTATATTTATCACACTAAATACCAAAAGATACATACAGTTCAGTAACTGATGATTGCAGACATCCACTGGGCACTTGAGTCCTGCCTCCTTTGCTGATGTTTCAAGTTTATTCATTGTGTGTTGTACAGGTTGAAGGGAAATGAGCAGAGGGTGCTGCCTCTTCAGATGTGGTTAATGTCTCATCAGGGGGTGGCTTCACATGACAGACTGTCACTGTGCAGAAGGATGTTCTTGTTTATGAGTGAGGAGTTGCAATAAGGTCCTGAGGAGACTTGTCCTGTGAGTTCAGTGAACTCAAGAACCAAGTGTGACTGTGTTCTGTGAACATGCTTCCTAACACCTGCTCAGTTCTGCTGCTCCTCTTGATGCTCAGTGAGTTATATTTACCTAAGTGTTGACGATGCAATTTTCTTACAGCTGTGGGGGTCCTTACCTTCTTCCTCAGGTAGCAATGTGGTTCCTCCTTATTTATGTAGTTATTATTTATTTTCAGGGAAGAGCAGTGGAGATTCAGTGACCCAGACAGAGGACCTGGTTACTGTCACAGAGGGGTCAGCTGTGATGATAATCTGCACTTATCAGACTACTTATTTAACTCCTGTGGTTTTCTGGTACATGCAATATCTCAACAAAGCCCCTCAACTGCTCCTGAAGAGCTCCACAGACAACAAGAGGACAGAGCAGCAAGGGTTCCACGCCACCCTCCATAAGAGCAGCAGCTCCTTCCACCTGCAGAAGTCCTCAGTGCAGCTGTCAGACTCTGCCCTGTACTACTGTGCTCTGAGAGACACAGTGAGGGAGATGCAGGGGAAGCTGCACACAAACCAAGTGCAGGAGGGTGAGGGGAGTGGCCCTGTGAGGGAGGGAGGTGCCTTCTCTCAGTGGGGTTTAACCAGCCTCCTGAAAAACAACATCAAAACTGTGATTAAATTCCTAGAAACCTAGAAATCTGGATTTTCTGACGGAATAGGATGAAAGTGATTTCTAGAAACAGGATTGTCTTTGTTCCCCAGAAATACTGATCTTTCCCTATGTGGATAACACCTCCACGAAAACCAAAATGTGGAATTTATCTCTACCAAGATGTCTTATAAAATTTAAAGATTTAAATTTGCTGACAATATTTTGTTATTAGCCCATAAATGTATGGCTATATTAGGAACATGGACTCTGTTCTTTACAAGTCTCCTTCAGAGTCACTCCACAAAGTATTTAGATTCTTTCCCTCCTTGGCCCATGCTACAAAGTGTTCAGGCTGACTTCTGCTCTTATTTACTGTTCTATTCTTGGAAGAGACACGATAACCAAGTCACGTTATAGTAGAGAAAATTTAATAGAGGGTTTGATTGCAGCTTTAGAGGGTGATCCATGGTGATCATCATGAAAGCATAGGTTCAGGCTGTCATCCGTGTTTTTAATTTTTAAAGAAAAGATCTGATTTCACCTTCAGTAGAATTTTGGCCTTAAGGGACATAAGATGTGTAGCTGTCTCCAGCCCCCAGGTCTCAAGCAGCTGCTGCAGATGCACACATACAGCCATCAGGCTGGGTACCACCTGGGCTCTGCATCCTGCAGGATTAGTGCTGGGTGGGGAACTCAGCACTAAAGAGGGTCTTTGTTCAGAGAGAAACACAGTTTTCTGGGATAGCGTTTTTTTACATCATTTAAAATTTTATTATAATATTTTATTATAATATTCTACAGGTTGGAAGACATTAGTTTCTATAAGACAGTGATGGGTTGAGATGGTGTAAGATGACTGTGAGTTATAATTGAGGAATTTTGTATTTGCTTTTCATTACTAATCTCATTTCTCAAGCAACCACTAAATGTTGAAATATTTAAAGTGAATTTACTGTTAGGATGCACAGTGCACTGTTCCCTGCAACCACCATATGCAATCAATAGCATACCAGCACTGGTTTCCCAGTCACTCTGGGTGCCAAGACTTCTTCATTAGCTTTCCCCAATCCACTACTTTCTATGAGGTCAATTTTAAACAACATTAGGAACAAATCTTGCATGGTTTATGACTATTCCAGTTTTTAAAATGCATTCTAAAACTTTGAAACAATTGCATTTATACTTCCTTTATTGCTATGCCCCGTTTCTTTTCTTTCTCTATTGTGGTGATTTTGATTAAATTATTTCCTGAGAGAAGATATTTTGTGTTCATTGTATATGAGGGATGGTCTGTGTAAATATCTGGTACATGTGTACAGGTTCTGAGGAAGACAGAAGAGAGCATCCCGTCCCCAAGAGCTGGAATTACAGGCAGCTGTGAGCCACCTGATGTCGATGCTGGGGAGGGAACTAAGGCCTCCTGAAGGACTAGGACCTTTTTCTACTGAGCCATTCCTCAGGCCCAGAAATGTCTTTACTCAGAACAAGCTCTTTCTTCCTGAGTTAAAACTTTAGCTGTTGCTTCTCTGAATGAGACAGGTTCTATGTGGGACTTAAGGCTTGTTCTCCTTGGGAGGGGCTTTTTCTCCCCTGCTTCCTGGATCACTAGCTCCAACAATAGGAGAGTCATCTTAAAATGCCCTCCTCCTCCCATTGTGCTGCACCCAGACTCTCAGCCAGGTCTGATTGGGAAGAGCTTCAGGCTCAGAAGGCTGGGAGGGAGCCCTGCATTGTCTGTCCTGGCAGGGGTCCTGGGTGGAGCTGCCTGGTGCAGGAGGAGGGACATTCACAGCCATCCTGACACCACAGCCCAGGGCTTGGTTACTGCTTCTGTCTCCAGCATCCACACAGCACCATGAAGAGGCTGCTGTGCTCTCTGCTGGGGCTGCTGTGCTCCCAGGTTTGCTGTGAGTCTGGCTGTCCACACTCAGGGACAGAGAGGACTGTGCTGGGCACATGGAGGGTGGGGAAGCAGCTCAGGAGTCCTGCACAGCTGCCTGCTTCTCAGAGGACTTGGGGTGTGTTCAGGGTTCTGTGGATGCTCAGTGACCTCCAGCTGTGTCTGTTTCTCTGTTTCTACTCAGGGGTGAAAGGGCAACAAGTGGAGCAGAGTCCTGAGTCCTTGGTTCTGCAGGAGGGAGAGAGTGCAGAGATGCTGTGCAAATTTTCCACCTCTGCAACCCAAGTGCAGTGGTTTCTCCAAAGCATCAGAAAGGAAACTAGAACATCAGCTCTCTGCACATTCTGTGTCTTCCATGACTGGATGTTCCTGCTGTTGCAGAAAACCACTACCAGTCAAGATACAGAATTCTGAAGTTTAGACCCATGCCCATGTCTACAATTTAATTCCTGCAACTAAGCCTCAGGAAACATTGACAAAAAGGGGAGAGAATATGATAAGTGCCAGAAGATTAGGTAGTTTACTGTGAAACTGTGTCTCCTAAAATGTCAGAAGCTATATCTATGAAGACTCACCAACATGACTGCCTAAACAAGAACTGGACTAGGACAACAAGAATAGAAATGCTAATCTGTATGGAGGACAGTACACAGAGCCTTAGTCCATGACAATGAAGTACTGTCACCTAAGGAATGTTGGTAATGTGATAAATACCATTTACTAGAGAACACATCAACTGGGTACCCGATACTGATTGGTCAGCCTGGAAAAAAATACTTACAAATGGTATAATGTAGATTGAGTAATTTGTATTTGTGTATTTAGGAATAAACCTGTATATGCATACAAATGTAAAAATGGTTAATGAAAAAAGAGGCATAAATAAATTTGAAAGAGAGCAAAGAGTACTATATGGGAGGTTTAGGAAGAAAGAAAAAAATAGAGGAATTGATGTGATTATATTGTACTCCTCCCAAAAATGAAGGCAATAATAAAATATTCATTAGAAAATGTTTATGGCTTAATAATCACCATATGTACAAGTGTTATATATAAGAGCCCTATAAGATATGACTTATGTTAACTATAGTCATCTGCTTGTGTTATGAATCGTGACTGAGTAATAAGTACTGACATTTCCTCATTCCTTATGAAGGCTTCTCCCACTTTTAAAAACAGAGTAGTTTATGACAAATAGAAAGGTTAGGAAATATAATTTTATATATAAAGACTAGAAGGGAAAAGAAAAAAAGCTAAGAGCTAAGCTGACCTCAACAAACACATAAATCTCTGCATCTCAAAAGTATATCTCCAGAGAAAGATCACATGGCTTTCTTTAAGGCATGGGCTTCTAACCTCAGGACACTGTTGAGTAAAGACCTAGTTATCCACAGAGGGGCAGTGCTGAATCACAGTAGGTGAAGGCTCTGGCTCTTCCACACCCTCCTCAATAAGATGGACATTAATGTTTAAAATAACTAAATTAACTCCTATGTTTCATTAGAGAATAAATACATGCATCTTTTGGGCCATTTACCTATATTTTATCAGTTTATCCTGTGCCTGTAGCATTCATAAATAGAAATTGTTTTCCTGCTAAGGCTTGACTATAATTTCATCTCCTTGATAAACTGCCCCATGGAAAACTACTTAACTCTCTTCTAGGAACCCAAGGTTAAGATGCCCAGCTAGCTTATCATAGCTTCTGTTAAACTGTTTGTTTGCACAGAAGCTCTTCCAGCTAACTGCTTGTCTTGGTAGTTTCTGGGTAATTTTCCATAGGGATTCTCATCGTGGAAATAAAATTCTTTGTTAGGAGTAGATTTGTCCCTGCCGGTCTAGTCCCACCACAGCGCCAGCCCCAAACAACACACAAAGACACTGTATTTTATATAAAGCTACAATCCTATTATTATCATTTCTTATTGGCTAGCTCTGTATTTAATATTAACCCATTTCTATTAATCTAAGTATTTCCATGTGGTCTCATCTTACCGGAGAGAGGGCTCGGGATTCTACTCTTTCCATCCTTCATCTTGAATCTTCTCCTTACTACTTCCTTTCTCCTCCTTGTCTCCTAGTCCCACCTATCTTGATTTCCTATTGTCCAACAGTGCTTTATTCATTAACCAATAAGAGAAACATATTTACAGAATGACATCTCCCATCAATTCTTGTTAATCTTAAAAATGGCCCAAGCAAGAATACAAAGTGAAAGAAACTTTGTCCTGTCTTTCCCTGTCACACTCTGTAGAACTCTTAATTTTATAAAGAGACTGGGTCATGTAATAAATTTTATTTTAAGTGAGTTCTCAAATTATTCCATTTAATACCATCATTGTGTGTGTCATGTGATTCAGTCTGTGGCACCTGGGCCTCCAGCCTCAGCACCAGTGGCTTTTCTTAAGCTCATGTCTACTGCTGTGTACGCCAGGGGAAGAGAGCAGGAGGTGGAATAGCACCTGCTCTAGCTTCTCTAGCCTGCACAGACAAGCCTTGTGGTCCAGGAACCAAGACCTTCATTTTCTGATTGGGTGATAGCAAAAGACAAAACTAAAACCAGTCTTCCCCAGGGTAGATCACACCAGTTGGTTACCAGTGCAGTGAGTAGGGGCATAGGGAGGCCATGGAACTCTCCAATTCATAGGTGGGAAAAGATTTTTATTATAGATATGAATGAGAGAAAAGCCAGAGGCCTCAGGGGAAGCCCAAAGCAGCCATGACTACTATGAGGCAGAGAATAGAGTGGCAGACAGGCTGGGGATATCTCTCTTAGGAGCAGCGGGAAGAGAAGGAGATGAGAAAACATCATGTGTTATAAAGGAAAACCTGTAGGAGCAGGGTGAGGGGAGGGAATCCTGTGAACTGAAACAACCAGGAAGTTTAGGGTACAGGGGAGGTGAGAATCAGCCAGAAGGCTGTCAGTAGGTACCCAAGGAGCATGGAGATTAGAACTGCCTTTGGTATGCACCATTGTTACATGGCAACAGGGAGCCAGATGTCTCCTCAGTCAGAGGAAGGGGAAGTAGGAAGTGGGTCTTCCTGGCAGACAGAAACCCTTCTCGCAGCTTCCTGAGGACTGAAGAAAGTATCTGCCAGCAATCCTTCTGAGCAAAAGCCAAGCTGTCAGCCTGGACTTAGTCAGTGGGCCTGTCTTTTTGGGGTGTTTGGAGCTTTCTGTAAGGCCTATCAAATGCTAAAATGTCAGTCCAGAAAATGGACATACAAGTAGCATTATATATTCTGAGCAGATTATATTTAGGAATATAAAAATATAAATGTATATACATATAAACACATCTAAGCACACACACATATATACATGCACATATGTGTGAATATATATATATATATATATTCACTAATAAACTAATAAAATGAGAGGCCATGAATTTGAAAAAGAAGCGAGGGGTGTATGGTTAAGTTTGGAGGGAGAAAAGGGAAGAGGGAAATGTTGCAATCATAATCCAAAAATATAAAGAAAAGTAAAAAATCAAAACCACCTAGTGAGTGTGTATGCACACTGGATGTCACTCAAAACATGGAAGCCAGAGCCTAGGCACAGCAGACACATTTGTGTAGAGGGATATGTATCCCATGCTTCCTCCCAGCCTGCTGTGTGTGTTTATGGCCTTGGCCTTCTCTTGTATTGATGATTCCCATACAGTTAAGAATATTAACAGGAAGACTTGCTCTCAACATACGGAGCTTCACATGGATCTGGGAGAAAATGATCTGGAGAAAAGAAGCAAACTGTGACTTCAATTGCATTTGTCTCTGGATCCTTCTTATCCCAAGTGTCACAGTATTTAGTCTACTGCCTTACAGGTATAGGAAGCTTCCACCCTGGATTGTTCATAGGACTCAAGGAAGATCACCTTCCACATTTCATTGGAATAAGCAATGTCTTTGTGGAAAGACAATTTTCCTTATTTTCAGAGTTCTTTTGGTTGGGGTACAAGGAATGTTTAACATTCTGTCTTTTTCCAGAAATCAGCCAACTGTATCAGCTCTACTCCTCCTTTCAGCTGGAGGATTCAATAAAGTCCTTCTGTGCTCCATGAATGCAGCAGTAACAGTGTAAGCTGAACAAAATCCAGGAGCTCCCTAATGAGGCCTGCTGCAGGGACCCACTTAGAAGCACATCTGTAAGTTGCAGACAAGTGATTTAGCGTTGTCTGGATCAGAGAATTCCTTTACAAATAAAACATCTGGCCATCTCTTTGGAAACAGAAGTTAAGAGAAACCGTCTTCAAATGATCTGTTTTGAGTATTTTACTCAAAAGACAAAACATAGAGAAGATGTGTAAATGTACCCAAAGGTGAAGAGCTTGCACCAACATAATTGAAAAGTGTCCATTTCTCTTTTGTTCAGAGCACAAATTAGAATCTATTGACAAATTTGAATGTAGTGCTTAGGAGTGAAAATCACTCACTTGGCTCTTATGTCTGTTTTAGTCATAGAGACACACAACCATGAGTATATAGAAAAGACTCTGGAAAGGTTAGAGATGTATAGCAAGAGCCCATGGGTCGGATCTCTGCAAAGCTATTGTTTTTTTGCATATATACTGACCCTGAACTTCCTGAAAGTCAGCTAAGCTAACATATGGGAAGAAAGGTTAGATGATGCCAGTACATAAATGAACTATGAATTAGAAATTATGGTGATACCAAGAATGATAATTAAAAGGGTAAAGTAAAACTGTAATGGGAAATTCAGTCTAAAGGTTGTTACCAAATGCTTGGAGGATTAAGGAAAGAAAGTCTATTTGTTCCTTATACATGATTTAAAAAAAAAAAAAAGTCTTTTGCCATGTCCCTTTCTGGTTACAGTTCTTAAGAATTTTGAAAAGTAAGCTTGGGGCACCCAATATTCCCTGGATTGCCCTCCCAACTCTATCCTGTGTCTCTGTCCATTTCTTAAGCATCTTTGCTGTTGCTCAATCAACACTCCCCCTCTCAGATACAAACCAGGCAAGTCTGCTGGATCCTAGTAAAGGCCCACAAATAGGTTACTAAAAATTGGTTCTGCAACCTGAGATTGCGTAACTTCACTTAATAGTCTTTCCTGGTTATTTATGAGATTCATGTTTAAAATGCAATTTAATACTGTGTTCAGTTAGCAAAAGAATGGGTTTATCTGTAGGGTCTAAGAGCTCCCAGCCACAGATTCTTGATAAGATTTACAGATTTCTCATCCATATGTATTCAGCCAAGGGTCACCACATTGTGAAAGTGTCTAAATCTATTTTCCTTTACTAAAAATCAGTCTCTGGTTCTCCCTGTGGAGGGGAAAGTAGTGCTTCACTGAAACACTGCCATCTTGTGTCCGGCTAACACATTAGTGATGTTTGCACTGGCTCCATTTCCTAGCACAAAGCCTAGCACAATAGAAGCATCCATTCCTGAACTGAAGCAAAGTTCCTGCTGTAGCAATCATGCCAGAAAAGATTCAGGGAGCCTGGCTCTTCTTCATCTGTTGCTTTCCTAGGTTTGTTTGAACTTGAATTGAAAAAATGCACACAACCAGGGATCATGGAGGTGGAATCCCCAGAGACAGCTGACCCCAGCTCTTGGAGCTCATGGATACTGGATCAACAGTCAAGGCCTACATAGTACCGACCTAGGCCCTCTGGATGTATGCATCAATCCTGTAGCTTGGTCTCTTAGTAAGGCTTCTAACAGTGAAAGCAGGACTTCTCCCTGGCTTTTAGCTGGCTTTTGGTAACCTGTTTACCATGCTGGATGACCTGCCCAGCCTGGATGATAATCCAGGTAAGCAGAGGAGCTAGGTCCTGCCTCAACTTGATGTCCCATGCTTTGTGCAAGTACATAAGAGGCCTATCCCTTTGTGAATAGAGATGTAGGAGGAGTGGATGGGGAGAAGGGTAGATGGGAAAAAGGAGGGAAGGGGGAACTGGTTGGCATATAAAATAAATATAAAAGAGTGTTATTTAAATAAATAAAATGTAAATGGCTACTTAAGCAAAAAGAAAAGAAAAATGCACTCAGGGCTGGAGAGTTACTACTGTACTTTGGGAAAAAAAGCTTGTCATTGATATGCAGGTGGGGAAAAATTTCTTCTTGCTAAGTGAAATTGTATCTACTGCATTGTAGAAATATTGTGAGGAATGGACAAAATATTTTGAGGAATGTACAGAGAAAATGTGCCATTTAGGGCAATTGCACAGTAGAGTTTTTTAACTTCTATTTTATTCTAATTATTCTAGTGTTTATATTATATTTACAGTAATTCTCAATGTTCCAATGTGACATTGCAATATGGTGATTTCCCAAATAAGAAACCTGTTAGACCAGGACCTAACAAGTCATGGATCTCCATGAACTATGCTATGTAAATTAAAATGTATGCCACTGAAGAATATTATGAACTTTGTTTTATAACTCAACTTCACTTCAATTTCAGATGTCTTAAAGACCATTATTTTATACATCAAATGGATCTGTTTGAGTGCCAAAGATGAGTTATTATTCTTGAATATTTGTATATGCATTCTCATTGGAGTTTTTCAAGATTGTATCAGCTCCTCCCAGGAATGCAATGTGATGTGAAGCCCCACCCTATAGAATTGGGATGGATTTCACTTTGAGAGGACTATGGGGTCTTGTTGTCCAACAACATATATATAGATGTGTGTATATATATATATATAGCATTGGAGTTTTTATGTAATAACAAAATTTGTTGATACTAATATTGCATGAATTAGACCATCACACAATTCCAAAAATTCATATACAAGAGAATACTAGAATAAAAAGTAAGTGTAAAAGCAAAACAACAACAACAAAATTCTTCAAAAGCAAAGCAAGTATCAAGCAGATCCTAAATAATTACATTAAATATAAAGAGCAGAATATTCCAATCAAAAGAAAAGAACCATGAAGTAAGTGTAATACTCCACCATGCAATGCACACCATTCTTTTAAAAATTGATTTTTGTTGACAAATACAGACTGAAAATGAAAGTAAGGAAAAAGCAATATACTATGCTAATAGCCAGCATAAGAAAATAATAAACTTACATTACTGTCAGATTTTCCTGTTTGAAGTAACTTATTTCACATATTTAATTGAACAATTTCAAAAGGAGAGAAAGAATCTCTTTTCGTTGGGGATGCGGGTCCTAAGAAGTTATCTAGTGGGATGGTGGGATGCTATCACACTATGCACATACAGGGAGCACTAGATTGACTGACTGGGTATTTATTTTAAAACAAGAAAACAAATAAACACTCAAACACACACAGACAGCCCATGAAGTCGGAAAAGAAATAGTAGGTAGGAGGCATTGGTGGAGAGGGAATGGTAGTGGATTGAATCAAACACATTTTATGCACCAGTGAATATTGAATAAATTAAGTACAAATGAATTGGAAAACTGTGAAGAATGAGTCTCATGGTGGATGTCTGTTGATGATTTGAACTCTTCCTTCTCTCCTTGAAACCTTATATGACTCCATCTATATACTGTGCTAGCTACACCCAAAACATATCCATAGGCTTTGTTCTACCAAAATTTAGTTCACAATAGTTTCTCACCTCCCCTTTATCTTTACCCTTATCAGTATCAGTGGGTTAATTGAAAGGTGTTATTTAATTTCCAAATACTCAGTTACATTTTTTCATTTGTCATGTGACTGATTTCTGTTACTTTGTGGCCAACAAACAATGTCATGTAACTTCAATCCCTGAAGGCTCATTGGTGTATTTTGAACTGTCTAAGTGTCTGGTCTGTCTAAGAGAACACTGCTTGTCCACTGGTAAAAAGTCCACAGCATTGGTGAGCGTAATGGCAGTACAGGTGTCAATTTGGTCTAATTAGTTGCTCTAATCTAGTTCTAGTCCGTTTTTTACCTTGTCATATTAACTATTTGAAAGTGACCATTACAATCTATAACTCTGATTGTAGACTTATCTCATTTTAATTTTCTCAGATGTTGTTTCATGCATTTTTATGACTCTCTTATTAAGTGCAGAAACAGAAAAATCATCTCTTCTGGACAGAGACCCTTTACTCATCGTAAAGTGACTCCTTTATCTCACGATACTATTGTTTTGAGTTAACATCTAACCTTCTTTTAACCCCATGTCTTAACACAAAGGGGGAAGAAAAAACTTATCTTTCACAATGGCATGGCTATTGGCCACAATCAACGTTACCTTCATTAGCTTACCCAACATCCACCCACTTAAAATTGCTGGAAACTAATGTGTGTCTATGTCAAGCTGTTCTCACGGTTTCTGTTTTTCTGGGATGGGCTTCACTGGTGGGCTTCACTGGTGCTCCACCTAAGGAGTCCATGGCTCCTGTAAACTTTCTTTTACTCTTTTCATAAATTTTGATACTTTTAAAGGACCTCTCTCTCTCTCTCTCTCTCTCTCTCTCTCTCTCTGTGCGTGTGTGTGTGTGTGTGTGTGTGTGTGTGTGTGTGTGTGTGTGTGTATAAGTACCTTCATTATTCAACATAGTTCCATCAGCAGATGCTCCAGTCTGTTATTTCTTTGATGGTGTGTCATCCCAGAACTATCCAGACTGAATAATGATGTGGTTTTGCTGTTTTTTCTCTATTGCATTATCATTAATGCTTATCTTAAGTTACTGAATCTTCACAATCCTACTCGAAACCGATACATTTGTTTTCATTTTTAAAGGCAAGGTTTCACATATCAGACTACTATTTTCTATTTGTCCTTTTTTTCTTTCATTTCACCACAGTCATTATCTTCATACCCTACCAGAAAGATACTTGATTGGATGTGCACTGCCAGCCAAGGCCTATAAAGGCCTGCCAAGGGCATTTGGCCTGAATGTGTCTGCATAGGAAACAGCTGTATTAGGGGCACAGTGAGAGGGCCCTCTGCATATGAATTGTAAGAGCATGTGTGGTCTGCTTCTGTAAGAAGGAATCCTCAGGAAAACACACTGATAATGATCTGTTTGTTCTCAGTTAAACATGGGGTTGTGTGGAGGTAGAGAAGTGAGGAAGAAATGGGGGAGAGGGAGAGCTAGTAGGCGGTAGGGAATGGGAAGGACATCTCAGATCCAAGAGCCATCTGAACAGGAAAATAAGACTGTTCTTCACATTGATATCCATTGTTCTGGCTCTCTACAAAAATGCTATGAGAAAATACCACAAGGGAGATTTTTTTTTTCTGCCTTCAATAAAAAATCCAGTCTCTGGGTTTTGACAAGTTTCAGGCAGCAGGGCTGCTTGCAGCTTATGCTTTTATTTTCAAGTGGTGATGGCCTCCAAATTTAACAGTTTTTATCATGTGATTTTTTTTTAAAGAAAATTACCCTTCCATTCTGCATGGCCAATTTTTCATTTGGTTAGTACTCAACACAGCACAGATTAGCTTAGAAACTTGAGACATGCTCTAGACAGAAAAGACACGAATTTGCTTCAGCGTCTTTATCCTGCACAGGCCACCTGAGGGCGACGTTGCACAGACTAACTGTCTCCATTTCTGCAGTAGCTCCACACTTTCAACTTAGTCTTCTGTCCCTGTGTCTGGCTGAGTTCTTAGAACATGTGATTAAGTGAAGAAGTGAAGATAGCCAGACGCCAGAAAGTTCCCAATACCAGGGCCACTTCTGCAGGCTTTTTTTTTTTTTTTTTTTAGAATTTTATCTAAAAGTGATAGGTGTCTAGTCAACTTTGTGCCATTGTCTTCAAGAACTGGGACTTCAGCCACTTCCCTGCATGTGCCAAGCTTTTCCAGAAAGACTGCAAAAGTGTTCCCAGTGCTCAGCCATGCTTCCAGTCCTCATCTCGTTCCTGGGGATGCATTTTTTCTTGGGTGAGTAAAACATCCTCATTGTTTAAGTATGTACATGAATCAGTGTTTTTCTCGCCTGAATTGTAGTAAGAATATTTTCCTTCATGAAGTCTGCATCACATTTACTGACTTGTTATTGATTTTGCAGGAGACATCCAAGCACAGTCAGTTACTCAGCCTGATGCCCATGTCATTGTCTTCGAAGGAGACTCGGTGGAGCTCAGATGCACTTATTCCTACAGTGGAGTTCCTTACCTCTTCTGGTACAGGCAGAGCCCTAGCTATGGCCTCCAATTTCTCCTCACATACTTTTCAGGAGACCCCGTGGTTCATGGCTTGAGTGGTTTTGAGGCTGAGTTTGGCAAGAGCGACTCTTCCTTCCACCTGAAGAAAGCCTCTGTGCACCTAAGTGACTCTGCTGTATACTTCTGTGCTCTGAGTACACAGTGTCTGGGGCTGCAGGGGGAGCTGAACACAAACCTGTAAGATGCTGGAGAGGACTGTAGCTGATTGATTTTCAATCACTCATGCTCCTGTAAGTAACCTAAATAAAATTATTAGTTTTCCAAGTTGGACTTTTCTGCAATCGTTATTTGGTCTGTCATTGGTGCTCTATCCGCGGTATATAGACATTTGGTCACAGCTTGTAGAAAAAGTGACATAGCAGGGTAAAATCATACAATAGTTCCTGAGCCATTGTTGCTTCCTTAATGGTTGTTTTGTAGACTTCCTTAATGTTTTGTACTAACTGGTTATCTCCAGGAAACTTGAAGATACATCTCAGTTCTGCATAAACAATGACTACAGTGGATGTCTATGTGGTATGCATTAGATGGAGATGTGTTGGTTTCTTCCTGCTTCAGACTGCAGGTTAGAGTTAGGAAGTGTAACAGTTTGCACTCACTGCCTCAGGAGCCTCAGAAATACTCTTCATCTGTGATTTTAGTTCAGTCAACTAGACTCAGGGTAGAATCACCATGAAGAGAATCTCAATAAGGGCTCATCTGGAATAGGTTTGTGTGTGAGTGTCTGTGGCAGATTTCAATAACCACTGTAGGAAGACTCAGCTGACCATGAGCAGCATCACCATTTTCAGATCTGCCCTGTACCCTGGGTGAAATGGAGAGACTGAGTAGAGTTTGTCATGAAAGCATTCTATGCTCTTTTTTCCTGATTGTGGGTGTGATGTGATAAGTTCACTCAAGCTTCTGTTGCTGTGATTTCCATGCTATGATGGACTGTAACCTGACATTGTTGTCATAGCAACTGGAAAGGGAAGTACAATGCCATCCTTACTTAATCTCATGGCAGCTTCGTTAGATTCGGTGCAAAGAGTAAAGAGACAAAAGGCAGGAAAGAGACAAGAGTCTGACCTCAACAGATGAAACTACTTCAAACAGTGAAGGACAGGCACTCTTTCATGGGAAATGGGGGTCTGCAAGGAAGAAGAGGAACACTTGGAGTTTATGAAAAGGATTGTGATGAGGATTCTTGTCCAGTTGCAAGAGGCTACAGCCTCTCAATCTTCATGGTGCCTGCTCATTTAAGACAGACTGTTGTGGGAAGCAGGCTATTTCACCAAAGTATTTTTTTTTCTGGAGCTCACTGATAATAACGGGAGCAAGAACAGCTGTGACCTCATAGGAATTCTGTTTGTATGACTGAGACACAGGATCATATGTGATAAATGCAGTATTATTTCTTCTTCAGCAATATGACCAATGTTCCATAAATACACTAATGAGAAGTGGAAAACCTCAAAGCTTCAGACAGTTATATTTGCTTCTTGACAAGTTATGATATCCTTTAAGTATATTTCTCTAAGTTAGAATGGTTATACTCAAATGTAAAATTTCAATTAAAATTTAAAACATTATCAATAAATTTGTTATTGTTCTTGTTTTGCACCTCATTGTTATTCCCTTTCATTCTCTGAAAACAAAGCTGATCAACTTTGTTTCCCAAATGTGTACCTTGCATTTCTAATATAATTGCATATATTAATGCAGTGTAGCTCTGTGTTATATTCAATAATAAAACATTGTTTGATAATTACGAGGTTTGCTTTTTTACTAAAATAATTTGGAGACATGGGAAAGTTGTAATAATCTATTACAATGTTTTAAACTACTGTGCATCATCTCAACTTAAAAATATACAATTTGTCACTTTGATGTGGTTGGGGCAATATCAGCAGAAATAATGGAAGTTTCAGTCAGAAGTAGGGTTCACAAGATCAGTAAGTCACCACCAGTCACATTTCCAAGGTTTCAGGCCTCTACACAGCTCAGCCTTCCTTTATCAGCCTTTTCCCCTCTCCTCCCTAGTCAAGTGTTCAGCCAAGAAGGACCAAGACCAACAGGCCACCTGGAGTTAGAAGGAGCATGTAGTAAGCAGGAACCAATACTTACTGTCATAGTTACAACAGTCACTGAGATATAATTTTTAGCTTCCACAATTCTTTTACAGTCCAGATAGAGCTTATGAATTAGAATTGTGTTGCTCAAGCAATGTTCAGAGTGATGCAGCTGATCTTTATCTTTACTGGGTTTCTGAACGAGAATTAGAAATTTAACATGATGTTTTAAAAGGAGGAAATTCCATGCTTTTATTTCAAAGACCCCACAAGGAATGCAGTTCTAGCTATTTCCCTGTTTATGTTGCTGAGCAGAAACTTAATACACTCAAAGGTTTGTTTAAGGAGTAAAGTTTTTCCTGCTGGCCTCAACCCACCATTGGCACCAGCCCCAATTAACACACAGAGACATTAGATATAATGCTGCTGGCCAGTTACTAGTTTCTTATCAGCTAGCTCTGTCTTAACTATTATCCCATTTCTATTAATCTAAGTATTTCCATGTGGTCTCATCTTACCAGAGAGTGGGACCGGACCTCTGTTTTCTCCAGTATCTACATGCTGGCTCCTCCCTCCTACTTCCTCCAATCCTCCTTGTCTCCTAGTCCCACCTATCTTGCTTTCCTATTGGCCAACAGTGCTTTATTCATTAACCAGTATGAGAAACATATTTACAGAATGACATCTCCAATCAGGTTTGTTTTGCTATAGAATTTGAACTTTTAAAAATTTTCCATGAAGTTCATCAAGATGGCTGAGTGGATCAAGGTGTTCATCACCAACCCTGAGAACCTGACTTTAATCTCTGGAATCCACATGGTGGACAGAAGGAAATGACTACCACGAATTGTCTTCTGATCTCTACATACACTCTACATACACTGTTACATGTGTGCACACACATACATATGAACTACTTGTAGATATCACACTTCTCTTGAAAATGCTCTCATTGGTTTTCATTCTTGTCAAGAGTGTAAAAGAGCCACAGTGACTTCATCCCCTTTATGGTCTCTCTAAAACCCTACTTCATTGCTGCATATATTTCCTAATTAGACTTTTTGCACTCAAATGCCCCTTTCAAAGCTGGATACTAGAATAATTCAGTGAAAAGATTTAATTAACAGAGAGGTAGCCATAGGAGGTAAATACATAAAGGGAGTCTGTAGGATTCTTTTTTTTATGGTTAAATGGAAGCAAGAATCTTCTATGTGGAATAAATATGGTAATGACAAGTCCTCAAAGATTGCAACATCATAGTTACTGTAAGTTGTGATAAATTTCATGATTCTAGTTTCTGTTTTTATGATAGGTTACATGGTACCTGAGGTGTATGACAGTAATGGTTATTTACTTACTGTGGAGTTGTTTATTTATTTTTAGATGGGAATAGAGTAAAACAAGAGCAAGATGTAACCACTTAGTATACAGTGTCTTTGGGAGACAATAGCTGGTACCTCATCTCTGCCTCCTAAATACTGTGCAATTTCACTTTGCATTCAGAAAGACATAGTTCTCTAGTTGACAGTGAAGAAATTAAAAAAAAAAAAAAACAAAGAGCCACTATAAACAAAAAGAAACCCTTAGCCTCCTATGACATACCCATAGTCTTTATTTGCCTACCTCATTCAGTGATGCTCAGTAAAAAGCATCCTGACTGTGTTAGCACGTGGAAAGGTTGTAGCTCCTGCTTCAAGAAGTAAGGGGCCGCTGTTAATAGAAAAAGGAGACCTTTGGTGACAGAAACCATGGATGGAGTCAGAACTTTTGATGCAATCCACAACTTGAAAATATTTCTTATTTTTAATGGTGTGTGCACATTTGTGTGTGCGTGCTTATGTGTGCATGTGTGTTTTAATGATGTTTAATGCCTTCAGGGCTTAGGGACATTGAATTTTCTTGGCTTTGGTATTAAAGAATGTTCTTAGTCATTGGGAGTAGGTATTGGGAACCGAACTCAGATCCTCTTGAGAGTCTTACTGCATTTATCAATCAGAGTCATTCCTTAGTAAACACACACTTCAAAAGCTGTGAGGGCTGGAGAGTGGCTCCATTGTGAGGAGCACACTGTTAATTCACAGACACACCATTTGTGCCTGTTCCTAGAGGGTAAGGTTTAGCTCAATCAATCTTCAGTCTCGTCAGAAACATACTCACTCTGGGAGGACATGGGCCTGTGTGACTATGAATTTATGGGAAGATGTGGTCCTGTGTGACTATGAATTTGTGGAACTATATTGATTATGCAAATAATGTTGACAGATAAAGATATAGGGAAAGCAAAGTTGAGAAAAAGTATCTATAGAAGGGATAGTATCAAAACAACAATACATTTAAGGCTATATCTAATGCAAAATCTGCTCAGTGTACACAGGCCAATCATATGTGAGGGGAAAGAGAATTCCATTCACTTCCATGGGTATTCAATATCTTCAATTCTGTATTTCCCTAAGAATGCAAGTTATATGGGTTTATCTTAGTTAATTTTATGTAGCTATGAAGAGACACTACAGCTTAGGCAACTAACAGACAAAAGAGTTTATTTAGGTCTTACAGTTTCAGAGGATTAGAGTTCATGTCCATAATAGTGGGAAGCATGGCACAGGAGCATGCTACTTGAGCAATGGCTGAGAGCATCCATCCTGAGACACAACCACAAGGCAGAGAAGGTGACAAGACCACACCTCCTAACTCTTCCTAGTTTTACCATCTGGGTACCAAGTACTCAAACACAGGAGCCAATAGGTACCATTCTCTTCAAACAGCCATGGGGTTTGTTATTATTATTACTATTTTTGAGGTGATGGAGACCGATTCCCAAAGCCTCATGCATAATAGGCTATGTGCTCTATCACTGAGTAACACCTACAATATTTGAAATTATTCAATAATATACATGCAATATAAAATTGAATTTTTCAAAACTTTCACTAAGTTGAGTTTATGATAAATGTTTCAAATGTGAAGCAAATGACTGTTTCAAGTAGTGACATTCCTTTAAACAAACAATATTCATTTATTAAAGTTTTTCCATCTTTTATTTTTTATTTCATTTTATATTCCAACAGTTTTCCCTCCCACCTCCCTTCCCACCACCCCTTGCCTCCTTCATTTATTAATTTTACAAGTATCTGTTTGCTATCCTTTAGGTTTATGACAGCTGCCCAAGTGTAGGGTAACACATGGAAAAAGTGTCTCTTTTCCCCTAGGTTATCTGGTTGATATTCCTTACTTGCCTGATTTTTCCAGTGAATTACCACATGGTCCAAAGTGGCTACACAAGAAACTTATAAATGGCATGTAATGGTGTTTCCAAGTAAGACAATGTAAAAGAGCAAATAAGCCTATTACAGCTATCCTTCAGAATTATGGAAGCCCTGCCCAAACCTCTACCAGCTGTCTTGGGCAAAATAAAAGCTCCAAGGGTGCCACTCCATCACTGACTTAGAAAATATAGGTCAACAATCTTCTGAGGTTAGCAAATTGCCTAAAACAGGGGTGGGGGGGGGAGAGTAAGTCTACCTAACACATACACATTTCCTGTTTAATTCCTAGCTCACATTTATCCTTTCACTAAGACCTTGACCTTTCCTAACTTAAGAAATTAAGACTCACACACACCAGTGGCTCAGAAAATGAACTAACTCTTCTCTGGGACTAGTCTTCTTAATGTTTGGTAAGTGGAATGACATTTGGTAAGTGGACCTTCTGTCTTGTTCTGTGATATTGATATAAATTTTAAGGGCATTTTTCCTATGAGGAAAAATATAGGTCATCAGCAATGTGACCAACACTGAATTGTTGTTATCAATTTCTCTTTTTAGGACAATGCAATGGAGACTCAGTGACACAAACAGAAGTCCAAGTGACACGTCTCTGACTGTGAACTGCTCCTATGAAACTGAAGAGTACCCAACCCTGTTCTGGTACGTGCAGTATCCCAGAGAAGGTCCACAGCTCCTCGTAAGAGCCTTGAAAACAAATGAAAAGGGAGGAAGCAGAGATTTTGAAGCTACATATGATAGAGGATCCACTTCCTTCCACTTGCAGAAAGCCTCTGTCCAAGAGTCAGACTCGGCTGTGTACTACTGTGCTCTGAGTGACAGTGGCACAATCTGCATGGGAAGATGAGCACAAACTCTGAGAACGAGGATCGTGACTGTTGAGCATGTCTGAGATCATTCATTTAGGGACCAGGAGCAGGTCTGCTATTGTTGATACTAACTGCACACCCAGGCACTGCTGCAGTGTAAACCATGCAATTTAGCACTGAGAACACATAGGAAACATGACTTACTTTAGGCTTAATCAGAAAGAGCAAAGACAGTCACACACCATGGTGATTTCCGGTTTTGGTTTTGTGTTTTGAGAAGGGATTTCAAGTAGCTTATGTGGTCCTTGAACTCCTCATGAAGCTGATGTTGACTTTGAAATTGTGTCCTTCTTGCCTGTACCTCCAGTGGGCTGGAGTTATGGGCATGAACCACCATACTAGGCTGAATTTGTGATTTCTGAAATACAAAATCTCTTGTTGAATGAAACTGTGTATGTATTGATCATCCTCTATAAATCTTATCTCCCAAACCTGACTCATGTCATTCACAGAATTATCATGGCTTTTGTGTGCACATGCTCCATATCATCCTGGTAAAGTACAGTAAGAAAAGGGTTTAGTTTTATTTCCTCCCGATGTCTGATAACTTATTAGTTTTTCATAAAGAGTCTTACATTTTACTACATTTAGAAGTAGTAGCTCTCAACAGAGACAGTCTGTATCTTGTGGAAATAAGTTCCTGTAGTGAGATAGTCCTTCTGTAGCACTGACCACGCCCATTGGGGGGTGGAGCCATGGGCGGAAGTGACCTGTGGAAGGAGGTCGGAGGGGGCCAGGAAGGTGCTCTCTTTTTCTGGCGTGACTCGGACAGGAGAGGATCGGGTTGAATTTCCTGGTGTTCATCTGTCTAGGTTGTAAGTTATTTCTCCCTGAATAAACATCTATTCGGCCTATTTGTTTATCCTGATCCTTATTTACCGCGATATCTGGTGTCAGAAGTGGGATTTACCTGGGAGTAATCTTAATATGACTACGCCCCCTTTCCCTACCCTTGGAATTTTGGGATAATAGTCATCGTCTTTGGGTTGGTTTTAGTTATTTGGGATTGGGTGATGCTTACACTTGGGTTTATCTTTTAGACAGGAATAGGGAATGGTTGGTAAGATGGGATATAGGTAGATTAGCCTATTTCCTTGAGAATTTGAGTAAGAATGAGATAGTATTTTACAGCTTACATTGTTGTGTATTCTTATGTGGTAAGCTATGTAAAATTAAGTTTATATTTTGTTATATTGTGTTAAATGTTTCCACTTATAATATTTTAGGCACATTATTTTTTACCATATTCTATGTATGTATACTTTTCCTGTATTCAAGGCATTTTGTATATTGATACAATTTGGGATATTTATCTTGCTGCCCTTTATAGTTCTACCTCTTGTCTTGACACTTATACTCTACCTCTATTTTAGGGATTTACATGTAGGTATATGTAAATAGTTATATTGTTTAAGTATTTGTTCCTGCTTTACTCAGGAAAGTTTTAATCAGTCTTTTTAGCTAAGTTCCCGAGTATTACAGATTATCTTCACTCACATTTCCTGTACTTATGAGATTAGTCAGATATAGATGCTTAATCTTCAATCACTTCATAGACATGCAGAACATGGCATTTAAATGTTTTAATATTAGTACTCCATTGACATGAGACACTGTTGCTCCTGACAGCACCGTGCACTTTCCCAAAAATATGTTGGACACTGTTGTTGCTCCTGCTGGAGTTCAATCTCACCTCAGCTAATGGCCTGTTGGGCATAGAATTGCCCCCACCTTGACCACTGATTTGGACATGCAGTCCTATGTGCTTGCAGGAGACAAATATAGAAGACTGCTTGACCTTGCCAAGTCAGGGTAAGACAGCCATTCTATTTCCCTGCTGTTGTTGTGGTCTGTCAAGTTCTCTTGGCCTTAGCCAAATCTGGGTGTACCAACGTCGCTGTGAGACCTAGGGTGACTGTTCAGGTGGCTTGCTGTTTCTGTCCTTGCTGCACCTTTTGGAAGTTGTCCATCCGCATTTCCTGTCTACTCTAGTATTGTTAATTTCCTTCTCAGGTCTTGATGAGGTTGAAGATTAAACTATCACAACTATTATTCTCTCTTCCTAGTTAGACATATTAGGTACTAGACTTATGTTTTCCAGCTTAGGACAACTCTATTGTAAACTCCATTATGCCCTCACCCAAGGACTAGATATGTAGGTCATTTTGTTCTCAATTTTCCTTTTCTTGGAGCACACTTGTTATTCACTGTTTTGTATATAGTTTTGTATTAAGCCTAAATCTTTTCTTTAGACTAAAAGGGGAATTGTAGTGAGATAGTCCTTCTGTAGCAGTGACCACGCCCATTGGGGGGTGGAGCCATGGGCGGAAGTGACCTGTGGAAGGAGGTCAGAGGGGGCCAGGAAGATGCTCTCTTTTTCTGGCGTGACTCGGACAGGAGAGGATCGGGTTGAATTTCCTGGTGTTCATCTGTCTAGGTTGTAAGTTATTTCTCCCTGAATAAACATCTATTCAGCCTATTTGTTTATCCTGATCCTTATTTACCGCGATAAGTTCCTTCCATTTTTATTTGCTTTTCTTATTCTTTTGGCCAAGAGTATGTCATATTCTGCAGCTTCTTCCTTGTGCTTCTAGGGTATTCTACTTTCATTCTAGTAGGTAAGTGGCTGTGATCTGCATGGAGGAAAAGGATTCTGGATCTTGCATGCTTTGCTCCTGGGGGAAAAATGAATTAAGGCAAAGAGAGGAACCTTCTCAATTATGCTCATACATCAAATGAGGGGAACTGAATTAAACATCATGGAAGTTGGGGGTGACATTGCTAGGAGAAAAAAACTTGGATTGTGGTGAATTTGGATTTGGCACATAATACAGGCTAGGAATTAGATAGAATGGTACTGCAACTGTTTCAAAGAGATTCATAGTCCTCGAGAAAAATCTAGGGACAAGTAGGTGGATACTTACCTGTTAATGAAAGAAAGTGTTCCTTCTTTCTGTAATGCATTAAAAAAGACCAAAGAGATCCCACACTCAAATGTTATAACCAAGTTATGAAGCATGATTCAAAATGTATTCAGCTTGGATGATGATGATGTGTGTGCTTGTGTGTGTGAGTGCAGGTGCCTACAGAGGCCAGAAGAAAACACCAAATACCTGAGAGCTTAAGTTTCAGGCAGCTAACAGCTAGGAACAAAACTTGGGGTCTCTGAAAGATCAACAAGTGCTCTGAACCACTGAGACATCTCCCCAGGCCAAGTAAAACACATTTAAGTAAACACAGAAATGAATTTTAATGACATGAATTGGAACATCTTTCTTAGTTATGACAACAAAGGGCCAAGAATCATAGTGAAGATAAAGTAGTTGGTCCTCATTAAAGTGAAAATAATAATTATTATTTTTTTACTTTTCTCATGGCTAGGAATTAAACTCAGGCCTCATGAATGCTAGGCAAGGCCTCTACTGAACTATAGTCCTAGCACTAACAAGTCTATGCTTTAAAATATACCATTGATAAAGCGAAAAAAGAACCCCAAAGTTGAAGGAAATGTTTACAAATCATGTATCTACTGAGGCAGTGCCAAACAATATATAAGTAAATCACTATTTATTATTATTATTTATTTTAAAAAATGCATTTCCTCACACAATACTTGCTAACCAGAGCCTCCCCACCCTCCCCTCTACCCAATACTCATCCACACCTCCCCTCTCTCTCAGATTCACTGCTCCTAAGTTTCCCTTCAGAAGACAGCAGACCTCCTAGTTATTATCAACTGGACATGACAGAATGAGATACAACAAAACTAGATATAAACCCTCATATCAAGGCTGAATGAAGCAACCCAGTAGAAAGAAAAGGGTCTCATGAGTAGGCAAATAGTCACAGACATCCCCATTCTCATTGTTAAGAGTCCAACAAAAACCCCAAGTTAAACAACCACACCATGTAATCAGATGCCCTAGAACAGACCGGTGTGTGCTCTTGGTTGCTGATTCAGTCTCTGTGAGCACCTATGAGTCCTGTGTAGTTGATTCTGTGGACTGTGTTCTCATGGTGTCCTTGACCCTCTGACTCCTACAATCCTTCTGCGTGGCTCACTAAGATCCACTTGATTTTTGACTGTGGGTCTCTGTATCTACTCCCCTCTGCTACTGGAAAACCTCTCTGATGATGATTGGGCTAGGCACCTATCAATGAGTATGGCAGAGTTTACTAGGACTCATCTCATTAACTCGTTGTTGTTGTTATCAGTCATGTTTGGTCATACCCTAGGTCTCTGAGCCATCCAGCGTCTGGATCATGGCCATCTAGGCAGTGATGGTCATGGGCTCCCTCTAATGGTGTGGGCCTCAAGTTAGACCAGTCATTGCTTGGTCACTCCCACAAAGCTCTGAGCCACTATTTACCCAGTACTTCTTGCAGGTTGGACTGTTTTTGGGTGCAAGGTTTTGTGGCTGGCTTGTTGTCTCAGTTCCACCACTGAAAGCCTAGCCTGGTTACAGAAGAAGCTAGTTCAGATTCCATATCCTCCATTACTAGGAGTCCTCAGTGGGGTCACTTGTTGGTCTCAGAAAGTTTATCCTGCACTAGGTCCATATTGCTTTAATGTCCATCCATTCAAGCCATTTCTCTCAGTCTTTCTCTCCCCTACCTGATCCTTCTGTCTCCACCCCACCTGCCCCCAGGCCACCCAACTAATTTATTTTATTTCCCCTTCCCAGGAAAATCTTTACACCCTCCCCTTGAACCTCCCTTGTTTCTTAGCTTCTTTGGGTCTGTGGATTGTAGCATGATTAGCTTTTACTTAACAGATAATATTCACCTATAACTGAGTACATAACATGTTTATCTTTCTGGATGTGGGTTGTCTTTTTCAGGATGTTTTTATTTTTAGTTTGATCCATTTGCCTGCAAATTTAATGATGCTTATTTTCCCCCTACAGCTGAATATCACTACATTGTACAAAAAAAACACATATCCTTTACCCATTCTTTGGCTGAAAGATGTCAAGATTGCTTCCTTTTCCTGACTATCATGAGTCAAGCTGCTATGAACATAGCTGAGCAAGTACCCAGGCATGGTATAGCTGGATCTTGGGGTAGTTTGATGCCCAATTTTCTGAGTAACCATCATTTTGATTTCCATAGTGGCTATATAAGTTTGCAGTCCCACCAGCAATGGAGGAGTGTTCCCCTTGCTCCTCATGAGCTGTCATTGTTGTTTTTGATCTTTGCTATTTTGACAGGTGTAAGATGGAATATCAGAGAGTTTTGACTTGCATTTCCCTAATGGCTAAGGATGTTGTACATTTCTTTAAGTATTTCTCAACCATTTCACATTCCTCTAGTGAGAATTCTCTGTTTAAGTCTATATCCATTTTTTAACTGGAATGTTTGTTTTGTTATGTGTAACACATATAGTAGCCCTCTATCAGATGTGTAATTGTTGAAAAAAATTTTCCATTCTGTAGGCTGGTGTTTTATCCTATTGTCTTACAGTATCCTTTGCTTTACAGAAGCTTTTCAGTTTAATGAGATACCATTTATTGTCATTCTTAGTGCCTGTGTTACTGGTTTTCTGTTTAGAAAATTGTAGTGCTACAGCCAGGATATCTGAATCTTCTTCGAATCCCCCCAAGACAGCGCCCCTTACCAGCAGGAAGTAGTTTGGAAAGAACAACGCCCAAATTCCCAAATATTGTGTATAAATGTTTGTTTTCATTTAATTGGACTTTGTTATATAAAATTAAATAAAATTAAAAAAATTAAAAAAAAAAGAAAATTGTCTGTAGTGCTAATATATTTGAGGCTACTGCCTACTTTCTCTTCTATGAGATTCAGATTGTCTGGTTTTATATTGTGGTCTTCGATCCACTTGGACTAGTGTTTTGTTCAGGGTTATAAGTGTGCATTTATTTGCATTCTTCTATATGCAGACATTCAGTTAGACCAGAACTATTTGTTGAGGATGCTTTATTTTTTCCATTGCATGTTTCTGGCTTCTTGATGGAAAAATCAGGTGTCCCTGGGCTGGTGGACTTATGTCTGGTTCTTCCATTCAATTCCATGTTTTTTTTATGCTAATACCATGCAGCTTTTTATTACTGTAGTCCTGTAGTAGATCTTGAAATTAGGGATGGTGATACCTCCTGTAGTTCTTTTATTGTATAGGATTGTTTTAGCTATCCTGAGTCTTTTTTGCTTCTGTATATGAAATTAAGTATTGTCCTTTCAAGGTTTGTAAAGAATTATATTAGAATTTTGATGGGGATTGGGTTGAATCTGTCGATTGCTTTTGGTAAGATGGCCATTTTACTACGTTAATTATATTGATCCATGAGCATAGGAGATCATTCTGTTTTCTGATATCTTCTTTAATTTCATTACTTAAAGACTTGAAGTTTTTGTCATATATCTTTCATTTGCTTGGTTATGGCTACCCCAAGATTTTTTTTATTGTTTGTCACTGTTGTGATGGTTATAGTTTTCCTGATTTCTTTCTGAATCCATTTGTCATTTGTATATAGGAAGGCTAAGGTTTTGTTTTGGATTTGGTTTTTTTTTTTTTGTTGTTGTTGTTTTGTTAATCTTGTATCCAGTAACATCATTGTAGGACTTTAGCCACTGTGGAATTAACTAGTAGAACTTTTTGGTCACATGTACACTATCATATCATCTACAAATAATGATACTTTGACTGTTCCTTTCCAATTTGTATCCCCTTGAATTCTATGATAACATAATGAGAAACTCAAAGTGGACAAATGATGGAATGCATTGCCCTGTATAAACCCATTCATGGTGGCACATGTTTTCAATTCCAGCACTCAGATTGGTGAGGCAGAAGGATTAAGACTTTGAAGCCAGCCTAGATTACATGTGACTATTTTAAGCATGGAATAAAGCACAATGAAATATAGCAAACAAGATCAGCCTTTAGGATAATGCAATTTCATTCAATAAAATAGGTAATATAAAATAGATGTGAAGTAGTGATTGTTGGCATAGAGGTAGTAACTTCATGTATTGCCAGTAGGAATGTAAAATGCTGAGGTAAATAGAAAAGAGTAACTCTACTTCCATTTGCATTCTGAGGAGAATTGAAAATATGCCTACTTCTTTAAGCAAGATAGGTAGATGAGAGAGAGAGAGAGAGAGAGAGAGAGAGAGAGAGAGAGAGAGATAATGTAGCCTTCCACAGGCTGGGATTTTCATCGTGTTCCACTGTACAGGGCTTTACATTTACATAATTCTAAGTAATTTGTTTATACACAGACACATTTTAATTTTAAGTACAAAATTTTACACTTGAAAAAGAGGGATTAGTCTTTAATCATTATCTTTCTATTAATTTTCATTGTTTTGTATTGCAAAATATTTGTTAAAATAATAAACACATAGTAAAACCAAATATTGCTACCACCATAACATTAATAATTTTGCATTAAACACATGTCTTCAATGCAGTCATTTGTGCCTGTTGTGTGTCAGGCGACAATCTAAAAAAAAAAGTATTCAAAGAAAATAAAATGGTAGCTTTGGTAAATGTATTGCAGTGTTGTCTTACAAAAGGCTTTCACCATATTTTCATTATTTTATCTGACAAAATACAATTATATATTTCTCTTTAATTTTATTGCTTGTTCTGTTTTTTGAGACAGGGATCCTCTATCTTAGAACTTGCTATGTAGACATAGCTGACCTCATAAGAGATCCTCCTGCTTCTGCCTCCCTAGTGTTGGGATTAAATAATGTGTCACAATGCCTGGAAGAACTTCTTAGTTTTTACTACTATTGTGCCCTCTTTCTGTCTCCTACTCGTATCAACATGGGTTTTACTTGGTGATGTAAGATGTCTAGCTGGAGCATTGTCTGCCCTATTATTCAGTGACTCCATTTAGATTCATTGTGTATGTATGTATGTATGTATATTTTAGGATGCTTCTACAATTATGTGTTCTCATATGGGTTTTCAAATGGCCTTTCGTTTTAGTTGTCCCTCCTCAAATTCCCTCATTTACCTTTCTCTTCCATCCTCTCCCTATTTAATCTTCCTAATCCATTTTTCCTTTTGTCTGACTATAACACTGTGTTCTATTTCTTCTTCCTAGGGTGACACTCTCATCCCTCATAGGACCCTATCTGGTACCCAACTTTTGTGATTATTTGGATTATGGCATGCCTATCAAAAGTTTAAAAGCTAATATCCACATACAAGAGACAATATGCAATATTTATATTTTGGGGTCTAGGTTACCTCACTCAGGTTCATATTTTTATAGCTCAATCAAATTGTCTTCAAATTTCATAATTTCTCTTTTTAACAATGGAACTCTAATCCATTGTGTAGATGTACTACACTGTCATCATCTGTTCATCAGTTGATAGACATCTGGGATGTTCCAATCCCTGTGTACTGTGAATAGGGCAGCAAGGAACATGGATAGGCAAGTGCCTCTGTGGTAAGGTGCAGGATCCTTGGGGTATATTCCCAAGAGTTGTATAGCATCTGTTCTCATCTTCCCAAGGCATCACCAAAAAGATTCGCATGGTGTCTGTACAAGTTTGCAATCCATCAATAATGAATAAGAGTTCCTTTTCCCCACATCCCCACCAACATGTTCTGTCATTTATTTTATTGATCTTGTCCATTCTGACATAGGTAACATGACAGTTGTCTTTACATGTACAAGAACCTAAAGACTGACATATGCCTTATTAAAATCTGGGAGGAGGCACAGGGTAGCATCCATCCTCAGTTCAGTTCCTGTCCACCAGGGGGTGCAGTTTCCTAACATAGTCTTATTTCCTGTGTGACTTTTATCTGAGCAGACTCAGACTTCTGAGCAGACTCAGACTTCCTCCGAATCAAGATTTCTTCATGCTAAGCATCAAGACCATTTTCTAGATGACATTAAAAATGGACTCTTCTCTGTGCTTCATGACTGCAATACTCCTTATACTCGGTAAGTGATTTAAACAACAAAGTCTTTAGCCTTAAGTTATCTAAGAGCATTATCCTCCAGGTGACACAGAACTCACTCTCCCTCTCTCTGCTCTCCTTGCACTGTAGGAAGGACCCATGGAGACTCAGTGACTCAAGCAGGAGGCCAAGTGACCCTCTCAGAAGGCCGGTTCCTGACAATAAATTGCACGTATTCAATCACAACCATCGCATACCCTGTTCTTTTCTGGTATGTTCGATATCCTGGAGAAAGTCTACAGCTCCTCCTGAAAGTCATTACAGCTGGCAGGAAGGAAAGCAGCAGAGGTTTTGAAGCTACTCATGATAAAGGATCAACCTCCTTCCACTTGCGGAAATCATCAGTCCAAGAGTCAGACTCGGCTGAGTACTACTGTGCTTTGGGTGACACAGTGACAGAAACTGCAGGGGGAGCTGAGCACAAACTGAGAGGCAGCAGGCTGCCTGGCTGCTGAGCATCTGCCTCTGAAATCCATCTGCCTTCATTCAGTGTACCCTGTGTTGTGTGGCCTTACACTTCTCTGCTGTGAAAATCCTGTAACAGTTCGCATGCCAGGCCACATCACTTCTCAAATCAGTAGAAGAATGAAGTGGTCTTTGCGACAGTAATCTTAAGTTATTTTCCTGCAGTGCTGGGGACCAACCCAGAGCCTTGTCCCTGCCAGGCAAGGGGTCTGCCACTGAGCCACATTTAAACCTTGTCTATCTTTAGATAATGAAATGTGCTGGAGAGACAACTGCATAATGTAACCTAACAATCTGGTAGGAAAGTGACAGAAAGCTGCAAGCCTTTCCTCACAAAACCTGAGGAATTCTTAAAGACAAGGAGAAACTGCAGGGTCTCACTTGCAAACAGCAACATGGAGAGCTGAAGGGAGAGACTCTCATTGTGCAGAAGACACCTCACTTTGCTGGTCTCTTTATATAGTCCTGACTATTCAGGAACTCTCAGGCTTGCCTCAAACTCACAAAGACACACCTGCTTCTGTGTTCCAGGTGTTGACATTAAAGGCACAAGTCACTATGGCCAACTGTCGTTTTTCCTCAAATCCTTCAAATGATCACAGGAAATCCATCTATTTCACAGTGAGATTTAGATTAGTGTGAGATTAACAATCTGGTCAGGCCACACTGTCACAAAAGCAGTGATCATACTGTCTTTGCTGCTCCTAACTCTCTCCTAGAAGTCTGTTTTTGTCTTGTATTCTAGTTTCCTTTTGATTTTTCAGGCAACATATGTTTCCATTCTTTAGTTTTCTCCATTTCTGTGCATTAGATCTCAGATATACCGCAAATCTTTACTTACCTAAATCATTTTCACTTTTTCATTGGCTTAACTTTCTCTGAGAAATAAAAAGCATTAAGAAAGGAATTTTCAAAACCTTCAACACTTAGCACTTGTCAGTACCTGTGCCATATACTGGACTTTTCCATTGGTGTAATTCAGGAGCACAGAGAATTGCTAATCCTTAGCATTTTTGAGAAAACAGGTCTTTGAAAGTATTATAGAACTAATAATAAATGACTAAAATTCTACACTTACTATGAGAGCAGAATTTAACATTAACTCAAAAATACATTATATATGCAAACATGAAATTGTCAAATAATTAATAAAATTTGTATTTTTAAACAGAATTTTAATGTACCTATTTCTTGACAAAACTCACTTTTTGACACTGGTGACTGTAGCAAACAGAACAGGGAAAAGTCACATTCTAAAGGAATTCACATTTTAGGCTTGGACTATTTTCAGGCTAGTTGTTACTACTAGCCCCTACCATGCATGAGTCATTACTATTCATTTGAAAAATCATTACACATCTACTTTTAGATGAGGAAATAAATGTTAATGTCCTTTCTAATGTCCTATGTAGAGCCAAAATTAACTGAGGTCCTGAAATAGATTGTAACTGAAACCCCACCATGTTTTTGTGGATACATAAGAATCTACATCATGCATCACATCACCAGCACAAAAAGTTTACTCAAAGGATTTGTGCAAGTCCAGCTCTGACCCCAGGATGGCAGTGCCTGCATTGGTCCTGACTCCAGGAGCTGAGGTGGGTCTCCAGTCTCTGATTGGCTGGATGTGCTGCCTGATACTTCCTGTATGTTACAAAAAAGAGATGATGAAATAGGCAGCAACTTTGGGGCAGACTTCTGCAGAACAACAATGGAGAAGCATCAGAGTGCCTGCTGGGTGATTTCATGGCTGTATTTTCAGTGTAAGTTAGTGGTGGTTTTAACCTGGGGGGGCCACAGGAATCAAAGAACATTTTCTTAGGATTTTGAGGAAGGATGTAATTCCTTGGGATTGGTGGAGAGAGTAAACTATGCCTATTCTTAGGTCACTTGAGATTCTCGTGGAGAGTGAAGGATACAAACCACAAGCACTAAGTATGGATGGTTGATTTCTGAATTTCACACTGTTTTCTGAATAGGGGCTACTGGCAGGACCCAAGTGGAGCAGAGTCCCCATTCCCTGGCTGTCCTGCAGGGAAAAGGCTGCATCCTTCAATGCAATTACACCGTGCGCCCCTTTAACAACTTAAGGTGGTACAGACAAGACAGAGGCAGAGGTCTTGTGTCCCTGGCAGTCATGACTCACAGAGAGAACAACAACTCAAATGGGAGATTCTCAACAAGTCTGAATACAGAAGCTCAGCACAGCACCCTGCACATCACAGACACCCAGCTCGGGGACACTGCCTCCTACATCTGTGTGGTGGGTGCACCATGCTCCACAGACACTTGCAGCCAACACCAAAACCTGCTCCTGCAGGCTTCAAGGAGGCATAGGGGACAGAGCAGTCTGCAACACTGTACTAGAGAACTGAATTTCTCTTTAGGCTTTATCAATCTCAATAAAAAGACAATTGTAAAACAATCTGAAAAGAAAGCTTAAGAAAAATTTTAATAGTTTTTGAGAGAAAAGCAACAATACAGGAAAGAAGAAAATCCTGGCAGCCACCATTAGGTGAGGAGGTGGAGAAAATATTAGCATTTTCAGTTCACCACAGAGGTCTGAGAAACACTGAGAAAGCCAAGAATGTCAGGGAATTTGCTTAGAAGTGCTGAGCTCGGATCTATATGCAGAGAGCAACCAGTACCATACTCCTCTGTCCCAGGAAAAAGGCTTACACCAGAAATACAGACTTAAAATGGAAACAGAAATGGCTTATTAAGAATGAAAACACTCCTAAGAATTTGTGTGTGCTAATGAGTTGTAGAGAGAATCCAAAACACATCTGGCTACACTATATACAGTTCTTCAGACTCATAGAATCCCCATCTCTACCATGCATAATGCTTTGGCATTTTGGCACAATCCATGTTCCTTAGATAAAATCCAGTTAAGGAAAGGCACCCAGTCTCCCTTCTTTCATATGTTAACCTTTCACCAAGAGTAATTATTAATTCTAATTTAAACATTTTTGATAATTTCATACATGTGTACTATACTTTAATAATTTCTACTTGATCTTCCTTTAACTCCTCCCACATTTCTTTACTTCATCTCCAAATTCATGTCTTCTTCTTTAATTACTTACACACACACACACACACACACACACACACACACACACTCTGATTGAATCCATTTAATGTTGCTCCTATGTGCACGTGTATAGGATGACCTCTTTGGACTGGATAACCAATCATAAGTCTTAACTCTAGGGAAAATTGATTCCCTTGCTCTGAACAGTCAAATAGGAGTGGGACCTTATGGGATTTTCCATATCTATGTTGACATGTTAGTTGGCATTCTCATTTTTCAGATCACATTGTTTTTTAAATTTTATTCACTTCAGAGACCAATCCACAATTCCCCTCCTTCCTCAACTCCTGCCCCTCCTCCCTCATGAAGGAATCAATAAAGCCTGGCATATCAAGTTGAGGCAGGACCAAGCCCCTCCTCCTTGTATCAAGGCTGGGCAAAGCATCCCACTATACAGAATGTGTTTCAAAAAGCCAGCTCACACCTTAGGGACAGATCCTGGTCCCACTGTCAGGGGCCCCTCAAACAGACCAAACTACATGACTGTCATCCACATGCAGAGGGCCTGGTTTTTCAGACATCCTTAGTATCCCCTCTTCCAAGTTAAATGTCATTTCCCTTTTCAGATTTTCCCGTTTGTAGCTCTGTGCCCTACTGCCCACCTTTCATGGACTCTTTCTTCCATTTCTCCCAATGGCACCTTTTCAGTTTCCTGGTTTCTGTGGTCACTGTTAGCTGTGTTCTCACTTCTGAAGATTCAGTCTCAGGACCACAAATCAGACAGCATGTGATGTTCTCTCTGCACTAGGGTTACCTCACTCAGTATAATACTTTTGGTTCCTGTCCATATACCTGCAAATTTTATGAAGTCATTTTCTTTACAGTTGAATAGAACTCTGATCTTGGTGATTCTCCTGCCCCAATAGAAGTAATGAGTGAGTTTCTACTGTGTCATAGGGTGTGCTGCCTGTGCTGGCTAGTTTAGTGTCAATTTGACACAAGCTAGAGTTATCTGAAAGAAAGGAACCTCAATGGAGAAAAATGTCTCCATAAGTTCTGGCTGTAGGGAATTATCTTCATTCGTGATTGACTGGATGAGGCAGCCCAATTGTAGGTGCTGCCGTCCCTAAGGTGAGGGTTCTGGGTTCTGTAAGAAATCAGGCTGAGGAAGTCATGATGAGCAAGCCAGTAAGCAGCATCCTTCCATGGCCTCTTCATCAGGCTCTGCCTCTAAGTTTCTGCCCTGTTTGAGTTCTTGTCCTGAATTCCTTCAGTGATGAACTACAGTGTTGAAATGTAAGCCAGATAAAATGTAAGCCTTTCCACGTTGTTCTGGTCATGGTGTTTCATCTTAGTGATAGTAACCATATCTAAGATAATACCTCATGCTTCTAGCTGCATCCTGATGGCACATCTCTGAGAAATGGTAGAATAGTCATGTTGTTGGCAAACCCAATAATATGTGTAGTATACAAGAGATCCACAAACAGCTCATTATTTTTATTTTTCCAAGCTATAATAATTGATCAAGAATAAAGGCTAGTAATTGCACACCCTTCCACACCATGAAGGGACAAGGAACATCCCTTGCCAATTGATAAGGTTGTTGTTTTTCTCCACCAGCATACAAATCATAAAATTTCTTCTTTCTTTTCCTTCCTTCCTTCATTTTTTTTCTTTCCTTTCTTTTCTTTTCTTTCATCTTCTTCTTTTTATCTTTTTTTTTTTTTTTGTAATTTCTTAGTTGTACCTGAACCTTTTTCTATACGTGTGTGGTTTGAATGAGAGTAGCTCCCATAGGCTCATATGTTTGAATACTTGGATACTAGTTGGTAGGATTATATGGATAGAATTAGGATGTGAGAGCTTATTGAAGGAAGCCACTGGAGGTAGGTTTTGCGGTTTTAAAAGGTTCATGCCATTGCAAGGTCTCTCATTCTCTGCATAATGTTTGTCTGTGGGTCTCTGTATTTGTTTCTATCTGCTGCAGGATGATGTTTCTTTGGCATTGTTCTATGTGTATAGTAGAATGTCATTAGGAATGATTTTATTGCTACATTATTTATAATGATAGTATTTCCTTTTACCCTGGGTTTGTAGAGAGCAGGATATAGTCCTGACAGCAGACTGGGTTGGTTGGGGATTCCTATGGGACCATTTTGGCTAACAACTTAATTAGAAATTCTAAAAGAATTAATAAAATATACTTTTAAAATTAAAAATAATTGAAATCTTACGGATAATATTGCAGAGTGAAATAATAAAAACTAATATTAAATAACTTAGGGTCACACAAAATTAATGAACAATGATTAATGTTGCTACATAGATATATAGAAAGTTAACATCTTGGACAGCCTTGAGCGCCTAGGTGGGAGGTGTTTCTGCATGAGAGAAGAGAGCCACTACAAGTGGAAGTGGCCAACAGAATGTCTGAAGATGAAGAAAAAGTGAGGTTATGATGACTAGAGCCAGCTATCCAGAAATTCACTAAGATAGTGATACCAACAGACCTGGAGAGGTTAAGAAAACACCAGATAAACATTGAGAAGTATCAACGGTGCAGAATTTGGGACAAGTTGCATGAAGAGCACATCAATGCAGGGTGCACTGTTTAGCAACTGCGCTCCAATATCCAAGAAATGGAAAAGCTTTGCTTGAAAGCCCACAGAGACGATCTGGCTCTTCTGAAGAGGATGGTCGACCCTGTTAAGGAATCAGCGGCGGTGGCCACAGCAGAGTTTCTCCAGCTCCATTTGGAGTCTGTTGAAGAACTCAAGAAACAATTCAGTGAGGAAGCTTTATTACAGCCTTCTCTGATCAGATCCACAACCGTTGGTGGAGCACTCCACACTACAGAGGCCGAAGCTGCTTCTCAGAGTCTGACTCAGATATATGCCTTGCCTGAAATTCCTCGAGACCAAAATGCTACTGAGTCCTGGGATAACTTAGAAGCGGACTTAACTGAACTTAGCCATTTGGTCACTGATTTCTCCCTCCTAGTGAATTCTCAGCAGGAGAAGATTGACAGCATTGCAGACCATGTCAACAGTGCCGCTGTTAATGTTGAAGAGGGAACCAAAAACTTGGGGAAGGCTGCAAAATACAAGCTGGCAGCTCTGCCTGTGGCAGGTGCACTCATTGGAGGAGTGGTGGGGGGTCCCATCGGCCTCCTTGCAGGCTTCAAAGTGGCAGGAATTGCAGCTGCACTTGGTGGTGGGGTGCTGGGCTTCACAGGTGGAAACTTGATACAAAGAAGGAAACAGAAAATGATGGAGAAGCTCACTTCCAACTGTCCAGATCTCCCTAGCCAAAGTGACAAAAAATGCAGTTAAAGCCCAAGCCTCCAACTGGTGCCAGTGCATCCGTCCTAAGGAGCACCTTGCTGCTGTTGAAGGCTCAGCTGTTGGAACAGTGTCGGGAAGAGGCTCTCCATGTCCATGTGGTGTTGAACCACCGGTATTGGATGTGTTTGTTTGCTGGCTGTTAATGGAGATGTTAGAGGGGGAGGATCCTGGGCTGAGGGTGTGTGATGTCTGTCAGGTCCAGTTTAAAGACTGCCAAAGAGCAAACGTTCTGCCTGGAAATGTGAAAACTGAACCTGTAACTCTACGAATCTAAGAAGTGTAGAAATGTATCGGGCACATGAGAGTCAGTGTATTTGTAGATGATTTCCTCCTATAGGGAGAGACAGGTGAGTTGAGGAGTCTTTCTGTCTGGTAGGTATGTTGTCACCTAACAAGGGACACAGGTGAACTACTTCTGTACTTGGGGGCTGGTTGTACTTGGGCCATCTATATTTTCTGGTGAAGGAAACCAATACTATAAAATGGACAGAGAAGCCCCCCCCCCAAAAAAAAGAAAGGAAAGTTGAAAGTTAACATCTTTTGTAGCATGTTTCCTTTTACTAAAATTAAAAGAGAAATGCATAAGATATGATTATAGATATGTTCCAAACAATATAACAGGTAAATAAATGTTCAGTTTTATGTATAAAAAGATCCTGATGTCATTTTAATAAAATTTGCATATTCAAAATTGATGTAAACTTAGTATCATAGCAGCTTTTACTATGGAATAAACTGTCATTTACTTACTGAAAATGAAGGTGCAACACTGAATGTTGTACTGGTTTTCTTATCCCATGGTTAAAAGCCATACTGCCCTATATGTGCCTGTAGGACTTCACACATCCTTACCATCAAGTTTAGCTTTTGCAGAAGCTAAACTAGAAGAAATTCTCCCAAAAGCCAAAGATAAAGTGTTTTATACAGATGTATTGTGTGGCCCAAAATGAAGGTGTGGAGTGTGAAATACTCCTGACCTGCAAGAACCTCACTCAGAGATGGCGACAGGAAAATATGAGTCACTAATTTCAAGGAAGTGGCTGCTTGAGGAAACTCAGAAATATTTGAAGTGTAACTTGAAGTACATGAAAACATACATTGACTTGGAGCAAATGACTCTTAATTTTGTATTTAACTAAGATGCCAGATTTTTATTTTTAGCTCCTCATGGGAGAAGACCAGTTCAGGCATCCTCTCCACTATTGCTAGGAGTCTTAGCTGGGGTTATCCTTGTGGATTCCTAGGAGTTTCCCTAGCACCAGGTGTCTCCCTAACCCCATAATGGCTCCCTCTATCTAGATATCAAAATTGAAAATAATCCAATTAAAAAGTGAGGTACAGAATTGTCAACAGAGGAATCACAAATGGCTGAAAAAAACTTCAGGAATTGCTCAGCACCCTTAGCCAACAGGGAAATGCAAATCAAAACAACTCTGATACACTATCTTACACCTGTCAGAATGGCTAAGATTAGGGAATGCTGATGACAGTTTATGCTGTAGAGGAAGGGGAATAAGGGCAGTACTCCTCCATAGCTGGTGGGAATGCAAACTGATACAGCACCTTTGAAAATCAGTATAGTGGTTTCTCAGAAAATTGGCAATCAATGTACTTCAAGACCCAGCAATACCGCTCTTGGGCAGTTAACCAAAGGATGCACACTCATACCACAAGGACATTTCCTCAACTATGCTCATACCAACATTATTTGTAATAGCTAGAACCTGGAATCAACCTAGATTCTGCTCAACTGGATAAAGAAAATGTGGTATACTTATATAATGGAGTAGTACTCATTTGAAAAAAAAAATCAGTGACATCTTGAAATTTGCAGGCAATTGAGTGGAACTAGAAAAAAAAATCCTCAGTGAGGTAATCCAGATACAGAAATATAAACACTGTGTATATGTGCTCATATGTGGATATTAGACATAAAACAAAAATAACCAACCTACAGTTCACAATCCTAGAGAAGCAGGGAAACATGGAGGACTCTAAGAGAGACATACATGGATCACACACACACACACACACACACACACACACACACACACACACACACGAAGGAGAAATAGACAAGATCTCCTGAGTAAATCTGGAGCATGAGGGGAGGGGGGAGGGTAGGTAATAGGAGAGTGAGGAGTGGAGAAGGGGATGGGGAAGAGAACATGAGGGATTAGGAAGGTCTACTTCAGGAAAGGACAGAGAAGGAGGGGAGGCATGAGAATACCTTGATAGAGGGGGCCATTATGGGGTTATAAAGAAACCAGGCACTAGGGAAGTTCCTAGGAATGCATAAGGAAGATCCCACCTAAGAATCTAAGCAATAGTGGAGATGCTACCTTAAATTCCCTTCCACTATAATGAGATTGATTACTAGCTTACTTGCCATCATAGAGCCTTTACCCAGTAACCGATGGAAACAGATACAGAGATCCATAGCTATGCAGTGGGCTGAACTCCTGGAGTCAAGTTGTAGAGAGGAAGGAGTGATGAGCACAGGAGTCAAGACCATACTGGAGAAACCCACAGAAACAGCTGACCTGAGCAAGTAGGAGCTAACTGACTCTAGGCTGAGAGATGGGGAACCTGCATAAGACCAAACTGGGCCCTCCGCATGTGGGTGACAGTTGGGTGACTTGAACAGTCTGTGGGAACACTAGCAGTAGAACCAGTATTTATCCCTTGTTCATGAATTGGCATTTTGGAGCCCATCCTATATGGATACCTTGATCAGGCTAGATACAGAGGAAAGACCTTGGTCCTGTCTCATATGATGTGAATGACTTGTTAATTCCCCATGGTAGAGCTCAAGCTCTCTAAGGAGTAGATGGGGGATGAGGTAGGGAGGAGGTGAGGGGAGTGGGAGAACAGCTGGGAGAGGGAACTGGGTTTGGTATGTAAAGTAAGATTGTTTTAAAATAAAAAAGAAAGGTGTTTATGTTTAGCAAATGTTTTGCCACTGTCAGTATCCACAAGATGGCGGTCTCTTCTCAGAGACATGGGGGACCTCTCAAGTGGTTCTGAGAGAGTTTGGGGGGAGGGGTTTGCTGGTGAAACAGGGGTGGTGAAAAGAGCTTTGTTTCCTACTTGGTGGCACAGAGTCTTGATGTTTCCTGAACGATAAACATTAGAAATGTGAAACTATTTTTTTCTCAGCTTAAACTCTGATCCTCAGTGAAGAGAGAATGGAGAAATACTGGAGTGTTTTACTATTGGTCCTGTGGCTTCAGGCTAATTGTGAGTTTGGGCATGTCTTCTGGATGTAAAGGTGTCATATGTGAAGTTGATGTCTACTCCAGGGTAAGGGTGGAAGTTTTTCTTCTCTAGTCAAGGGTGGGAGGCCCATGGAAAAGCCATTTTATACTATTGGCCTCCATAAGCATCTAGTTTTCATTGTCTGACCTTTGTCTTTCTGCACAGGTGTGAGCAGCCAGCAGAAGGTGCAGCAGAACCCAGAATCCCTCAGTGTCCCAGAGGGAGCCATGGCCTCTCTCAACTGCACTTTCAGCGATAGTGCTTCTCTGAACTTCTGGTGGTACAGACAGCGTCCTGGGAAAGGACCCAAGTTTCTCATGTCCATCATCTCCAATGGTGAAAAGAAAGAAGGCAGATTCACAGCTTTCCTCAATAAAGCCAGCCTGCATGTTTCTCTGCACATCAGAGACTCCCAGCCCAGTGACTCAGCTGTCTACCTGTGTGCAGTGAGCACACAGTGCTCCCCAGGCACTTGCAGTCTGCACAAAAACCTATTGGACCCCAACGAGACCTGAGCTGGATTTTATTATTGTTGATGATTTTGCCACTCTTTTTATAGGCTGTCATTGATAGTAACTAGGTAATGCACTGCTTTACATTTCATATTACTTCAGGAAGAATGGCTAGGATCCAGAAAGCAAACAAAGAGAAATACTGTCTTAGATTTTGAGAAAGGGAAATATTTATTCATTGCTGACACACATACAAACTGTTGGATCAATAAGGAAATTATGTAAAGATTCCTCAAAATCTAGAAATTTTATGTGCCAGATGGTCCAGCTATATGCTCTTTGGACTATACCTAAAGGAATCTATAGACTACTACAGATATATGCTTATTCATGTTCATTGCTGTTCTATTCATGGTATCTATGGAATACAAGTGGGCTAGGTGACCACCAGCTTATGAGTGAGTAATTAGACAGTAGTCTTTTCCTTTTGTTGACATCAATCATTCTTCTTGGGTAAAATTAAATTTCAAACTAGTTTTAAATTGTATTTTCATAGTATCTAGCAGTGTTAATATCATTTGTACTTCATCTTTTAAGAAATATTTGTATAGTTTCATATTTCAATTTTCATCAGGTTGTATGTTGTAATGATGCTTAGATTTTTCAAAGTTATTTTTATATTCCAGATATTTACCTGTATCAGATGTATGTGGTAAAACTTTTCCAATTACATGTTTTGAAAAATTCATATAGAAATGTATTATAGAAGTTTTATAAACACACACACACATATATATAGATATAGATATAGATATAGATATATAAAGAATTTCAATAGAATTACCCTGTAATGGGGCAACAATGCCCCTATTAGACAACACAGGTTAACGAACAAAAAGCTAAATGTCAGGAGTAGATTACTTTCTGTTGACTAGTTTGGTTCCATATACATCTCTATATTATGAAATATTGTCAATACTGTTGATCACTGCTTGAAAGTTGATGGTACAAACCTTTTGAATAAGTCAAAGAACATGGAGAATTTAAGTTGATACTCACCTTGATACTTCATTCTTACTGGATAGCTTTCATAGCGCTAGAATGTGCTCTGTGTCCTGCTGGAACATGGATTGTCAATCTTTCTGGTCTCTGAACCTGGTGAGGTACAGCCACAGCCTGGCTGGCATGCCCATTAGCTCAATAGTGGCACAAATACCATGGGAGTAACTAATTAACAACTGATTTGATTTAAGGTCTACTTCACAAGCTGAAACCCATATGTGACACCCTTTGAGGACAAAAACTTGTGACTACACAAGACATAGACCCTAGGGGAGAACCTGTGACTATTACACTGCTGAACAAACATATTATTAGATCAACTCATACTGAATTATTGTTAAAAAGTACATTTGTGCATCAGTCTTCTTCAGAGAAGCATCTTGATGCAGCATGTTGTGATTGACACAGAATCCCAGAACTAACTGTGCTGCAAAGAAGAGGCTGTAGCACAGTCAGTTTCAAATAGAATATGGAACATATCTATCACAAACCCTCCTACCCAGGTCAGAAGTCACTGAAGAAGAGGGCGTGAGAGCCATAGGTGGGGGTTGACCACAAAAAGACAGTGTTTTCTGGATATAGCAGGGCAGTTGCACACATGAACTCACAGAAATCGACAGCACAAATAAGACTTACAAAGGGTCAGGCCAGACACAATCCCATTAAACAGAGGGAAGGTGGGCATTCCCACCATTAGCTAAAGAGCTATGGGCAGTTTGGTAGCTGCTAGGAAGGAGACTAAGCTCTCTTTAATGGTACAGCCCTGGGTATATATATATATATATATATATCACTCACCACTGAAGCCCACACATTCAAGAATATATAGGCACTACAACTGTAATGCAAAAGTGAGGTGATTTATTGGAACTGGGGTGGCACAAAATTGGACTGGTAGGGGAGTGGATGGATCTGTCAGAGTTGAGAGATCAGGGGAGTATAATCAAAATATATTGCATAACATTCTCAAAACACAATAAAATAAGAAAAAGTATATAAATTATGTCAGAGATGTGAGTGTGTGTATGTGTGCATGCGTGTGTATTATTTTATATACACTCATCACCCTAAACATCACAGGATACACATAGTTCAGTAACCCTGGTGATTTTGGGCATCCACTGTGGACATGATACCTGCCTTCTGGGGTGAGGTTTCAAGTTTATTCACAATGTAGTGTGCAGACATCTGTGATGCAGTTTGAAGGGAAATCAGCAGAGGGCGCTGCCTCTTCAGATGTGTCTCATCAGGTAGTGGTTTCACAAGACTGTCACTGTGCATGCAGGAGGAGGTCATTGTTTATGAGTGAGGAGTTGCAATAAGGTCCTGAGGAGACTTGTCCTGTGAGTTTGGTGAACTCAAGAAGCAAGTGTCACTGTCTTCTGTGAACATGCTTCCTGACACCTGCTCAGTTTTGCTGCTCCTCTTGATGCTCGGTGAGCTACACTGATGATGTCATTTTCTTACAGCTGTGGTAGTCTTTACCTTCTTTCTCATGTGGCAAAGTGATTCCTCCACATTCATTTATTTATTTACTTATTTTCAGGGAGAAGCAATGGAGACTCAGTGATCCAGACAGGGGACCTGATTACTGTCACAGAGGGGTCACCTTTGATGCTGAACTGCACTTATCAGACTACTTATTCAGGTATTGTGGTTTTCTGGTACATGCAATATCTCAACAAAGCCCCTCAGCTCCTCCTGAAGAGCTCCACAGACAGCAAGAGGACAGAGCAGCAAGGGTTTCAAGCCACCCTCCATAAGAGCAGCAGCTCCTTCCACCTGCAGAAGTCCTCAGTGCAGCTGTCAGACTCTGCCCTGTACTACTGTGCTCTGAGAGACACAGTGAGGGAGATGCAGGGGAAGCTGCACACAAACCAAGGTGCAGGAGGGTGAGGGGAGTGGCCCTGTGAGGGAGGGCTGGGTGCCTTCTCAGTGGGGTTTACCCAGCGTTCTGAAAAACAGCAACAAAATTCAGGTCAAATTCCTAAAAAATTAGGATTTTCTGATAGGATAGGATTGAAGTCGTTGCCAGAGACAACCTAGGATTTGATCTCTCCCAAAGTGGAGGACCTTTCACAGAAAACATCTCCAGAAAAATACAGATGTGGGATCTAACTTTACCAAGATGTCTTGCAATACTTAGTGATTTAAATTATCTAGCAGTCTTCTGCTCTTACACCACAAATGTATGCCTAAATGAGAAACATAGACTCTAGTCTTTAAAAATCTCCTTCAGAATCACTCCATAAGTTTAGATTCATCCTCTCTTTGGTCCATGTTACAGAAAGTTCAGGTTAACTTCTGGTCTCAATTACTGTTCTATTTCTGTAAGAGACACCATGACCAAGATAGCTCATAGAAAAGAGTATTTAATTGGGGGCTTGTTTACAGTTTCAGAGGGTGATCCATGATGACCATGGTGGACAGCATAGTAGCAGACAGTGTGTCATGTCCCTGGAGCAGTAGGTGAGAGCTTACATCTGACAAACAAGAGGTTGAGAGAGGGAGGGACTTGGCCTAGGATTTTGAGATTTCAGAGGCCACCACCAGTGGCAAACTGTTCTGACAAGGCCACACCTCATGACCCTTCCTAACAGACCACCAGCTCATAAATATTCAGCTATCTGAGCTTATGGGGCCATTCTCATTGAAACCTTCAGATTCCACAACAGCATTCACTTAGTGAAAATGCTTAGGAAACACAGGTGTTGGAACTCTAAAGATGATGCCCTAGAGGCAGCTCCTTCCCATTCCTATTCACCATGTAGGAAGAAGCCTGGTCATGAAATAGTCTGTCCAGAAAGGCCTCCCCCCCCCTTAACATCCACTCACCTGGATTAGAGTTAGATTCTCTGAAAATTCTTTTCCAGTGTGGGAAAGGAATCCAAGGTTTTGATCCATCTCAATTCTAGCAAAAAAACACTGGCTTATTAAAATCCTCTAGTACTCAATTTATCTCTCTGTAAAATAAGGAAGATCTGATATCAAGGACCACAGTGTCTATCAAGAAAGATTCATGTTTTTGTTCACAAAGGAAAACAAGGTAGTATTTGCTATCTACTGGTTAGGGAGCAAAGTAAAATACCAAACAGCAGTTTTAAACTCCAAAAACTACTTTAATGGTACAACATAGCATAGTATCTCTCAGAAGAATTCTTATCAAACCTAGAATGAATTCCAAATCCAATAAAATCCCAGTGCCAGTCATTGAAAACTTCCCTTCAAGTTGTTAATGGATTCCAGAGTCTTCTTCAAATAAAATAGGCTGTTGCCATTGCCATTGATTTCCCTCATAGACTTTGATGGTAAGACCCTTTTTCTAAGGACATCACATTCATCAGACTGAGAAAATAGGGGTATTTAACTAGAACTGCCCTGAATACTCTTCCCTAAGGATGAGTTTGCATAGTATATGAAGGTCCATATAAGATTCCAAAGAAGAAGAGCATTAAATCATCCTATGAAGTTGTGTAAAGACAATGAGCCAAAACAATGACCACCATGACAAGGTGTTCACAAGTGTGCAATGGCAGCAGTTTTATCTTTGGGATACTAATGTATGCCTTATTGAATTCAGGGGTGCTCAATATCAATTGGGACTTTAGGCCCAATACTGTAAACCTAGTTAACTACCCATGGCTGAAGCAATCATAGGAGAACCTACTTCCACCACTTTTCCTAATCAATGCAGCTTCTACCTATATTGTAAATATTTATAATTATACACTGCTGGAACTCCAACAGCTCAGATAATCTAGACATGAGATGTGGAGTCAGGGGCTAAACACACAGAGAAGACTTAGCTGGGGGGGGGTAAAACTTAATATCCCTGTCTTTTTCTCTTAACCATTTTATACCACCTAAGACAAAAATCTCTATGCAAGAAGGAAACCACCTCACAACTTTGTTACTTATTTTCCCAAAACAAATTAAAATCTAATACATGAAGAACTCACATTACGATCATAGTTACATGCTTTATTAGAAGTATACATGTAATTAAACATTTTCCTTTATATTAATTTTCCAGCCATAACATCTTCACCCCAAAGCAATGATTCTTTGCTTATTTACTGACTAAGTTTTAAGTTTGTCAAGTTTATTTCACTGGTTTCTTTGTGTTGGCAGGCATCTGCTTGTGGTTATAGTATACCAGTTGTTTATTTCCATTTTATTCTACAGAACCTCAGTCAAGTGGACTATCTAACCATCTATTTTCTTAACACAGAAATTAGTCATATAAATTTCTTTCACAACTTTATTTCTCAAAGTGCCACTGACATCAGAGATTAATTCTGTAAACCACATGACCAAGGAACTCAGACCTAAACTTGGAAATAGGGACATAATTGTCTTCTTTAATCATCAGACAGTTTTTTCACAGGCAGAATGCATGTGTGTATAATTCATGAAATTTCCTTGCTTTCATCAGCCAGTCTCACATCTGTATGCTTCATTTCCATATAAAAATCATATTCATTATGATATGCAAGTAAATTGTGCAACGAGGATTTCCCCATAAAGCATTCACAATATACTAGATACAGTGGGGTTTTCCCACTCAACAATCATACTAAGACAAACCCAGTAAGTACGCTACAGCAGCAAGTTGGAGAAGAGCCCACAGAAGTAAGGGGCTTTATGTAGACAACATTTCTGGTTTGGGAGGACTTTGCCTATCCAAAGTACTCTCATCCAAGCTGTGCTCATTGGTGAGCAGTAATCCCTAGGCTTCATTGCCAACTGAAGCTCTTCCAACATGACCACCGCCAATACACCCAGGTAAGTGTAGTTCTATCTCCTCCTGAAAGAAGCTTCATTTTAAAGCAGTGTGGCTACAGCAGTCATAGATAACTGCTCATAAAGCAGAGTACAAATATTGTGATGTCTCCCGTCCAAGTTAACACATCTACAATGCAATTCCCACACCAAGGGCTCAGGGAACACCACAGAACAGGAGCAGGAGGGCTCCTGTAAGAACAGAGGAACAGGACACCAGCTGAGAGGTGACATGAAGAAGACGATGTGCTCGTTGCTGATGTGAGTGTAAACAGGCACAAACAATATGAAATCAATGTGGCAGTTCCTACAAATACGGAACACACATCTACCACAAGATCCAGCTACACCAGTCTTGAGGAATTAACCAGACGATTCTACATATTTCCAGAGATACTTGATCTTTCAGGTTCATTGCTGCTCTATCATAATCACTAGGAATTAAAAACAATGCCCATCAACTGATGCATAAATTGTGAAAATATAGCACATTTACAAAGTGGGGGTATTTTCATCTGATAAAAAATGAAATTATGAAAATGTTAGGTAAATGAGGGAAAGTGGAAACAGTCATCCTGAGCAAAATAGCCTAGATTAAGAAGAACAAACAGTGTTTTTTCAAGTATGTGTGTGGCAGTTTTTAATATGTGTGTTTTATTGGGAATACCCATAGAACATCTAACATAGGTACCAATGAGAGGCTGTGAGGAAGGAGGGGATCTTCAAAGGAAGAGGAAATAGAAAATCAAACTTCCATAAAAGGGGAAATGGAAGAAGCAGGATTAAAAGGGATGGGGATGAGAAGGTAGGATAAAGAAAGGGATGTCATGGAGGAATAACTAACTTTAAAGACATTTTGAACAAAACAGTATATAAAACCACTTTTAGAAACTTCCTGAAACATGTAATCCAACCAAAGTTGAGTTTAGTAATAATATGTACATTAAACACACAGAGGGCAGTTTCACAGGACCATTTAGCAAATAATCTTAAAGTAGTTTCACCGCTGGGGCCTATGACCTCCTGAACCATGGGATTCTTGTCCATGTTCCAGCACTAGGTATTAATTCCCTCCCATTGAGTAGGATTCAAATCCAATCAGAAAGCATTGCTGCTCTGTAGCAGGCAGGACACTATTGCATCACTGAGCACACCTTACCTGGAAATTCAGTACAGTAGCCTGCAGGGCCCAGCTCTGGTTAACACTGTTGCTATCCTTTCTTTTCTGGCAGTCTATGAAAGATGACCAGTGGGGGAGGATGTTTCCCCAGTCAGCTCCAAGTTGGTTTCTCTATGTCATGCATAGAGCCATAGAATCTCACCATATGGTTAAAGTGGGAAGCCAAGAACCATGACAATGGCCTGTCTTGTTTTGTATACCTCTGGGGCCACCCTGAATAATAACTCCCATGCCTGATACTGAAATTCTTTTTTATTAAATTCACCCAATTTCACCAAAGCCAGGTTTATGTAGGAAAAAACACAATGTAAATATTTATGTGATAAATGATTATATTAAGGCATTCTTTTAGAATATGTAGGTAATAAATTATCCGTGTTAGAAGAATATTTAATGTTGGTTAATGGAGCACATGCTCCAGAGTCCCTTGCCCAAAGAGACTCAAGGTCTAAGGAGAACCCAGGGGTGTGATCAGTTTAAATAGTGTTCAAGTAATCAAATATTTTGAAGGCTTGTATTCCCCACAAGCATAATTTTCTTTTGCCAATTGATGAGAAAGAGACTATAAACATATTTTGGATCTGGCTAGGGTGAATGTTGAGTTGGACTTGCTCATATGACCCACTGTATCCTCATTATACACATAGTTATAATCACTAAGCTAATGGTGTTTACATTTATGACTATTTGCCTCTTGGTTACTTCGATCAAAGTCATGTCACTTTGATTTATTTCCAGGCATTCCCCAGTGTTGTAATCTGTGTCTCCCAGCCCTGACTGCTTCCAGTGTTCTTTTCTGTTCTCACTGCTCACTGCCTCCACACCGTGCACTCTGATCTGCCTAAAGAGGATTCTGTCCTCTGTGTTCTTCCTTTGACACAAAATTGCCTCATTGAATGCTGTGTGTTAAAGTTCTCAATGGCTTTGCTCTGATTGATAACTCACACACACACACACACACACAGAGAGAGAGAGAGAGAGAGAGAGAGAGAGAGAGAGAGAGAGAGAGAGAGAGAGAGAGGAGAGGGGGCCTTATTTGTACAAGGTAATACACAAAATACCTTGCTACAGAGTGCATTGTGTCATTGGAATTGAAATGCAATGCTCATAACTCCTGCCCTCTGATGTCCATGCATGGTATAGTCTCCTCAGTGGGCAGGACCTAGAATATGGTCTGTGACATTACTGAATCATGTGGCATTTTATAAAAAATGCAGAGACTGAACTGGTAACTGAGTATCTCATCAGTTTGTTGATTGTTGACTTTCAGTTCATCAAAGTGAAGATTGTCTATAGCAGGCTTGCTGTTTGTATAAATGTACATTTACAATGCTTATTTGAATTTTTACTCTCTCATTTACTCCTCATGTGTTAATGCAGCTTCAGCATTCCTAGCAACACCAATCACATCTTTTTCTCAGGCATTTTGATGATGATGTTTAGAACTCTGATGACTATACAGCGTTCTGATTACCATGCTCCCAATACTTGTTTTGAAGTGTATAAAGATGTTGTAATTTTGTCATTGTAATATACCTTTTTCTCCCATTGCAGTTCATAACCTAATATACTCCTTTTCTAAAAAAACTCACAAGTCACTACATAGAAAGCATCAAGCTTCCTCTGCTCATGATCAGAAAGCCTTGGAATTCACACTCAGAAGTCAGCAAAGACAGGGGAAGCCACTGCAGCTGTGAACTTTTATTTCTCATCTAGGCCTCTAGAGGACACCCCTTTCTAAAAGGACATGTTGCTTTCATATATTAGGTTAAACTGATAGAAACCCTTCTTTGCCCCCTACCCTGCCATGAACTCTCCACTTAGAGGCCCTCATGCTCCCTCTGACATTTCACTATCCAACCTCTTTCTATTAAGCTCTGTCTTCTTGCCATAATGCCCCACTTCTAGTTTCCTGGCTGCTTCAGGGGGGAGGGGCATATAGAGGGTTCTGGGAGGAGTTGTAGGACAGCAGGGTGATGGTATTGCATATATAATGTTCATGTAAGAAATTACTCAATAGTAATTTTTGTAAATCTCCTCCACTGCTGTGGTAGCTGTTCTGAAAGACCATACTTTATGCAGATGCCAAATGCAGGCTGTAGAGAGCTGCAAAGTGTCATGCTTTAAAGATGGAGCTGGCTTCAGCCTTCCATTTCCTGATGGTGAGCACTCTCTGTCGTAAACAAGTCCTTATTTGGCTAAGCCTGTTCAGCTTGCTTGCTTCCTTATAAGAGCAGCCTATCTGCAGGGTCCACATGCCTCACTAGGGTTGGTCAGCACAAGGGGATTTAAGCCTGTGCGGGTGTTTCCCTGGAGTTAGAAGAAGAAGCTTGTTCAAGGATCCTGAATAAACTGCTAGAAGAAGATCTCCCTGAGTTGCGTCTAGGTTGGGCGCCACAACTGTGATCAGAACTTCTTACAGTCAGGGCAGTGCTTGTAAGTTCCCAAGGTAAGGTGGGACAATAAAGACTGCAGAAATAAGTGGCAATAAAGTTCCCTAGGAAGAGTGGGACAATAAGGACCGCAGGGATAAACAGCAATAAAGTCTCAGGCACTTGAGCAAGAGGTTCTAGCGAACCGAAAGTAAAATTTTTTAAATGGGGACATCTCAGTCTCATCCAATTTTTCTGGCTCTTCAGGAGCTACTTTTGTCAAAGAAACTTAAAATAAAGAAAAGCACATTAGAAAGGTTCCTGGGCGAATGTGATGCCATTGCACCTTGGTTCACAGTTTGGGGAGACCTTACATTAGCGTGCTGGGACAAATTAGGCAGGGATCCTGACTTCTCTTGGGAACAAGGGACACTAAAGCCCAGAGTCAGACCCATTTGGAAGTTAGTGCATAGCTGCAATGAAGACCAGAAATGCTGTAGAGAGGCGGTGGGAAAGGGGCAAGCTGTGCTAGAAATGCTACAAGAAGAAAGATCAGAAGAGGTTAAGAGCACAGGGGAGTCTGATAAGGACGAAACAGACTCAGGAAGAATTGCAGGCCCTCGTAGAAAAGGTTCAGAAACAATCCCTTAGAGAACGGAGAGGGGAAGAGAAGGAGAAATGGTGATGAAAGGAGGAAGAAGATTCCCCCTCCCCCAATAAGGCCTTCCTTGGCACCTCCTTATCAGATGGAGGAAGGGCGGGGCCGAGGGACAGGGCATTCCTTTTGCCCTAAGGTCTGGAGAGCCGTGGGAACTGATTTTGGTCTAGCCTTTCCAGTTTTCCAGGATGCCCAAGGAAATAGATATGAGGAGCCTTTAGACTTCAAGGTCATCAAGGCTTTGGCTGAGTTTGTGAGAACATATGGGATTTCAGATTCTTTTACTGTAGCCCAAGTTGAAGCCCTGAATAGACACTGCATGACTCCCTAGTTATAGCCCCTGAAAAGGTTTAAAAGGATAAGATTGTTAATTATTTAGGAGCCAAAGTGTATGAAAGACAAATTGTTCCTCAAAAGATTGAGTTGAGAAAGGATAATTTGAAAATGTTAAATGATTTTCAGAAGTTATTAGGAGATGTTAATTGGATTAGGAGTTATTTAAAGTTGCCAGATTAAGAATTAAAGCCATTATATAATATATTAGTAGGGGATCGGCTCTTGATTCTCCTAGGCAATTGACTGTTGAAGTGAGAGAAGCCTTATGTAAAGTTGAGGAAAGACTACAAAATGCATTTCTATTTAGATGGAAGGAAGGTCAAGCTATCATGTTATGCATTCTCCCTACCTATAATCAGCCTACAGGGTTGTTATGGCAGGAAGGACCATTGCTTTGGATTTATCCCAAAGTCTCCCCAGAGAAAGCAATAGAACATTATCCCACAGCAGTCGCTAGTTTGGCTCATAGTGGAATTCAACAAAGCATTCAATTTTTTTGAGTGTCCCCTGCGCTACTTGTGGTGCCTTACTCCAGTCACCAGGTTAAGATCTTGTGTGGCACTATTGATAAATGGGCCATATTGCAATGTGGGTTTGATAGAATGATAGATAATCGTTATCCAAAGCATCCTTTAATGTTATTTTTTAAGGAAAATCCTGTGATTTTTCCAAAAGTAACTTCCTCAGTCCCACTTAGTAGGGTGCCAAATGTTTTTACTGATGGTTCAAAAACTGGTTATGGGGCATATATGATTGCAAATAAGCCTCCTGTGCTGTGTCAATTTCAGCCAGGATCCCCTCAAATTGTGGAATTTAAAATTGTAGTCGAAGTATTCAAAATTTGTCCATTTGCATGTAATTTGATCTCAGATTCAGCATATGTGGTGAATGCAGTAAAAAATTTTGGAATTAGCAGGCCCTATTAAAATTAGTAGTGTTGTTTGTTCATTCTTACAAGAGTTACAAAGATTAATTTGGTTGAGAAAGGAATGCTTTTATATTCAACATATTAGAGCTCATACGGGTTTGCCTGGGTCCTTAAGTGAAGAAAATGACATTGTTGATCAATGGACAAGGGTGGAATGTATTTTTTACAGCTCATCTTTGGATCAGGCTAGGCAATTCCATCAGCAATTTCATGTGAATGCAAGGACTCTTCAACAGAAATTCCATTTGTCCAGAGCAGATGCTCGACAGGTGGTTTTGAACTGTCCACAGTGTATAATATACCAAGACCCACTTGGTGTGGGGGGTAAATCCTAGAGGGTTAATGCCCCTGAAGATATGGCAGATGGATGTCACACATTTTTTCAGAATTCAGAGCTTTGAAATATGTACATGTGTCTGTGGATACTTGTTCAGGTGTGGTACATGCTACGCCTTTAAGTGGAGAAAAAGCCCGCAATGTCATTGGACATTGCCTGGAAGCCTGGGCGGCTTGGGGAAAACCTCAACAGCTAAAAACTGATAATGGGCCAGCCTATATGGCTCAGAGATTTACTTCCTTTTGCAAACAAATGGAAGTTCAGCTTGTCCATGGATTACCCTACAATCCTCCAGGACAAGGGATTGTAGAGCGAGCTCATCGCACCCTAAAAGAATGCTTAATAAAACAAAAAGGGGGAGTAGGCCAAGGCCGAACTCCCAAGGAAAGAATATCTTTAGCCCTTTTTCCCTCAAATTTTTAATTTTGGATGTTGATGGCCTTTCCGCTGCTGATCGTCATCAGCAGCAAGGAGGGAGCCTAAAAGACTATGTGAAATGGAAAGATGTGATCACCGGGTTATGGCATGGTCCTGATCCTGATCTGGTGTTTGTCATGGGTGAGAGGGTCTGTTTGTGTTTTCCCCCAAGATCGCCAAGAACCGTTGTGGGTCCCGGAGAGGTTTGTAAGAAAGTGCAACAAACATGAAGAGCCTGCTGTTGCTGTTGATCATCAGCCTGATTTGGCCACCAGTGCAGATGGAGCCATGAAGGGGGATCCTGTCGGTGTTCCCAAGACCCATGCCGATGCGCTATGATGCAAAAATATTTCCCCAATTTTTTAGTACTAATAAGAGCTTAGATTTGCCTTATGATAGTGAGATTGCTAGTATAAATGAAAATAGGAGTTTTGTTTTAACAGGAAGCCTATGCTTTTATGTGATATTAGTGATAAGAGTCAGTGCATTATGTTATTTAGTCAATCTGCAGCTTGGTTTGATGTGCCCACCACGGGAGGCCCCATTAGGGAGGTCAACGCCTCCTGGGTAAGTGGATGGTGGCCTGCTAAGAGTGAGTTTGACAAGCCAGCACCCCATCAGCCTAAGTGGGCCCCTCATTGTTCTAGTAAATGAGGAGGTGGTTTCCTTCCCTGGACAGGATGTCAATCAAAAGAGGTTGTTTGGGCAAGCAAGGGATATTTTATCTTCTCGCCAGGAATTAGTACCAGCTTCAATAAAACCTTTGCTGGGAGAAACTTTACTGATCAGGATCTTCAGCAGGTGGATGTTTCCAACCCTTTTGATCTCTGGCTCTTGTGCGGCATTAATGGCAGCTGCACAGATTTGTCCCCTTTCCTTATGATAAGGAGTTCATGGGGTGGCCGAATTTGCTTAGTCTACCTCTGAGCGTTTTTTGGTGAATGGTTAAATCCTAATCCTCCTCAACCTAGCGGCCAAGTAAGCACCAATCCTTCCTCGAGAAGGGTAGGGCCATTTAATATTAATGCTATCTTTTCTTCTACCCCAGTATGTGTGTGGCCACCTTTTGTGATTATTGTAAGTAATAGTAGTATATTGGATAGTAAAAAGTTAGTCTGTGATAATATGACCTGCTTTTTTGCCTAATGCTGGGATGCTGTGAATTTTCCCCTTGCTGTGGTTGCACGCTTGCCTAGATGGATTCCCGTGCCTGTTGATGGCCCGAGTGCTATGACGGTGTTCAGACAACAGAGAGATTTTGGCATTACAGCAGCCATAGTTGCAGCTATCTCTTTTGCAGTTGTGGGTTCAGTCACGGCTGCCGTGGCCATAAGCACATCGGTACAGACAGCCTCTAAGTTAAATGAATTGTCCAAGAATGTGGCTACTGCCTTGGATGCTCAGTCCACAATTGATGCTCAGTTAAAATGAGGTCTTATGATCATGAACCAAAGAATTGATCTGGTGCAGGAGCAAATAGATACCTTGTGGCAGCTGGCCCAATTGGAATGTGAAATGAGATTCCAGGCTTGTGTGTTACCAGCGCTCAGTATGAGAATTTTACACGTGCTGCTAATTTGTCACAATTGTCTAACCAATGAAAGACCAAAAAGTGAAGTTAAATGAAGGACAGTCTGACCTGGAAAGCTAACCAATATCTGTTCCTTGGAATTTTCTAGCTTCCTCTCACCAGGCCCTGAGATAAGAAGAATTCACACTGCCCCTCCTTTCCTGTGAGTCAACAGGTGGTGAAAGGGTCCTTAGGAAACAGAGAGATAGCTGCAACTCCGGTTTGGCTAGAGAAAATTAATTAGCACATCCTGAGGCCCTAAGGTCTGCTGACCCTAATAACAGACCATCCGGCCTCCAAGGGTCACGTACTCAATGGACAGAGGGTCCCACCCCCTCCCTAAGCTTGTGGGTTTGCCTTTAAAAACACCTGGGCCCATGGGAGGGAGCTTCTCTCTAGCCTGCATGCTGGAGGAGCCCGTTTGCGCAAATGTTTCCTGTTCATTAAAGCCTCTTGCGTTTTGCAGCAACTGGACTGGACATTGAGTTCTTGGGGTATCGACCGAACCTGGAAGACTCCTCATTCTGAGGGTCTTACACCATCTCTTAGGAAATTTGTCTGCTGACTTCGATGACTTAATGGTACAGCTGAGAGTGGCCATCGTTGCTGTGAACTTGGGGATGCGGGACTGGCTGCCAGATTGTCATCATGGCTTGCTGTTGCCATGGATCATCTGAAAGAGTGGGCGGGAATGGGAGCCATGGCTATCCTCTTGCTGCTTATCTCCTTCGTGGGCCTGTGGTGCCTTTGCAGGCTGAGGCTTGCTCAGAGGTGGCATGCAGCTATGATTGTCCAGGCATTTACAGCCATTGAGGCAGGGCAGTTCCCCCCAGGCATGGCTCGCAGTCATGAATAAGAATTGATCCTTCACACTCAGGTTGTATGGCTTAGCACTGCACTCCGAGTTGGCTCTGGAAGCAAGCAACTCCGAGAAGGGCAAGTCTGGTTGCATGTGGGTTGGAGTCTGAGGCCCCACCTCCAGGAAAAAGATACCAGACAGGTGTGGCACTGACTTGGCTGACTACCAGGATTCAGGGTCATTACAATGTCCACTATGTTACTGGTGATCAGACCACTACCCTTGCCTGTTGCCTTAATAAAACAAAAAGGGGGAACTGTAGAGAGCTGCGAAGTGCCACGCCTTAAAGATGGCACTGGCTTCCGCCTTCCACCTTCCTGATGGTGAGTGCTCTCTATCATAAACAATTCCTTATTTGGTTAAGCCTGTTCAGCTTGCTTGCTTCCTTATAAGAGCAGCCTATCTGCAGGGTCCACGTGGCTCACTAGGGTTGGTCAGCACAAGGGGATTTAAGCCTGCGCAGGCGTTTCCCCGGAGTTAGAAGAAGCTTGTTCAAGGATCCTGAATAAACTGCTAGAAGAAGATCTCCCCTGAGTTGCGTCTTCCTTGCTGGTCGAGGTTGGGCGCGACAGCAGGCCACGGGAAAGACAATGTCTCTTCTTCATTGTCCCTGGGATGAAGGTATCTAAACATCCCTAAGTTCAGAGCAACCACTGTCCACCTCTCCCACTCTTCAGGCTGTATCCATTCCTGAGAATCTCCAGGAAGGAGTGAACTGCTTCCTGCTCACCTTGGTGATCTTGCTGTGTCTCCTGGGGCTCAGAGTAGCCCTGCTGCTCACTGTCACTCTGCTTTAGTCCCTCATCCACAGAAGGAACACTGTGCTGTCTCACTCTGAACAGAGACAACCTTAGTGCTGAGTCCTCCACACATCACTGATGACACAGGAGGATGCAGAGCCCAGGTGGTACCCAGACTTAGGGCTGCACCTGTGCATCTGTAGCAGCTGCTCTGTCTGGGGTGGGTCAGCTATTCATCCCTCGCTCATCTGTGTACATTCTGAATGTGCAATACCCTCACCTGGGTCTCTGGTGCCTCCTGAGCTCACACCAGGAAGCCAGCCTGTCTCAGACATAGAGGGATTTCAGACTGAGTGTGGAAGAATAGAAACTCCTTGCACCTGATGATCCACTGACAGCAGAACTGAGGAAGATGGTGTTCCTCTGGCCTGAGTCACAAGTGCAGAGCTGGACACCTGAAACTCTAGTGTTAGAGACCAGGGTAACTGTCTCAGGCACTTAGGCAGTTGGCACATTTCATAAGAGCAACAGTAAAGAGGACTTGGACTTTTGGGAGATGGTTCATTCCTATGGGTTAGATCTTATTTGTCTTTGTTTCTCATTTTTCAAAAAGATCTGATTTGTCCTTCAGTAGAAATTTGACTGCAGTTTAAAAAAAAAAAAAATGTCCTTCACAACGACCTGAGTTAAAATTTCTATCAAATTATTACCAAATTCTACCAAAATACCTAGCAAGTCATTAGCTGGTCTAATAGTGTTTGGGACAATGATGGACTGAGATGGCATAAGGTTGGGTGTTGTGAGTTATTTAATGACACTGTGTGAAGATGTGTCTCTGTCATTCCTTACCCCACTAAGGCATCTTCTGATTGGTTTAATAAAGAGGTGAATGTCCAATAGCTAGGAAAGGACAGGGAGGACCTCCATACAGAGATAGGAACTCTGGGAAGAATCTGAAGCAGGGGGATTAGCCAGTGAGACACAAAGGAAGTCAGACCTACAGTATGGAGGAGAGGTAATGAGCCACACATCAGAAAGTAGATTAATATAAAAGGTGTTAATTTAAGTATTGAGTTAAAAAAAATAAAAGTGTAAAGACCTAGTTTGGAAAAAAGCCTAAGATAAGACCAGGCTTTCATACTGAATTAAAAAAAAAAAAAAAAAAAAAAAAAAAACCCAGAGTCATCTAAAAATTCCCCCCCCCCTTCACTGTCCTCCACCCCAGACTCTCAGTCAGGTCTGGTTGGGAGGAGCTTCAGGCTCAGAAGTTGGGAGGGAGCTCTGCAGTGTTTGTCCTGGCAGGGGTCCTGGGTGGAGCTGCCTGGTGCAGGAGGAGGGACATTCATAGCCATCCTGACACCACAGCCCAGGGCTTGGTTACTGCTTCTGTCTCCAGCATCCACACAGCACCATGAAGAGGCTGCTGTGCTCTCTGCTGGGGCTGCTGTGCTCCCAGGTTTGCTGTGAGTCTGGCTGTCCACACTCAGGGACAGAGAGGACTGTGCTGGGCACATGGAGGGCGGGGAAGCAGCTCAGGAGTCCTGCACAGCTGCCTGCTTCTCAGAGGACTTGGGGTGTGTTCAGGGTTCTGTGGATGCTCAGAGACCTCCATCTGTGTCTGTTTCTCTGTTTCTACTCAGGGGTGAAAGGGCAACAAGTGGAGCAGAGTCCTGAATTCTTGGTTCTGCAGGAGGGAGAGAGTGCAGAGATGCTGTGCAAATTTTCCACAGTTTTGAACAGTATGCAGTGGTTTTATCAAAGTCCTGGGGGACCCCTCATCAGCCTTATTTACAATCCTTCTAGAAGACTGAAGTCCACGATAGTAGCTAAGGATCATCACAGCTCTTTGTACATTTTGTACATTTCCTCCTCCCAATCCACAGACTCAGGCACTTATTTTTGTGCTATAAATGCAAAGTGCTCCCCTCACAGCCAGAAAACATATTCACAATTGGTATAACTTAGAATGATTAGTTTGTGTTTGCATATTTAGGAATAAACCTTTACATACCACATATGTAACAATGATTAATCAAAGAAGAGGTATAAATGTTAAAGACAGTAAAGAGGAGTATAATGATAAGTTTAGGAAGGAAGAAAGGGATAGAGAAATTGATGTGATTATATTATACTCTCAATAATGAAGGTGATAATGAAATATTCAGTAAAAAGGATGTTTATGACATAATAATCACAATATGCACAAATGTTCTATGTGAGGGGCCAATAAGATATGACTTAAGTTAAATATAGCCATCATCTTATTTTATGAAGCCTGACTGTGAGTAATAAGTGCTAACATTTCCTCATTCCTTATGAAGGATTCTCCCATTTAAAAAAAAAAAAAAGCAGAGTAGTTTATGACAAATAGAAAGATTAGGAAATATAATGATACATAAAGAAAGACTAGAAGAGGGAAGGATAGAAAACTATGCTAATCTGACCTCAAGAAAGACAAAATTCTTTTTGCATCTCAAAAGTATAGTCTCCAGAGAAAGATTCCATAGCTTTCTTTAAGTCATGGACTTCTAAGCTCAGGACACTGTTGAGTAAAGACCTTCCTAGTTGTCCACAGAGGGGCAGTGCTGGATCACAGTAGGTGAAGGCTGTGGCTCTTCCACACCCTCCTCAATAAGCTGGAGATTGTTATTTAAAATAACTAATTTAGCTCCTATGTTTCATTAGAGAAAAGTACATGCATTTATTGGGCCATTTACCTGTATGATATCTGTTTATCTTGAGCCGAAATAGGAATTTTAAGTGAACATTATGAATATTCATGCTATCCTTCAGGGCTGGTGCCATATTAACTTCTCTAATATATAATTATGGTGCAGTCACCAACAGTTGGTATAATTTCCAGCTATACTAATATGATCTGTGCCTAGAACTGTGTTATGTATCATTTCCACTGAAATATCTACTCATAGTTTGAAGCCATATCAGTCACCTCCATTAGGATCTCCTCTGAGTGGATCCCACAGCAGTATCCACACCCTTTCTTTCATTGTCTTGTGTAGACACATAAGCATCTTTGGTAAACTTCAGTTTACTGTTCTTGAATATTGAGACTAGAATGAAGATTAGAACAGTGTGTGTCATGAAAGATAACCGAGTACTCCCCATACAGTAGGCATTTAGGCACTCAGTTAATATACAGAACTTCTGATAACTTTTTCAGCTTTGAAATTCTTATATTAATTAATGGGTTATAATTTCAAATGAAAGCTTCAGAAATAAACAGTCCATTTGTTTTAAGTCACCCATTGTTCCACATACTAAGAGAATCTCTCACCACTGATGTTTGTTTTAAATTACCCATTTTGCCTGGTAGTATTTGATACCCCTTAGTCCTGATGTGAAGCAGCTTTATCCAGCATCTCCCCACAGTCCATGTCTGTGGATTGTAGCATGGTTACTCTCTGGTTTTGGCTGTCTTATGGTTTCTTTACACTGAAATACACCAGGTTCACAGCAACTCTTATAAGGAAAACTTTCCTTTGTCATGGCTTACTTACAGTTCAGATGTTCTATTCATTATCATGGTGGCAGGGACCATGACCCTGTGTTGCTGAATACATCTTGAGCAGAAGAAAACAGGGCATGGACTGGCTCACTCGAGGCTTGAGCATATACAAGACCTCAAAGCCTGCCTCCACAGTGACACACTTCCTCCAACATGATCACGTCTACTCTAGTAAGGCCACAACTCCTAGTTTGTGCCATTCCCTTTGAGATTATGGTGGCAAATTACTACTCATACTGACACAATGGTTAATATTTATTTATAAATGAGTGTATATCATGTTTATGTTTCTGAGTCTCAGTTACCTCACTCAGGATTATCTTTTCTGGTTCCATCTATTTGCAAACAATTTTCATGAAGTCATTGTTTTAAATAGTTAATACTCCATTGTGTAAATAAAAAGACTGGTTCTTTAAAAGTTAACTATGGTTTATATTGTGATACTAAAATAAGATATTGGGAATCAGCAAGACCCAAAAGATTATGTTTCAATAAGCTGTTTTTATGTGTCAGGTTTGTAAGGGGTCATTTGTGATGGTTAATTTTTGTCAATTTGACACCAACTAGAGATACCCAGGAAGAGAAAACCTTAATCAAAGAATTTTATTTCTTATAATTGTTTGTGGACATTTTCTTCATTAACAACTGACAAAATAGGGCCCAGCCCACTGTGGGCCTTGTCACCCCTGTACAGAATGTTATGATTTGTGTAAAAAACAACATGATCAAGCCAGAGGAAGCAAGCCAGTAAGGATATTTTGTTTATGTTTCCTGCCACTGTTCCAGCTTCAATTCTGGATTAGATTAACCAGTAATGGGTCATAATTAGAAATGTAAACACAGTAAATTAGTTTTTCCCTAAGTTTAACCTGGCCATTATGTTTATTTTAGCCATAGTAAGCAAATTAATTCAAACACCAGAAGAGCTAACCCTGTCCTGACATGGGCATATTTATTTGTTTTCTGGTGGTGTATAGGAGGCCTATTCTTTCTTTATAATAGGGTAACCACATCATAACTCTTTTTAATATATAAGCTTCTACAATGCATAAAAGTTTATTTTGACCCTTTCATCAATTTTGCAATTATTATAATTATCAGTACACATTAATTGCACAAATTTTTGGGTTTCTTATAAAATATAAATAAATGAATTTGTATTGGTATCTTCATATTCATCCTGCCTTTACCCTCAATTTTCCTTTCCTATTATCCTGTATTCATTCACCCTCCACTTACTCCTATGTATAGCTTCTATTTTCTTCTATCTTTCTTTAATTATGAAACTGTTGGCCAGGTGTTAGTGATTCTTATTGGCTAGCTCTGTCTAAATTATTAACCCATAATGACTAATATATGTATTTCTACATGGTCTTATCTTATTGATAACACAAGACTCACATGTCCTCTCTTCCTGAGATCACATCTCAACTCCATCCCACATTTCCCAGAATCCTCCACCTCTTTTAGTCCTACCTATATTGTTTTCCTATTGGCCAATAGTGCTTTATTAATTAACCAACATATTAACAGAATGACATTTCCCATCATCTCCTCTTTTTTGTCTAAATAAAAAGGTTTTAACTTTAATATACTCAAATTATATATAACAAAATAGTTATCAAGTAAGAACTATAGTTACAATATTTAGTCCATTAACATTTAGCAAGATTTAAAGAAATATTCCATCATCTATCCTATCTTTGTGAGTCTAAAATCTTATGTGTAATTTATCTTTTATTCTAACTAAGAAAAACTATAACCATAACTATCTGTCTTCAACTCCATCAAAGACCACAGAAAGATAGTATATAAACCCTAAAAATGACAGAGACAACCCGCTGCCTGGTCAGTCACCTGGAAGTTTTTCTGTAATGTTCTATAGTGTTCCATCTTCAGTCCATAGGCCATAGTGTGTCTGGCAAGAAACTTTAAACTAACTGGTTGTATTGGCTGTTTGTCAGCCACTTTGCTCTGTGTCCTGTAGAATGTCTGGCATGAACCCTTCGGGACTATCTATCTTTTTTGTAAGTTCAGCAGTCACTTTCCTGAGGGTCTTGCATGTGCACTTTATACAGCAACAGTCAAACAGTCCAGGCAAGAGTAGTTACTTGCCGAAATGGCTAGTCTTGAACTAAATCAAAATCCATAATGAGTTTCTTCATTGCCCATCTTCTTCTCAGACATAATTGGTTTTGCCAGGAGCAGTTGTGTCTCATAGTCAAGAAAAACCCTAAACATTTTAAATGGCATAATCTGTAGGTTTTTGAAAGGTTTGAAGAATGCCTATCCACTAGAAACTCTACATATCTAAGAAACTTAACTAACCTAACTATAAGTTTTGACTATTATAGGTAACTATCTATGATTTGTATTAAATTTTACATTACATTTTAAATGAGTTTCATAAACATAATACTTAAACAAGAGGAAAACTATACTTATCACAGCATTGAGCTTAAATTTGTATCAATAAATGAAATCCATTCCGCTACAAAGTATTCATTTTTATACCACATTCCCCTTTTACCTTTAAAAAGAACTTGGTTGTGATCACTGACCATTTATAACCAACCATATTTAAATGAAAACAAATATTTATAAACAATATTTGGAAATTTGGATGTCCCTTTTTCAAACTGCTTCCTGCTGTTTGGAGTGCTGCCTTGGGAATCCTAAAAACCCAGAAATCTACGCTATAGTCTGCAAGACTGCTTTGTCCCAGCTGTTTTGAGTGGTGGATCACCTGGGGCACTGCTCCAGGAGGTCTTGCTTCATCAAACCATGTTAGTCAGGAAGGAATCCACAGCTTTTCATTTTCTGTGGAAACATAAATAACATCTTTTTTCCAAAGTAACATATACTTATACTTAAATTTGCAAGTCAAGGCATTTTAAAAGTATATAAGTTGAATTAATCAAGCAGCATTTTTAGCAGTTGTGGCTATTTCCTCAGCAGTCAAACAATTCAAAGACAAGATAATGGCATACAGTCTCCAGACTATCTGTGTATTTTTCATCTTTACATTTTTTATTAATCTATTTATTTTGCTTCTATTTTTTCCTTTTTTGAGACATGATTTCTCTGTGTAACTTTAGCTGCCCTTGATCTCACTCTGTACATCAGACTGGCCTTGAAAACACAGAGATCTGCTTGCCTTTGCCTCCTGAGTGCCAGGATTAAAGGAATGTGCCACCACACACAGCGACTCTAATTCTTTTTTTTTTTTTTTTTTTTTTTAATACTTTATCCTCTTACAAGTCTATATATATATATTTCAACACGTCATAAAACTTTTAGTGGTTTTACTTCATTTGGATATATCTTTACTATATACCTTTTCAAGCCACATATCTTCTATTTGCTAAACAGCACCACTAAAATTAAAGCTGCAGCTGTTTTAGCCACTGTCTTTCCAAGATGGCTGGGGAATATTTTCTGCCAGCATTGAGAGCTATGTTCACTGTCTTTGTCTATGGTGCCATCAAACAGCATGCTGCCGGCTTGGTGAACTGATTTCTGCCATTGCCAGCTGCTCATACAAACCATTCAGTTGTTAGCAGGGCTTCTTAAAAATGCTCTGCTGTTGGAAACTGAGGCTGGGTCTATGATCAGTTATGGAATGAACCTTGGCTGAACTCTGGCTTTTTCCCTTGGTTTTACATTTAGAGCCTTCAGTTATATCACAAAGAGTTGATGATTTAGTTACTAGCCCTATTTACGAAGATCAGCCTAGCATATAACCATTGCTCTGACCCGCGGGGCAGTCAATGACAAACTGAGGAACACCTACAAGAAAATAAGGGACAAGGGACATGAAGATTGGACAGCAAGACAGTATTCTAATCAAGATAACAAATTTTGTTTTCTCAGAGGAGGCTTATATAGGATTGTGGGCAGGATATGAACGGGGATTTGCACGTAGCCAGGGCAAGGGCAGTGGCACAGTAGGTAGAGTGAGAAGGTCAGTAGAGGGAATGCCCTAAATTGTTTAGCTAACCTGTAATTGGCTGTAAATTGCAGCAGGAGAGATAGCCCTGAGCTATTCTTCAGCTGGCTGTGAAACTGCAAGCCTGTACCTTGGAATGTTCTGCTGAATATCCTGTTTATTTCTTAGGAGGCAGTAATTTCCTATCTCAAATACCTGGGGTTGTGAGGATGGTGATGGTCCCCAACAAACCACTAGCCCTGTTACCATAGTAACTTTTCTTGTTTGATCTTTCCACCTTGCCAACATTCATTCTTTGTGATTTTCTATATTCTACTTGCAAGAACACCTGGTTCTTTTTACTATTCTTTTTACCTCCCCTGTCCCCTCCCCTAAATCCTGCTCTGCTGGCCTATATAATTTCCAGGTAGAAAAATTAAATTTGCCACTTGATCAGAATCCTGTCTTGTGGTCAATCTCCATGTCTTTTGACCCCATTCCCCTCCTTTAGGTCTTTGGGTTCTAGGTTGAAGTCTTGAGGGTTGAGGCACCCTGCAGTTACCTCTGCTTATGTAGAGTCAGGAACCTCCCTTAAAAGAGTTGTGAGAGTCTGTTGTCTCTAGCAAAACAGAGCCCACCCAAGAAAAATGCTGCTACCAAGATCCTTGCTTGTCTCTGTTCTTTTGTTTCTAAAATCCCTTTTTAAGCTTTTGTCAAGTTTTAAGTGGAAGTTCTTAGTACCCACGTTGGAGACACCATTTTGTTAACAGCATTTTACTGCCAGCCTGGTCCAACAGCCATGTTAGCACCAAATGACACACAGGGACACTGTATTAATTATGAATCTCTTGGCTGGTTACTAACATTTTCTTACAGGCTAGCTCTGTCTCAATTATTAACCCATAATTATTGATATATGTATTTCTACATGGTCTTATCTTACTCACGGATCTTACCGAGATCACATTGCCACTCTAGCTTCTATTTTCAAACCATGTCTTCTTTCATTTCATTGCCGTCTTTCTTCTTTTAAGTTTTCACATATGAGAACACATATGTGTTGAGTGACTCTATATGTCTTTCGATACCATCCATTTTTCTGTACATGGCTCAGATCATTTAACCTGTAGTTCAGCATTACTGTGTAGCTTCAATCACAATATTTTTCATTCATCCTTTGACAGGTAGCTTCCAGGCTGGAGCTGCAATGTCCAATTATGAATGGTGTTGTATAACCACATCTGCAGGTCTCTCTCTTATATGATGACATCAGTTACCCTGGATAAGTGTTCTTAAGTGGATTATTGCTTGATCGCTTGCTCTCTCACATTCACTATCTCGTTTCTTTTTTATGACTTTCAGAAAGTCCACACTGCTATACTGCTATTCTTTGTAGCGATATCAACACACATTTCTACCAACAGTGTACAATGGTAGAATTATCAGAGGATTTCTGATTCCCTTTGACTGTATTTTCAGCAATACTAAATTTGAGCAAAATGGGTAAGTTCTTCCCATGTCAGAAATAGTTTTAGACAAAGTGTTTGTGAGGGGTGGAGACTGTTGAAAGAACTAGCTGACTGAGAAATTGGAGTCTGTGTCAGTGTTCTGGGAGAGATAAAAGGCCAACTGTGTTCTCCCCAAACTTCAGTCTAGGAGGAAATGGACAAGATCCTGAAAGTATCATTTGTAGTCCTGCCCTTCATGCATCCTGGGAGCCATGGAGGAGAAACCCCAGGATGTGAGATTAATGTGGAGAACTAGGGCACCAGACAAAATCATGAATGCTGAAACCATAGACAGGAAGGACATACATAGGAACCTAATGGCATCTGTTATTTCACTACACAAAGGAGAGTAGCCAGCAAGGGAGGAGGGAAGTGACCAGCAGCAAGTGAGACAAAGTCCATAATCTCTGACATTCTGGGAAGGAGGGACTTCAGTTCTGAACTGCATTTGATTACTTCCCATGGTACAGGCAGTTCCTTGGTGAAGGTCCTGCTCTCCTGATAACCATAAGTTCAATGTCAAATAAAAAGAAAGATGGAAGATTCACAGTCTTTAGTGAAAGAGATAAACAGCTCTCCTTGCATATCACAGATCCTCAGCCTGGAGACTCAGCCACCTTCTTTTGTGCAGCAAGTGCACAGTGCTCTCCAGGCATCTGGAGTCACACCCAAACCTGCAGCTGAGGATCCAGGAAAACTCTGTTGTGGGGCTGAGCCTGGCAAAGGTGCAAAGCAGCTTTGATTTGCAGGAACAGGTGACTGGTGACAGTGAATGTAAGATTTGGGCTCCTTCAGCCACAGGCAGACCAAGGTGAAGTCACTACTTGCTTTTCTCCAGTCTCTCTTTTCTCCAGTCCTCAGACACCATCTAGGAGTAGAACCATTTGGACTCTCCCTATCCATGTTACCATGTCATCTGGTGTTATCATGATGTTGGTTTTGCTTAGGAAACCCCATTTTTGAGATTCATGGGAACATTTCCTTTTAATGTCTATGGAAAACTTTATAGACATTGATGTTTTGTCCTCTGGCTCTTACAATCTTTCTGCCACATATTCTATGATTCTCTTTAGTTTTAGGTGTAGGAGTTACATTGCAGACATATCTGTGGATTTAGTACCATGTTTCACATATTCTTTGTATTTAGTACAGCTGTGGATGTCTGACCTATGGGGAACAGAATATCTTTGGCGTTTGTCGATACTGTTAATAAGTATAGGGAGGACCAGCCTATTGTGGGCTAGAACATCCTAGGAAGGTGGTCCTAAACTGTAGAAGAAAGCTGGATGAGTATAACTTGATTTGCAAACCAGATAGTGAGCCCCATTCTCCTTTATACTTGCTGTACCTCTTTGGCTGTAGAGTGCATTCTCTTATTGCAGGTAAAGCTATATAGAATAATAAGAGGCTTGGTATTCAATTTTATGGCCTGATTCACTCAGTGATAGACTGTGTTCTGAAACCATAAGGCAAAAAGAAACTTTCCTTCTCCCAAATTATTTTTTCTCAAGATATTATCCATAGCAAGACAATTCCAAATTCAATAAATGTTGTCAATAGGTGTGTGGATATGGCCAGTCACTGAATAATGGGATATCTACAAATGTGTACACCTTCAGGAAGAGTGATTTGTTCTCCCCCAGCTGCCATCAATTTACACTAGATAGAGTGGGGGCTACACTTTTTGGAGCAGAGCCTACCTAGCACAAATACATGTAAGTCAGAAATTTGACTGACTTTGTCTCAATTAAGTTTTGTGTAAGTAACTACGTATGCTATAAGTGTGAATGTATGACAGCTATTCATGTCCATAACTTAGAATTCCACAGTAGACCTTCTCATCTTCTGCTTATATTCTTTGTATCTCCTCTTCAATGTTTCCTGAGTCTTGACACGGAGCAGCAGATGTAGATAAAGAGGTAAACTCTTACAGACATTTTGGAAATCAGTATGGTGGTTTCTCAGGAAAATGGGAATCAGTCTACCACAGGACCTGGCAAATCCACTCTTAGGCATATATCCAAATGATCCACATCCATGCAACAAAGACATCTGTTGAACTATGCTCATAGCAGCATTATTCATAATAGCAAGAATCTGTAAGCAATCATGATGCCCCTCAACTGAAGAATAGATAAAGAAGATGTGGCACATTTATAAAATGGAATACTACTCAGCAGAAAAAAACAATGGAATCTTGAAACTTGCAGGCAAATGGATGGAATTTGAAGAAACAATCCTGAGTGAGCTAATTCAGTCACAAAAAGAGGAACATGCTATGTACTCACTCATATATGAATTTTAGACATAGAGCAAAAGATCAGCAGCCTATAATTCACACTGCCAAAGAAATTAGGATACGAGGAGGAACCTAAAAGATTTCATACAGAAGGGGAAAGAAAAAAGATCTCCTGAGCCTATTCGGAGTGAGTAAGGGCAGTGAGTGGAGAGGGAGTTAGGAGAAAGAGAAGGGGAAGAGAGGAGAGAGAACATGTGGAACCAGGAAGATTGAATCAGAGGACGTATAGATGAGAGCAAAAAAAGAGATACCATAATAGAGGGAGCCATTATAGATTTGAAGAGAAAACTGAATCTAGAGAAATGTCCAGAGACCTTCAAGGATGACCCCCAGCTAACAAACTGAGCAACAGTGGAGAGACTACCTTAAATGCCTTTCTCTGATAATGAGATTGATAACTAACTAATATGCCATCATAGAACCCTTATCTAGTAGCTGTTGGAAATAGAAGCAGACACCCACAGCTAAACACTGACTGACCGAACTCCTGGAATCCAGTTGCAGAGAAGGAGGAGTAATAAGAAAAGGGGTCAAGACCAGGCTACAGAAACCCAGAGACAGCTGACCTGAACAAGGGATAGCTCATGGACTTGCAGACTCATAGCTGGGAAACCAGCATTGGACCAACTCAGACCACACGCATGAACTTGGGTCTCAATAGAATGCCAGGGCAGTATAAGGGACCTCTGACAGTGGAACCAGGATGTATCCTGGTGCGTGAAAGGACTTTGGGAGCACATTCCCTATGGAGGGATACTCTCTTAGCCTAGAGACAGGAGGTAGGGCCTAGAATGACTTCACAAATTTTGATGGTCCCTCCTGGAAGGCAGCACCCTTCCTATGGAGTGGGTGGGAAATGAGATGGGAGGGGGTGTCAGGGGGCATGGGAGATAGGGAGAGGGAACTGGGATATGTATGTATGTATGTATGTATGTATGTATGTATGTATGTATAGAGAGAGGAGAGAGGGAGAGAAACAGAGAGACAGAGAGAGATACACACACACAGGGAGAGAGAGAAAGAGAGAGAAAAAGAGAGAAAGAGAGAGAGAACTGAAAAACAAAACAAAAAAGATGTCACATTTAGGGTAAACATTTAGTTTCTTATCTCAGTTCATTGTCTAGATATATATTTCTACACTGAATATTTTCTGCTACAAATGAGGTTTCTCTCACCAAGAGTGACATCGTTGAAAGTCTGTGTGTATAAACAACAATTTTGTTCTAGTTTGTGTCCCTCTTGCTGTGATAGAATACTAAAGCAAAAGCCTAATTAGTGATGAAAGTGTTTATTCCATTTTTTCCACATCTAGACTATTCCCTCACTGAATGAAACCAGGGTGGGAAATCAAGACAGGAATCTAGAGGCAGGGATTAAGGCAGAGATCATGGAATAATACTACTTACTGCTTTGATTGACTGGCCCACTCAGCTTGCTTTCTTATAAACCCTGTGTCCACCTGTCCAAGGGAGGCAATACCTACAAAGGAGTGTGCTGGTCACATAAATCACTAATCAAAACAATGTTCCACAGATATGCCTGCAGGACACTATGAGTAAGAAGATTACTCAGGCCTCTTGCTTGCAGCACAGGGACAGGAAAACATCCGGAGGCATTCTTGGGACCAGGAACGTGTTGGTGTTCCTCTGTCTATGTTGAACTGGGATCAGAAGGATGGTCTTCTGAAAGATGCTATATGGTGCCTCCAGGCATAACTACCACAAGTTACAATCTACAACTAAAAGCATCAATGTTCCAGAATTACACGTATGCATATGGTACCCCACTTTATCATTTCCACTTGACTCAACCTGATGCATCTGAACTACAAACATCACCATAAAACTGGTTTGAGACTGTTTTGCCTGAGACAACTCCTGACTAGCTAGTTTTAATGGTGCACCTTCTTATTACACCCTGGCCAGAGTTTCAGATAGAACTCCAGTTAAGTGTTTTCTGCTGTAAAGAGACCAGCTACATATGTCACAGCTAATACTATTGAGAAATTTTGTTGCTAAAAATTTTCTTCCTACAGGATTCCATGGAGCAATCATCATCCCATTTCAGCAGGAAGCAATCTTAAGATAACGATGCTCTCCTTTCCCTACTCCTGGCACTTAAGGGATAATTTTTATCTTCTTAGGGTTGGTTTTAGTTATTTAGGGTTGGGTATGAAAGGTGATGCTTAGACTTGGGTATCTCTTTTAGACAGGGATAGGGTATGCTTGGGAAAGGTATGGTTTTAGATGGGATATAGGTAGATTAGCCTATCTTCTTGTGAATTATCTTAGTAATAGTGAGATCTTAGTATTATATAGCTTACATTGTTATAGACTCTTATATGGTAACCTATGTAAATTTAAGTTTATATCCCCTTCCCAGAAGAATTGTATATTATATTTTGTAATATTGTATAAAATCCTTCCATTTTTGATGTTTGATGCACATTATCCTTACCATATTTTATGTATGTATACTTTTACTTATGTTAAGACATTTTGTATTTTGATACAATTTAGGGTATTTTTATCATGCTACACTTTATAGTTCTACCTCTTGTCTAGACATTTCTACTCTACCTCTATTTTAGGGATTTACATGTATATATATATGTATATAGTTATATTGTTTAGGTATTTATCCCTGCTTTACTCAAGGACGTTTTAATCAGTTTTTTTTTAAGCTAAGTTCCTGAGTATTACAGATTATCTTCACCCATGTTTCCTTTACCTATGAGATTAGTCAGACATAGATGCTTAATCTTTGAACACTTCATAGACCTGCAGAATATGGTATCTAAATGTGTTAATATTAGTATCCCATTTACATGAGACACTATTGCTCCTGACAGCAGCATGCACTTTCTTGAAAATATGTTGGACACTACACTGTTGTCGCTCCTTCTGGAGTCCATACTTGCTTTGGCTAATGGCCTCTTGGGCAAAGAACTGCCCTCACCTTGACCACTGATTTGGACATGTGGTCAGTCCTGTGTGCTTGCAGGAGACAAATCTAGAAGACTGCTGAACCCTGCCAAGTCAGAGTAAGACAGCCTTTCTACCTCGCTGCTTTTGTTGTGGTCTGTCAGGTACTCTTGGCATTAGCCAAAACTGGCTGTACAATGCTACAGTGAGACCTTGGGTGACTGTCCAGGTAGCCTGCTGTTTCTGCCCTCACTGCACCATGTGGAAGTTGCCTATCTGCACTTCCTGTCTATCCTAGTATTGTTATGTTTCTTCTCAGGTCTTTAATGAGATTGAAGATTAAACTATCACAACTATTATTCTCTTTTCCTAGTTAGACATATTAGGTACTAGACTTAAGCTTTCCAGCTTACAACTCTATTGTAAACCCTGTTTTGCCTTCACCCTAGGACTAGATATGTAGGTCTTAAGTTTGTATGTTCTTGATTTTCTTTTTCTTAGGGCACACTTGCTATTTACTGTTTTGTATATAGTTTTGTATAAAGCCTAAATCTTTTTAGACTAAAAGGGGAATTGTAGTGAGATATTCACTTTGTCCACACCTGTGGCACAGACCACACCCATTGGGGGTGGGGACAGGGGCAGATGTTACCTGGGGGAAGTAAGTCTGAGGAAGGGGCTCAGGAAGCTCTCTTGCTTGTAGCACTGGGACAGCAGAACATCTGTAGGCATCCTTGGGGACCAGGAACCTGTTGATGTTCATCTGTCTATGTTGTAAGTTATTTCTCCATGAATAAATATCTATTCAGCCTATCTGCTTCTCCTGATCCTTATTAAACCTCAATATAGCTATTTAAAATGTAATATATAATTAAGTACAAATTACAAATAGTTACCTACAATAGTCAAAACTTATACTTAGGTTGGTTAGGTTTTCTACATATACAGAGATATATTTAAAATGGATAGGCATTCTTCAAACCTCTCAAAAACCTACAGAATATGGAATTTAAAATGGGTTAGGTTTTTTTCTTGACAGTAAGACATAAATGCTCCTGGCACCACTACCTGAGGCAGAAAGAAAGATGGACATGGAATAAGCTCCTTTTGAAGTTTGCTTCCAATCTGGCAAGATTAGCCATTTGGGCAAGATACTGCTCTTGTCTAGACATTTTATTTTTAGCTATATGCTTTATAAAATGGACATGCAGGACCTACAGGAAAGTGACTGCTGATACAACATGGACATTGCTACAGGGTTCCTGCCTCATGGAAGAATCGGCCAGACATTCTGTAGGACACAGAGAAAAGTGACTAACAAACTGCCAATACACATGGATAGTTTAAAATTTCCTGCTTTGCTGAGGAGTCTGCCAGACACACTATGGCCTATAGGCTGAAGATGGAACATTACAGAAGAACTTCAGGTGACTGACCAGGAAGCAAGTTGTCTCTGTCATTTATAGAGTTTATATATTATCCTTCTGTGAACTTTGATGGAGTTGAAGACATATATTTATGGTTATAGCTTTCATTAGTTAGGATTAAAGAAAAGTTACAAATTGGACTTTAGATTCACAAGGATAGAATAGATGACAGAATATTTTCTTTAATTCCAGGTAATGTTAATGGACTAAATATCAATACCTATACTTCTTATTTGATAACAATTTTGTTTTACATTTTACTATGTTCAAGTTAAAGCCCTTCTTTTTATTTTAGACAGAAAAGAGACGATGATGAAAGATGTCATTCTGTAAATATGTTTTTCTTATCAGTTAATGAATAGAGCCCTGTTAGGACTAGGAGACAAGGATGATTCTGGAAGATGGAGTAGAGAAGTCAAGATGTAGGACAAGAGAGAAGTAAGAGGTCTAGACCCTCTCGCCAGTAAGAAACAATTAGATTGATAGAAATGGGTTAGTATTTAAGACAGAGCTAGCCAATAAGAAGCTCTAGTAATTGGCCATAGCTTTATAAGACTAAAGTCTCTGTGTGTTATTTTTGGACTGATATGGCTGTGGGACCATCCTGTCTGGAAAGTGCTCTTAATACTGTGTACTCGAGAAACATGTGCATTCTTGTGGGTATGGGTCTGGTAGTAGTACACTGGTTTATTTCCATCTTCCTTCCTAATCTCTGCATTGTGAATACTCAATAGCTATTGAATGAAAATAAAAGAAGATTACTAAGATGAGTTTCTTCTTCCCAAGTGACCTTACTCATGTCAAGTTGGACACTTGTCAGTTTGACAAATAACCACATCACTATTAAACTATGTCCTTTCTTAATTTGTTGATTCCTATGAACTCACCTTAATATCACAGTATAAAACATCAGAATACTTTAAAATTTCCACTATTTAAAAATATTCAGACTTTAAAATTCCAGGTCCCTTAAAGTATCAAAATTCATGATGGATCCTCATACAATTAAAACAAGTTTTAAACAACAACAACAACAAAAACCTTATTTTTTATTCAAAGGGGAAGGAGAAGGAAACAGTTATAATCAGAACAAAGCTAACTCAACCCACTAGAGTAAGTAGCTCATTGTCTGATGTTTGGAGCTGACTCATTATTTTCTGGGCTCCACAGGGCTTGGACGTCTCTCCTTCTATAGCTTTGCCATCCACAGCACACACAGCTTCTCTTGTTGACTAAAGCTGACTCCTGAACACCTGGAGATTATCCCACAGTGCTCACATTTCAATGTCTGAGTCTCCAATGCTATTGGGGCTGAACTTTCATTAAAGGCCTCTCCTGCTTCTCTCCATGAACCTGTTCATCCTGGAATCTCCACAGAGTCCACACCTACTTTTACATCATCATCATGCTGTTTTAGTCATTATGGTTTTGTTGTATATTTTGAACCCATAATGGTGATACCTCCCTCAATAGTCTTCTGTGATTTGGTCTTCTTTGGTCTTTTGTTCCTCCATATATATATATTTTTAGGTTGTTTTTCTTTCTATGTCTATGAAAAATAGTCTTGAAATTTTGTTCATGGATCACATGAATGAATTTTATAAAAAAAAAGTCTATTCTACCAAAAACCAGTAAGTAGATAAAAATGGATTCACAATGGAAATTCTTGGTTTATTCTTAAAGTGGTTTCTTTTTTGTTTCTAACTCTATTAGTGTTAAAGGATTTGCATTGAGCTATTCGATTAATTTTTAAAATTATTTTGATCAGAGTGACAAAGGTATAGTCTTACTCTTGTATAGAAATTACTATTTTTTCCCAGCACCATTTGCTGAAGGTGTCTTTTCACCATTGCATGTGTTGTGGTTGTATTGCTTTCAAAGTCCTCAAGTATTATTCCATTGGCCCATGTGTCTCTTTCATTAGAGGACATTTTTGTTTGGCTCCCATGATGCTGTCCTATAATTAGATATAAAAAATGTGATATCTCCTGCCTTATCATTTTTACTTAGGTTTAGATTTGCCTATTTTGGGTATTTTGTGATTTCAGTGTTATCACTGCTTTTATATCCACGTGAATCATACTATTGGGATTTTAACAGTATTACTGAAATTTTAGATTTCTTTCAATAGAATACTCATTACACATAATTAAAAAATAAACAAACAAAGAAAAATCTTAGTGAGGAGGCTGTAGTGTGGCCCAGTGAGTCCCACCATATACCCTTCACCTTTGGATACACAGAAAAGGGTTCCTTGCATGGTCTAGCAGTACACAGAAAAAGTTATCTAGTGTAGGATAACCAGGCTCTGGTTCTGGGCCTGGATAGAGACTGTGGTTAGTTCGCAACCTTTCCTCATCTAACTACTCAGGCAAGCTTTCCTGCAATGCTCAAGATAGTTCACCCAATGCAGCAGGCAGAATGGAAAGATGCCAGTTCTCTTACTCTCATGCTCTGGCATCTGACTTACACAACACTGGTAAGGTGGCTGGCCCACAATCCCCATTGCTGCAGTTGCTGAGAGGATGATCCAGATCTTCTGTTCTTATGCTCCAGAAGCCAACTCTCCCACCAGTTGTAGGTGACATGCTAAGATGGGGCAGGCATCTTTTCCTCACCCTTGAGGACACAAGGTAGAAGAAGGAAGATAGACTAAGCTCTTGTGCCCTCATACCCTCAAACTGCTCACCTGCACCTCCACTAATAGGGTCAGCTCTACTGTGCTGCTCAGTCCAGATGCTGGATGCACTCTTCAGAGAGCTGCAGCTGGGGAGACACAGGTCCAGTTCACAATAGTCTGGTAAACTGTGAAGGGTAGGGTTAACTCTGTGTTACCACTATCAGTGGTAACAGGAGGCACTGACATCAATGTAACTGAGGCCACAGATCCAGACATGGCCTTTGATAGCAGCTTGACCCTAGAGGACACCAGGATTCCTGGTGCCAGCCCTGGCCACTCATATCTGTGTGGCTTCAGTGATAGCACAGTCCTTGGACATGAACATGATTCTAGGTGATGGAAAAGACCCATACCTATTTCTGTGTGGTCCTTGGTGGCAACAGAGCCCCTGGTCATGTACACAGATCCTGGCAGTCTTTGCAACATGGATGCAGACATGGTTCTAGGCTGCAATCCAGGCCTTATGTCATATAGATAAGTATGGACCCAATAACACCATGTTCCCAGGTAGTGGCCCAGATTCAAGAATCTACAATGTCTTTGATAGCAATAGGGCCTGATGCATAAATGCAGACCCTGGATGAAGCAGGGCCATGGTACTGCAATTGTTCCTCAGCTCCAGTTCCTGCCATGATGCCATTATGGCCCTAGGTGGCAATACATGCTTCTAAGACATGCATGGCCCCTGTGGAGGCATGTCCCTTTGACATCAACATGGTCACAGGTGTGAACCTGACTGCAAGTGGCTGCAAGACCCTCACTGGTCAAAGAATATCATTGATATCAACACAGAAACCCACAACTTTGTCAGAGCCCATGGACAAGACACAGCTCTTGGCAGCAGCCAAGCCTCAGACATCATCATGGCCCAGGTGGCAAGCAGACATGGATTTCTTTCCCACTCTCTTAGCAAATGTTGTCATATCCTGAGAGACTTTAGAGACATACTTGTAGGTTTCTCATTAATTTGGTACAAATGATCATTTCATGAAATATGTATACAGATGCTATATACATATAAGGATAGCTAAATAATGACTACAAGAATATACTGTGTATACTTTTTCCATCATGCAATGGATATGCAGAGAGTTGGCAACACCATTAACATCCAAAGATTTGTGTAGCCCTGACTGCATCAGAACTCACTATATAGCCCAAGCTGGGCACACAAGAGATTTGGAGTTACAGATGCTGGGGCTAGTAGGGAGAAAGAGAGAAAGAGAGAGGGGGGTGACATTTGAAGAAATAATTGGTTCTAAGAGAGAACAGTTGAAAATCAATTTATATTCATTAAAATATAGTCAGTTTACTAAACACAGAATTAATAGTTCATATAAACAGTGAGTTGACATAGAAAACTACAAAAACAACAATAACAACAAAATGAAGAACAAACAAATAGAAAAATTCAAACAATAACAAAGGTCACTAAAAAACCAAAGCAAACAAAACCCAACCAAAAACCAAACTAAATAAATAAAGCTAAGCAACATTTTCTTCCTTCAGTTTTAGAAGCTCAGACATATAGCATTTGGCTGGCCTTGGAATAATGGGAAGAAGGCAGTCACAAGATGTAAAAAGCCTTTTGAACGATAGTATAACCATGTCTACACTCCATGATATTGTACCCCTCACAGTCTGTAGAATATCAGGGTTCTCAGTAATTGTTGTCTCAGGCCTTCTGCATCTGAAACTCCTTTTTGATGCTGTATTTTTCTTGGGAGTACAGAATCTACAGACCAATGGGTCTCTTTGGACCTGGATCACCAGGAGGTCAGCTGGTATTTGGCTCAATGGTGGCTTCACAGCTATATATAAGTGCCTTCTTCTGAAAAGGCCTTGATCTGAGGATGTAGACTGTCATGGATTCAAAGTGTCTGCAGTCTCTTTGGCCTCCTCAGTTCTCTAAAGATCTGCTATATGAGAAAGAAAGGCAATCAGATCCAAAGCAGCCTGGGTGGGCCACAGGTTAGGGAAAATCAGGGCTATTCACACTAGAGGCCAAGGTCAAGGGCTCCTACTCCCCCCACCAATGCTATGTTTGCTGTGCATGGTGGGCAATGGTGGCTCACTTGCCTGTGAGATTTACTGCTCCTGTTGTAGCAACTCTGTCTGCAGCAGGCTCTCATCCTGGGCTGCTGCTGGTTTCAAGTCAGATTGGAGATTTTTTGACCTACGAGAGGAAAGCAGTTAGGGAACAGGCCTGGTGAGGACCTGCTGTATCAGATATTCAGCCTGGACCAGCTCTGTTCAGTTGGACAACCCAGCATGAGACATCAGCAGAGGGCATTCCCTGCATTCCCCAAGGGAGAAGATAAAAAGTGCACCAGGACTGGAGGGTTCTTTTTGTTTGGTTGTTTGGTTGTTTGGTTGTTTGTTTGTTTTCTTTTCTTTTCTTTTGCTTTGCAGCTTCTAAAATCTTCTGGAAGTCGAAGGGATAACTACACTGTTCTGGGTACAAAAATACAGCCCTTTTCTCCAGTTGTCTAGATGCATCATGTTAGTAAGAAATAACAGAGAAGCCATGTCTGAGTAACACTTCAGACAGATATGCATGGCCTTGATTAGACACCAGGTGAATGTGAGGAATCTGGGAAACTGAATATGGACCATTTTGGGACTCTATAAAATAAATGCATTGAAGGTTATAATTATTTTTACAGCACATAAATGTGCATAGGTTCACCTCCCATCCATGTTCTTATAACCAGATAAATCTTTTCACAGGAAAAGATGCACACTGCAGAGGGCCTGTAATCATTAGGAGGATAGCTGCTTGCAGATCTGCCATATGGTAGGAACTGCTCTCTTCAGATGATGTTCTGGGAAGAAAATAGGGTAGCAGGTGCACACACTATCCTCCACAACTAACCCTACTCCTACTAGGTTTAATATGACCATGAGAGATTTTTAGGGAGACAAAGGAAACAAGGTGATGAGAAGATCCCAGAGAGTTCAGAGAGGATTAGGGATTAAACAATCCCCAGAAACACTAAGGAACAGAGTGTTTCCTGGAGAAGTTTCTGTTGAGTGAGCCAGCATAATACCCTGAGATGTTCTTTCCCTCACTGGTGCTGAGAGCCATCTAGATGGCAAGAATCCCAAAGAGGACAGGGACCCAGGTACTGGTGACCTGCATGATTTTAAGGGTTTCTTCTGGTTGGGTTCTGACCTCATATCTGAGACCTTGAAAGGATGCTCCATCTTTTCTGCCAACTCCCTTTGCTTTGTGATCTGCTCCTTCTGATTCAGCAGGTTCTTTGGTCTTTCATCAAGGCTTTCTTCGTCCTGTTCATTAGAGAATGTATTCTCAGTGGAGGATTGCTCACCCACATGCACATACATGAACTCATGTACACACACAAGTGCATGTATGCACACACACAAGCACTGTAATATAGTAACATGTTTAGTTAACCACTTATTGCTAATATAAGGAACAATCACTAGGGATACTTGAGCAGAAGGTAAACTTCTGTTGGATGAGAAAGTTCACAGAGGTCATCAAAGATAGGCAGCTCAGACGTTGAAGTGTCTATCCTGTAAACCTAATACACAGAAAGGTGAACCTCTGAGTTCCTGGTCTGTTAGCCATCCCTGCTTAGGAAATTCCCAAGATCACTGGTCTTGTTTACTACTTACCAGTTGCCTCCAAGGTAAGCAACTTTCTACAAAAGAGCTCCATTTAGCACAGACTGCCTCATGGCACTCCGAAAAGAAATGAGCTCAGGAAACTAGAAAATCTCTACAACCAGGTGTAGTGAGATAGTCCTTCTGTGGCACTGACCATGCCCATTGGGGTGGAGCCATGGGCGGAAGTGACCTGTGGAAGGAGTTGGTGGGGGAGCTCTCTTGCTGGTGTGACTCGGACAGGAGAGGATCGGGTTGAATTTCCTGGTGTTCATCTGTCTAGGTTGTAAGTTATTTCTCCCTGAATAAACATCTATTCGGCCTATTTGTTTATCCTGATCCTTATTTAACCGCGTTACCAAATGACCCGCTATCTTGTCTTTATTTCAATCTCTAGGCTTTTGCCCGATTTGTGAAACAGATGGTAGTGTGGGCGCTACACTTAGGCAAAATAGGTCGACATTATTGGAGAAAATGTTCTCTTGAAGCCTCAAATTTGTCACCCCAACGCTCAGCCTGTCAAGGTTCTCCCACCTTTATGGTGCTCTAGTCAGCTCCAGACTGGAAGCTCCCATAAGGGAGAAACATCCAGCACCACCCATAGAAAACAGGATTGACAAGATGGTACTCAAGCCTCTGTCAATTAGATTCAAGTATTGAGCATTGGGATGCAGGAAGAACCACAACCCCAGAGTTGACAGTGAGAACCACTCACTGGGCATTGGCACTGGGATCCAGTCTTTCCAAACTGCTTCCAACCTGCGATCTTATGTGACCTCCGCAAAGCAAATGAGCCACAGGCCTTGAAGTCATCCATGAAAGCTCTGTGCTACTCACTAAGTAGCTTCCTGCGAAAGCCCTCTTTATACAATGACATGTAGATATCTGATATGTAATTGGCCCATCTCTTTGAATGTACTGGGGCTTTTGGCAGAACAGGAGGTATTGCTTACCAATCAGTTTCTTGCAGGGGGATAACTCTACTGAGAAACTTGTGAGTGATCACAGAAATGAACAGTTGGATGGTGTGTAGTTGGGTGTCAAAGTAAGTAGATGGTTACATGGGTGTCACTATTTTATGGTTGGGCAGGTGAGTCCCCACTGCTATCGTGGTTTAATAAGGATCAGGAGAAACAAATAGGCTGAATAGATGTTTATTCAGGGAGAAATAACTTACAAACTAGACAGATGAACACCAGCAGGTTCCTGGTCCCAAGGATGCCTCAGGATGCTCTCCTGTCCACATCCCACCAGCAAGAAAGTGTTCCTGGGCTCCTCCTCAGACCTAGTTCCCCAGGTCACTTTGGCCCCTGTCTCCACCCTTCAATGGGCGTGGCCAGTGCCACAGATGTGGACAAAGTGAATATTTTACTACAATTCTCCTTTTAGTCTAAAGAAAAAATTTAGACATGATGCTTATGAATCATTTGATATAATGCAATTGAATAGGCAGATTTGGATTTTGACATAGCAAAAGCCACTCAAGACATCTCAGACCAATTTTTAAAGGCCATTTTATCTTGATTCATCCACTCCTTTTATAGGAGATGCTGTAGCCACAGAAGTATATGCAATATCGCACTTGCTTGTGAACTCTGGATGAAAAGTTGGCTCAGGTGTGTTGGCATTGAGCTAGGCACTATCCCCTAATGTTCTTTCTTACAGAGGCTGGTAGTCAGAGACAAAGTCTTTTTTGCCTCCAAGCTACATAAGCCAGGACGCACATGACAGAACGTGTGCTTCCCATTATGGGTAAGGTGGAAGGTTGAAGAAGACCATGTAAGACAGACTCAGTCATCTGTCCTGTAGCAGAAGTACAGGTATTTTTTTAATTATATTAAGAAGGGAGAATTTATGGGTGCCCATAAAGATGGCTGCACTCCCTCTTGGGACAAGGGCAGAAAGTTCAAAGCTGTCAGCAAGTCACAAGACCTAAAGGTCAAAGGTGTGGCTACAGAAGGATGTTTTGGCCATCTTAGTCTAAATAACAACAGACCTGAATCTGAGGTGTGGCTACTCCTGACCTGAAGACTAGGGAACAAGATGTTAGACCTAAGGTGTGGTTAATGAACCCTTAGGATAAGGGAGGAAGAAAAGTCTGTTTGTTCCATACACTTGATACTGTGTTCTCCTTTTTGGTTAAGGTATATAAGAGTGACAAAAAATAAACTCGTGGCATTTCAGTATTGACTGGTCTGCCCTCCTGGCCTTTATTCTGTCTCTCTCTCTCTTTCTTTGTTATCTATAGCTAGACTTTCCCTCCTCCACACTCCCCCACTCAGGTAGGGACTTGGGGCTGCTCTCGGCTGGCTCCAATTGCAGCCCTGCAAACAATGCTCCCAACACATTGCCTCTGCCTACCTGATGCTGCTCAGCACAGAGATCACAGATCTTTTCCTGGATCTCCTTAAAGAGCTTCTTCACCTCCTCACAGGTCTCTTGCAGTACAATCTGCTCCTCCAATAGTTTTCCATTTGATAGTCTCAACACATGGACATTGTTTTTCAACTGAGTCAAATCTGGTAGGACAGTTCTGTGGAGGTAACTGAACCAACATCCAAAAATGGTAAGCCCCTGACAGGCTCCATTTAACATCCCTACCACCAAGTACCACCATCTCTGAAAAGTCCCAGGCCTCCAGACAGCCCAAGACTGGAACTCACAGTAGTCAAGCCATCATCACTCAGGAGCAGGAAAAATCAAGAGAAGAAGCAAATTCCAGAAATTTCAAACTACTTCTGAAAAACCCTGGCACCAAAAGCTTGATTGTGCTCCTGAGAACAGGATGAAGGCCACACCTGTGCTTACCTGTTCATGGTATTGGGAAAGCAACAGCAGGAAGAGGCAAACACTCTCTGGGAGGGGGGGAGGGCAAAAGTCACAACCAGAATAAATTTTGTCTGCAGGTCCCATGGTACCAACTGTGTGAATCTCCTGCCAAAGCCTGAGACCTCATGAGCTGCCTGACAACCCCTTCATGGTGCAAAACATTTTTTTTTTAATGTAGGGTCTCCTAACTAGGAAATCCCTGGGAGAACTTCAGTGTCTTTTCACACTTAGCAAAACAGTCTGAGAGGCACATGGCCAAAGTCCACAAGGCAGCTGGTGCTATGAAGCAGAAAGGCTAGAACCAGAGCCCCCACTTTGGGTAAAACACAAAGAGAGCAAAATCAGCCCCTCACAAGCTAAATCTGGCACATACCTGTAGGTTTCGTTGTTCTCGTTCATCAGCTGCTTGCACTTGTTCACAGAATCACTGATCTCCTGGGGCATTTTCTGAAGGTCTGACATCACCTGCTCATGCTTCTTTTTCATCTTCTCAAAAGATTTCAGCCTGTGGTAGGGGATGACCCCAGGGGAAAGAACCCATGAACACAGGTCTCAAGGATCACATGAGATCAGGCTGTGTCTAGACTACCCCAGCTCAGTGGATGGCACAACCTGGCACCTATACACTGGGGCATCCTGGGCATGATATAGTCCTTATCCTGTCTCCAAGCCAGAAGAGGCTGGAGTCCACAGAGAGTTATCCAGGTTTGCATGAGCACACACAGTGGACTTACAGCTGTAGATTAGCTCTCTAAGAATTCTCCAGAAGTCTGTGCCCCTTATCTGTGCCCAACAAAACCCTCTGATGACATTTCTCCTGACTTCAGAACAGGAATTCTCATTCTTGGGTGCTTATTGCTACACAGAGGACCAAAGTACAAATCAGTATTTCCAGGGAGGAGTCCCATCTACAGGGTAGCTTTATAAACTCCACAGGGGATTCAATGTTCCACTAAGGTGATCACAGTGGGCAAGAGATATGCTCATCAAACTGGGGCTACCTGGCCTCAGCAGTGGCATTCCTGTAAACTGAGAATGGCAAATCCCTAGGCCATGCCAAAGTTCCTAGGCTCCCAGGAGAACACACACACACACACACACACACACACACACACACACACACACACACACACAATCAAGATGTCCATGCAGTACAGGCAGGTTCAGGGTCTCAAAGTCTAAGGAAGAAACCATAGAGTAGCAGAGATGAGCAAACACCTTCCAACCACAAATTGAGATTGTTAAATATGACCAGGTCCCTCCAGCTGCTGCCAGGAGCTTCTGCTGCCAGGATCTTTCAGCACATAGTCATCTGCTCATCAGGTACAAAGACTAGACACAAACTCACAGGACCCAGTGTGGTCCTCAAGCAAGCACCTGTCAAGGCCTCTTTTAAAGCATGTTGAGAACTCACACACTAATGTCCCTATCACCAGACTATGATTTAGGTCACAGCCTCTGCTTTTCATTTGGAGGAAGCGTAATAGCCTATGGCCACATCTCATACCTACCCAGGTTCTAAGTTCTGCCTCCTGATGCACTCAGGGAAATTAGTTTAGACACAAGGACACCCTGAAATTTTAGCCTCCTGAACTCAGAAGAGCTTGTCTTGACCTTATGAGGTCAAAAGGGTCAGCAGAGAAGTGGGATAATGCCTACCTGTTGTTCAAATCCATCTTTGTATAACAGTCCAGCATTTCACTCAGCTCAATTTGCTCATATTTTATACTCTGTAGCTTAACTGTGAGTTCCTCCAACTTGTCCATCTTCTGGTCCTGTTTAGTGAATGAGGAGGAGAGTTGAGATGGTGCCTCCGCAGTAGTCCCTGCAGGTAGATAAAGACAAGTGAAGTGGAATTTTTGAATGTTATCATGCAGGAGAGCCTGTGCTGAGGACCGGGAAGCCCTAAGATAAGAAAGTGCTAGTGACCCAGTAAACACGCCAAAGAACAGGGAAGCTATGTTCACACTGGTGTCCATGAGCTATGTGTCTGACTTAAAAAACCATAGTTAGACATGTGCCTCATTCCGTGATTCAGTCCCCTGTACCTGGAAGACATAAGCTACATCTTATGTAAATAAGATGGACAGTGTCATCTCATATCTCAGGTGGTACAGGATAGTCCTGTTGTCCCTAGAGCTTAGCAGCACCAAGTTCTGATCACATGTGTCCAGAACAAAAACATCTGAATGTCTTTGGTTTTGGTGCTTGGCCAGGGGAGTTTCCCTCCCATCTTATTAGCATCAGATTCACAGAGAAACTGAAGGAACCCACTCAGATGAACTGTAGCAACACCCCACCCTGAAAGGGATTCCATATTAGTCACACCAATGCTCCTGCTGGTCTTCCTTTCCAGTCAGAATGAGGTTAAAAATCTCCCAGAAAAGCAGATGCAGGTTTGACAGTTCATTTCTCTATTACTCTAGCCATCATTTACTCTTGATCTGCTATGGGGTAACCCAGGGAAGCAGGATAAGCCCATTGTTTCCCAGATGATGTTCCCCACAAATGGAAGGCCTAGCTCAAATCCACCTCCTCCTGGAAGCTCCCTATCCCCTTACCTGGATTTCTGTTCCTTCCCCAGAATCATTTATTTCTCCATGTTTTACACTGAGACTGAAGGTCAGCTCCCTTCTGTCTTTCACTGGTTTCCCCATGTTCTCAATCGCTGTCCCAACCAGTCTGCTCAGACTTGCCAAATGTCTATGGATACTGACAGTATACCCCACAGTCACTTGGTCTTCCCAGAGCATAGGTGACATTACAGGGAACTCCAATGTTTCTCCACAATAGAATTGTCCAGAGAAGGTACTATTTGGGTCACCAGCAGCCCTCACCTACCTACTAACTATTATCTTCTGCAATTCACTGGAAGCCACAATGCCCTTCCCAGGAACCTCCCCAGATACATAGAGAAAAACCTTCACCTCTTCATTACAAAGCCAGTGATCTCTGTCTGTTTCATTAAAATACATTCAATACTTCATGTATGGAAGTTAAAAACTCACTTCTAAAATCATCTCAGGAAAGAGTTCATCCCCTAATAGAGATCTCTAATTAATAATAGGAGAAATAAATGTTTCTAGGTAAATAATTCAGGATGGTGTGGAGGAAAGTTCAGTCCACTGAAGGCAACAATCACATTGCAGAGGATCCACATGGCTAGTACAATATGCTGATGTGGTGGGAATTGTAGTTGTCCTATGAGAACAATGTGAGTCCAATAATTGATAAAAATTATCCCAAAACTTCAGCACAATACATTCCAGCCATCATAAGTTATCAGATGTGTGATCTACTTGTGACAGGTCAGGTTAGAGATACTAATCATGCAGACTCCCAAAAGAGCCCTCAACACAAGAGCTAACACTCCCATGAAGAGTGATGTCCATTCCTGCCTCGTGTTAGAGGATTGATGAGGCTATTGAGAGGTCACACAGATAAATGCAAAGGCCCTTTTTGGAATATAAAAATATAAAAATATGCAGTGTGTCACTGTCTTTGTGCTTTACCTAGATACACACAATAGATAAATTCCTTGATCAGGAGTCACCTGTTACAATGTGCATGTCCTTAGGAAAGGGGACACAGCCAGCTTAAATTACAATATTCATTGGAGCATGAGAAGGGCAGGCAAATGTTACCAAAAAAAAAGAGTCTTTTTCCCTAGACATGTCCCAGAGTTCCACTTCACACTTTTGAAATTTCTGGAAGTCCTGAAAATGGAGAATTGACACCATGCTCATCCTGGACAGCAAATTTTTCAGAAGTCTGGTTGTTGCTTCAAAAGTGTTCTTGGTGAACCCCAGAACAAAAGAATTATGTGGGTTAATCTATGTCCATTCTGATGTGTCACACTGACAACTATGTTATACAAGATGAGGTATCTCAGGAATACCCAAGTGAACAGGAATACTAAGAAGTGAACAGACAGCACCTGCCCTACATACTACTTCATCTCAATCAAACATGACACACTGAATGATGCTCAGGAAGTAATGGACAGAGGAGACTTTGCCATAGCTTATTATTAAAGAAGAGGCATGACATCCTGTGTGGATGTCAATTATTTCTATAGGGAAGTGGATATATCAGAAGTTATCTGGTTTCTTATGAATCTCTAAACTGAGAGGCCAAGGGGACAGACTCCTAAGGCTTATTCACAGCTGTAAGGGATGTACCTTGCTTTCAGAGCCTTGAGTCATAAGCTTTAAGTAACCTGGAGATAAATGCTACTGTCACATTCACTCAGGTATTATAGGGATGGCCAAATCACTTATTAGATGCTTCAGACTCTCAGTGTTAATGGAGAAGCTACAAAGGAGCAGTGTATACTCCCTATATTCACAGACTGATCCTTACTGACTGCCCAGGACACCCACAGCTGTCAGGAAGGGGAAGATTTTGTCCTTGTCTACTGGCTCTAATAGGTCTCAACCTGACCCAGAGACCTGTGTGCCATTCACTTCTGGGAAGCCAGAAACATTAGGAGTCACTGGAAGACAGCAGCATTTGGTGCCATACACATGCTAGTTGTTGTGATGTAAAGAACAACAACGTCAGCCTTGGCCATGGCACACTTCATTCCCTATTACTGTCACACAACGTACAGGACTCCAGGGGATGAAGTACAGTAAATATATCGAAATCTCCTTAATTCCTGTGTGTCCTTTCCCTCTCACAGTGAAAACAGAGGGTCCCCAGCACAAATGTCATAGTCTTGTCAATTCTGACTCTGTCAAACCAACCATCATGAATACTTGATGTGGGTAAATCCTTTAGGAAACCAGAGAGGCTGGATAAGTCTAATGCCTCCCAGAAGTTCCCAGTTCCTGAGCCATATCCCTGAAAGGCTCAAGGCTGTTACATACAGAAAGGTTCCTTGTCCCTTCCTTGAACTCACTGCATCTTCCCCAGGACCAGCTAATTCTCCAGGTATTCCACTGAGACCTAGGGCCAGCATCCCTCCTCACTCCAGTCTCTTCATGTTCTCTGTTCCTCCTCCCAAGTACACTTCTCAGTCTTGAAAACATGTCTATAATCTTACAGGCAGTGAACAACTGTCCTGAGGGTGGCTAGTGTTGCTACAACAAGTGACATCATGGGATTCCAAGAGATCTCTAGGATACAATAGAATTTCCACAAGGGACTGGTAATGTCATGGGGCACAGCCTTTACCTCCTTGCAACTTCATTCTCACCAAACTGACCAGAATCTGAAGTTTCCTTTCCAGGAGTCTCTCCTGTGACACAGCAGAAGCCCTGCCATATCTCATCCATCCAAAGTTAAAGATTTCTCTCTGCTTCATTAGAATATTCTCACTACTTCAGCCATGGAGAGTTGAATGCTGACTATATATGCCCTAAGCAAGAATAGAGTTTCCCTTTATTAATGTCCAAACTCTAAAATATGAGAAAGAAAATATGCCAAGAAATTAGGCCAGGATGATATGGAGGAGGATTGAGTCCTCTGAAGTGAAAAAGCAACTGAAGAAGTCTAAGGCTAAGGGAATGAGGTCATTGGAAATGTGTTAGTGACCTGAGTCTGTTATGAGACCCACAATACTCTAGACTGTTCTCTCTATATGCCTGATATCAGGGATGTCTAGAGTAAGAGATGTTATAAATGGATCTTTCTATAGAAAGGAGAGATTTGTAAGAATGACTTACAGTATGTGCTCTACCAAATCCAACAATGGCTGGCTATAATTAATCCAGTAATTCCTCCATGCACAACACCAGATGTCTTAGTTGTCTGCAGTATATGCTGAAATTTTAAAGAAGTAGGACCTAATGGTGATGAAGGAAGAGATGTGCTAGTAAGACTGTAAGAGAAGAGAAAGAGGACAACATTGCTTCTTCCATGTTCATATGTTGGGTTCCAGCAGAAAGTGTGGACAAGATTAAATCTGGATTAAAGATCTGAATGAAAGGTGTGACTTCTTATCACAAAAACTAGAATAAAGCAATTATTCCTTCTTCAAATTAAGCATAAATGACCCACCATTGTGCCATCTATATTGGGGTTTTAGTTAATCCTGTATGTAGTCATGTTGACAACCAAGACTATCCATCAAACTCTTAACCTATCTAGAATATTCCTGAGCAATTGGATCCCATTAGAGATTGAACAGAAGGAGTGGCAATAATCAACAGGTGCATGTGAATCAGCTGTAGATCTCATGGTCATGATAACTTTTAGTGGCCATATCATGGCCATGGATGGCTAAAATAGGATGAAATACCAGACTTTGGTTTCTTGAGTAAGAAAGGATTATCTAGATACCCAATAAATTAAGACCCTCGTCTTTCTACATCATTGAAGATTTAAAAATAATATAATTGTGTTGTTAGTAACTGTGGTAGAAAGGTGTCTATAGGTGGGGAATAAGTCTCTTTAAAGAAAAAGGAAGAAAGTGCAGAATAGCAAGGCACACAGGACCTGTCAGAAAGAATGGGTTGTCTGGGGCCATGTGAATTTTGACTTGAACACCTGCAGACCATGTATTGCTTACTCTATGCATCCTGTGGTGGGAAAACTCTCCTTCCTAAAACAGCAGAAACAGGGTGACTTCTGTGTGCTCCTCATTGAAACAACAGCTAGAAACCTCCTATAGCTTTCCAAGCAAAAAAAAAATGTTTATTAGAATTTGAAATGTATCTGAGTGTTACAGAAACAGGATTTGAGGCAAAAGCACAAGGAAACAAGTCATATTCCAGAGATGACAGCACTGACACTACCATAATGATTTTGGGCTCTGTAGTGTGTGTCACCAAGAATCCTGCATTAGACAATGTGCCTGCTGCTTATTCAGAAACTCAGGACATTACGGCTCAGAAAATGGGGCAAAGATATCCTCGAATATTCTAAATTGAACTCATCCATTTCTTTAGAACATAAGCTCTGGCGTGCAGTTGACTGACTCAGGCTTGTATTTGGGACCTAGACTCTGTAGCAAAGGGTAGGGCTTTTCAGGGGAACTCCTCCACCAAAACACAGGAAGGATGGTCAAAGGTGCTGACAGCCTAAAGCCATTCCTCCCCATGTCCACCCTGCAGCCTCCAAAAGGGTCTTTAAGAAGTCAAATTTACCAACTTTTCCTATTGGCTTGGACTTATTTTTACTCATTATTTTAAACATACTATTATTTTCTGACATAAATCCATTTAAGCAATTCTTTCTACAACTGAAATTTCACTTTGAACATACTATTCTATCCATGGAGTTCAATTTTCTATGCAGTATGGGGAACTTTATGTTTTCCACATTAGGGTTTCATTTGATGGCTAATATTTGCTGTGTACTTGACACCACGTTGAAGAACTGATCCATCAGTCAGTCTCACAGGCATGTTTCTTTGGCATTTCCATGATTACTAATTGATATGGGTGGGCTCAGTCTTCTTGGGTGTCACCATCCCTGGGCATGTGAGCCTGGGCCAAAGACAAAAGCTAGCTGAGCAGAGCAGTAGGCAGTTTTACTCTGTGATTCAAGTACCACCCTTGGGATCTCATCTTGGCTTTCCTTGATGATGAACAGTAAACTGTGAGGTGAACACACCCTCCACTTTCCCAGATTAGCTCTTTTGGGTTTTAGCACAATAATAGAAAGCTGACCAGAACACTTGCCATATTCTCAGGACATGCTATGATGTTCCATCCTTCTCCTACTGCCCTGCAGCCACTTTGATTATCAATTACAAAATTTCTGAACACTGCAATATGTTACATTATCTATTCTACCATCCTCCCTGCTTGCATAACTCTATTGAAGTATTTTTAATTTTTGTATGTGATATTACATGTTTCTCCCTTATATCACATGCCTCCCTGTTTTCCCTTTTAAAATTTATCTATTTCTTCTTGATTTTCTATTTTAAAAATTATCTTTTGCTCATAATAGTACTTTATAGTCAGATTATTAAGTTCCACATAAATGGGGTATTTATTGTACTGATGTTTTCTAATTCACCATTCATTGCATTAATATTATTAATTTAGCAAAAATGATTTTTTGTATTACCTACTTATCCACAAAGCTAAAACTTCTGTTCATTTAAGTATTTAAAGTATCTGAGAACATCAGCTTCAGAGATCTTATATGTATTTAAGATTGCTCTTGGGTACTTCATTGCTGTTCTTATTAATAGTATGCTTTTACAGTATCATAATCCAAAATATTTTATTATTTATTGTAAGCCAATTGTAATTGGAATTGTTTACCCCGATTTCTCTGTCAATATGCATGTCATTCGTGTACAAGTAGGCCACAGACTTTTGTGTGTTAATTTTACATACTTGCACTTCTATTAATGGATTTATCAGATTAAGAAACTTCTGACAAATTTTAATTTTATTTGTTTATTTATCATATCATTTGAAATTAAGAAATTTTGACTTATCCCTTTTAAATTTGTATCTATTTTACCTCTTTCATATGTCTTAGTTCTCTGGCTAAGAATTAAAGCACTATATAAAATAGGTATAGAAAGCATGGACATCCCTGTCTTTGTCCTGATTTTGTGAAATTGCTTTGAGATTTCTGTACTTAGCATGATGTTGCTCTGAGCTGGTTGTACAATGACATTATTATGTTGAAATAAGTCCTCTATGTCTTTAGATCCTCCAGGAATTTTATCATGAATGGATTTGTGAGTTTTACAAAGGCCCTTTTCTCATCTAAGAAGATGGTCATGTGGTTTCTTCCTTTATTCACTTTATGTTTGAAAAATATCTGTTAATTTATATATGTTGAATTATCCTCATAAGTCTGAAGATAAGACAACTTAAACATGGTGATGATTTTTTAAATTTTATTTATTTTCTTATCTCATATACTAAACACAGTTTCCCCTCCTATCTATCATTTTGTTCCATGCTATCTCCTCAACTCACCCCCCTCCACATCCATCCCTCTGAAAGGGTAAGTCCTCTCATGGGGAGTCAACAAATCCTAGAACATTAAGTTGAGGCAGGACCAAGCCCCGCCCCACATCATCAAGACTGAGCAAGGCATCCCACAATATGGAATAGGGTCCAAAAAGCCAGCTCATGCACCAACCACAAATCATGTTTCCACTTCCAGGGTCCGCCCAAACACCAAGCTACATAATTATTGCCCACATACAGAGGTCCCAGCTCACTACTATGGAGGATCCACAACTTTAAGGCTAGTGTTTGTCAGTTTCCTGAAGCTTGGTTCAGATGTCTCTACAGATTTCACCATTATGGTTTTCCATGAGATGATTTATTTTGTTATGATCTTGAGTTGATTTACGAGGATTTTGTTTGAGTATTTGTCCACCAGGTGGCAGAGCATCTCTGTTGCTGCAATCTTAGTGATGATTTCTTTAACTTTTGAAAGACAGTGTTTGGTCAGCAGACAACTGAAAAACCTGCAGAGCTGTGGAGACAGGGGAGGTGAACTGACCATAGAAGCCTCTTGCCTGGCTGAAGTCCACAGTCCCCAAGAAGAGCTATGATGACACTGACTGGCCTTTCTTTCCTGTGCTCATCACTACAGCTGAACTCTGATAATGAAAATAACTCAATATATGTCAAGACCTAGTTGACTATCAGGTGCCATTTGGATGATCCCACTCCAAAGACATGTCTGTCTCACTGGTAGAGAATACTCATGATGGAAAGGCTCTTACCTTACTTACTTAATATATTTATTAGAAGATTACTATATCACAGTGTTTGAAAACTATTTAATACAAACAACAATTTTCCTTAATGTATCATTAAAATTAGATAGTGATATAGTCCCACTACCCGGGCAGCTCTCTGTGGAGTGTTGAGTGAAGCATGAGGATCATCCCTATGTCTCTGAGGTCTTGCTGAGTGTCAGGTCTGTGAGTGGTGCAAGGTCCTTTACTATTGTTTTCTGCCTTATTTAGAAAGCATCCACTTTAACTTTTCTCCTCAGCTCAATAAAGGATCTCTGGAAAATAAAAAGGTATTTGGATGTGATTTATCCCTAATCCAAAGTTATTAGGGAGCCCCTGTTGTGAAGGTATCCCCTACAATCCTTAAAATAAAATATTTAAAGAAAATTATAACTACCAGAAATATCAAAGATGGTGGCAGCTTCTGGCACCTGCTTTACTGCAGAAAAGCTCCAAAGCTCTCGAAGGAAACATAGATGCTCTGAGGGGAGACTTGTCAGAAGAGGAGTCTACAGAGCCTGCAGTATATCTGATAAAAAGTCAGGTCATATGAGAAGAATGTTTTAAGAATTGGACTCATGGAATTTGAAGGAAAGATAACAGAGGGTAGCTAGCGAGTGTGATAGAGAATGGCAAAACTAGAAATGTGGTGAAGGGTATGGGAGAGTGTGGTCACTGCAGATAAAGATCATACCATTACTGAATAAGGCCCATCCATGTCCTGCAGACCTGCCCACAGCACAGAGCTGCTGCTGCTCACCTTGCTGGGAGAAGGGGATCTTGGGCCACAGGACTGCCTGTGGGCTACAAGCTCAACAGTTGCATCCTGTGAGCCCCACGGTGCCTGGCACTGAAGACAAGGAGAAATGTAGCCATCTGTAGCTCTCAAGGATTCTGCCATGAAAGTCCTACCCAGCTGGAAGAGCACCATGACTCTGAAAAACATCAGAATTATGTGACTTGGTGATGGTCCAGTGTTTATGATAACATAGAATACTTGAGTCAGACCAGTGTCTTGTTGCTGTGAGAATGTGCATGTAAAGCTGTTTGTACCACCACTGCCTGTCGTCTATGGCTAACTAGTGTGGGTAAGTTTTCATTCCCATCTTCAGGCAAGCTTTATTTGCTAAATCATAAACAACATATCACCACATAAATATTGATGGAGATGCACAAAGAAAGGGGAACAAGTGTGTGGTGAAAGAGGTTATACTAACGATTTGTCAGTGAAAAAGGTGTTGGAGAAGGATGCATGTCCTTGTGAGTGGATTGCCCTTTGTCCCTATTTCTCCTCAGAGCTTCAAAGCTCTAGGCAACTTAAGGAAAGTAATTTCTAGGAATGCTGCAGTGCCCCCTAGTGGACTGCAGTGCCCCCTAGGTCACCAAAAAGGTGACCTCAGGCCATTTCAACAGTCTAAACCAGCTCTTTTCACTCCATCATTTCCTGGTAAAAGAAATGGAGATAGTCAGAAGACAAGATGGAATTTGGAAAAGAAGAAATAAAAATGACTAAAAGATAAATCTCAAAATGTTCATCATCTTTAGCAATTAGGAAAATGCAAGCTAAAACAACTTTGACATTTCACCTCACCCCACCCAGAGTATCAAAAATTAGTAAAACAACTGACAATAAAAGCTAGTGTAGGTTGTGGGGGGAAAGGAACTCACACTGACTGTTGCGTGCAATGGAAATTGATGGAGGTACTCTGGAAATCAGTGTGGAGAATCCTCAAACCCTAAAGATAAATCTACCACACCACCACTCACAAAGCAAGGAGTAGGGGTGATGGTGTGGAGATCAATGGGATCTTCACCTCTCAATCATTCAGTTGAAAACCACAGATTTCTAGGTCCTGTTTACTGGATTCCATGTGTCTATCAATCAGTTTTTTTGTTTTTTATTATTTTATTTTATATAACAAAGTCCAATTAAATGAAAACAAACATTTGTACACAATATTTGGGAATTTGGGCGTCGTTCTTTCCAAACTACTTCCCGCTGGCAAGGGGCGCTGTCATGGGGGATTCGAAGAAGATTCAGAAATCCTGGCTGTAGTCTGTAAGGCTGCTTTGTTAACAACAATTCTCTCCACAAAATAGAATCTCACTGGACATTATGAGGATGGACACTCAAGAGAAAACATCTCCGTTGTTTTCATTTTTTAAATTTTGTTGGAAAGTTCCCAAATTCAAAGAACTAGAAATATTCCAATACCCTTAATACGCCCCCCCCTCTCTCTCTCTCACACACACACACACACAAACACAGGGAAGGAAGGGAAGCATGTAGTTGTATGTGTGAGGAGATGGGCAGATTTGAAAGGATGTTTGGGAGGGAAATTATGATCATAACATATTGCATGGAATTCTTTTTCAAAACCAAAGAGGGTACAAAAAATGTTCTAGGATTCTTTCAGGCTCTGCACTGGAGCTATTAATTTTCCCACCTGTATTTTACATTTATGTATTCCTCTTCCTCAGGCATCCTCCCCTCCAAACTCTGCTTATACAAAGTGTTACATTAGAAATACAGTGTTCCTTAGTCCCCATCATTGTCTGTCACAGTTGTGGAGTGATTGCCATGCAGAGTCATGAGGTGAAAGTGGGTGGGGCTTCTTTTTCTGTGAATGAGGAAGTTGGGTGATTCAGAGAGAAGCTGCTGTGTGTAAGCACAAGACTTGACACCCTCACAGCTAGAGAGAGGATATCCCAGCAACTGGACAGGGGCCATGGAGAGGAAGCTGGGAGCTGTGCTGGGGACTCTGTGGGTGTGGATTTGCTGTGAGTTGTGCTCTCCTACATTGCTTTAGGGATTCTCCAGAGATGTCAGTGGTGGAGGGGATGAACCAAGCTAGCGCTCCTGGGCAGTCATCCTCAAGGTGTCTCCTGGGATATTTGACAGGTGTGGGTGAAAACCCCTCATGATTCTGGTTTGCTTTTCTGTTTCCAAGCAGTGGTGAGAGGAGTTGAGGTGGAGCAGAGTCCTTCAGCCCTGAGTCTCCATGAAGGATCCAGTTATGCTCTGACATGCAAGTTTTCTACAACCATGAATACTGTGCAGTGGTTCCAACAGAATCCTAGGGGCAGCCTCATCAATCTTTTTTACTTGGCTCAAGGAATAAAGAAGAATGGGAGATTAACTGCAACATTCACTTCTAAGGAGCGCAACAGCACCCTGCACATCAGGGATGCTCAGCTGGAGGACTCAGGCACCTACCTCTGTGCAGCTGATGCACAGTGTTTCCAGCAAGCCTGTAGCCTGGCCCCAAACTACAGCTGGGTGTGCAGCTATAGCCCTGACACAGGGAGACTCTGCAGGAGGCTTTTGCACAGCTGTGGCTTTATCAGATACCCACCAACTACAAGGAAGGTGTGAGGAAACACAAAATTACCACAGCAGAAGTTCACACTTAAACTGATATAATACTGACTGTACAAGGATAAATGCTCTGAAATATCAGCCCACATGAGTAAAATCTACACTTTATTTTATCAAATGCTTGTGTTAATGTCATAATATAAATCCCTCTTACACACTCCAGAATCATTTCAGTCCTTTTCAAAAATTGGAAACTGAGAGTAACTGTTTCCATCGTGTGGTTAGAAAACACAAAACAACACTTCCAACTAATCTGCTCATCATTAATTTGATAAAAAATTAATTTTTATTTTATGTATGTGAGTGCATTGTTTGCATATAAGATTTTATGCCAGAAGAGAGCATCGGATACCACTTATAGATGGCTGTAGGCTACCATGCATATGCTGGTAATTGAATTTGGGTTCTCTGGAAGAACAGTCAGTGAGCTTAACCTCTGAGCCATTTTTTCAAGGATCCCAGCCAACACTACTATACACAGCAAAGTTTACATCACTATAGATGGAGAAATGAAGATATTCTATGACAAAACCAGTTTTAAACAATAAACATCAACTAACCCAATCCTACAAAAAGTTCTGGTAGGAAAACTCTGACCAAAGAAAATTAACTACACCCACAAAAGCATAGGCAATAGATAATCCCACTTTATCAACAGCAAAAAGAAAAATGCTGTGGGGGTGGGGAATCCACACACAATACCAACAACAAATCCAAAACAAACAAGAATTAACAATCAATTGTCATTAATACCCCTCAATATTAATAGTGTTAACTTGCCTATAAAAAGATACAGGCTAAATGAAAGGATAAGGAGACAGAATCTATCCTTCTGCTGCATACAAGAAACACACCTCACCTTCAAAAACAGTCATCACCTCAGAGTTAAGGGTTAGGCAAACACTTTCCAATCAAATGGACCCAGGAAAAAAGCGGGTGTAGCAATATTTATATCTAACAAATTAGACTTTAAATGAAAATCATCAAAGAGGCTAAGAATGTCATTTCTTATTCAACACAGGAGAAAGCTATCAGGATGAAGTCTCCATTCTGAATATCAATGTCCCAAATATACAGGCACCCACATACAAGTCTCACATAAAACTTCACACAATCATAGTGGGAGATGTCAACACCCCACTCTCAACACTAGACAGGTCCACCAGACAGATGCTTAACAAAGAAACAAAGGAACTAACAGAAGTTATGACCCAATTGAGTTTAACAGACATTTATAGAACATTTCATCCAAACACAAAAGAATAGACTTTCTTTTCAACACCACATGGAACCTTCTCAAAAATCGATCACATACTTGGCAAAATAGTACACCTCAATAAGAAAAAAAATGGAATAACAATCTGTGTCATATCAGACCACCACGCGTTAATGTTAGAATTCAACAACAACACAAATAGCAGAAAACCTACAAACTCATGGAAATTGAACAATGTGCCATTACTCTATTCCTGGGTCAAGGAAGAAATACAAAGAAATTAAAGACTTCCTTGAATTCAATGAGAATGAGGACACAACACCCAAACTTATGTATTGAGGTTTCATAAGGATCAGGAGAAACAAATAGGCTAAATAGATGTTAATTCAGGGAGAAATAACTTACAACATAGACAGATGAACACCAGCAGGTTCCTGGTCTCAAGAATGCCTCAGGATGCTCTCCTGTCCCCATGCTTCAAGCAAGAAAGCACTCCCGGTGCCCCTCTTCAGACCTAGTTCCCCCAGGTAACTGCCCCTGTCTCCACCCTATCTGCCCCTGTCTCCACCCCCAATGGGCATGGTCAATGCCACAGGTGCAGACAAAGTGAATATCCCTCTACAATCCACCTTTTAGTCTAAAGAAAATGTTTAGGCTTAATACAAAACTATATACAGAACAGTGAATAACAAGTGTGGTCTAAGAAAAGGAAAACCGAGAACATACAAACTAAAGGCCTACATATCCAGTCCTAGGGTGAAGTCAATGGAGTTTACAATACAGTTGTCCTAAGCTGGAAAGCTTAAGTCTAATACCTAATATATCTAACTAGGAAGAGAGAATAATAGTTGTGATAGTTTAATCTCCAACCTCATCAAGACCTGAGAAGGAAAATAATGATACTAGGGTAGTCAGGAAGTACGGATAGGCAACTTCCAAAAGGTGCAGTGAGGACAGAAACAGCAGGCTACCTGGACAGTCACCCAAGGTCTCACAGCAATGTTGGTACCGCCAGTTTTGGCTAAGGCCAAGAGTATCTGACAGACCACAACAAAAGCAGAGAGATAGAAAGGCTGTCTTACCCTGACTTGGCAAGGTTCAGCAGTCTTCTATGTTTGTCTCCTGCAAGCACATAGAACCAAGAGAACAGAAGTCTGGGCCCTCTCTCCAGTAAGATGAGACCAGGTGGAAATATTTAGATCAATAGAAATGGGTTAATATTTAAGACAGGGCTAGCCAATAAGAAACTAGTAACTGGCCAACAGCATTATATCTAATACAGTGTCTCAGTGTGTTATTTGTGGCTGGTGTGGCTGTGGGACCAGGCAGTATAAAAAGCTACTCCTAACAAAATGGCACCTACAATGTGGCTACTAAGACTTCCACTTAAAATGAAACAAAACTTAAAAAAGGGTTTTAGAAACAAAAGAACAGAAACAAGCAAAGAATCTTGGTAACAACATTTTTCTCAGTTGGAAACAACATTTTTCTCAGTTGGACTCTGTTTCCCTAGAGACAAGCAGAAATTTGCGTGGCTCCTTTAAGGGAGGTTTCCTGACTCATCAGAAGCAGCAAAAAACTGCAAGGCTTTTTAAGAATCACTGCTAACAATTCAGTGCTGTGTTTGAGCAGCTGAAGAGAGTAGCTGGGTGTGATAACACACCCCTTTAATTCCAGCACTCAGGATACAGAGGCAAGCAGATCTCTGTGATTTCAAAGTAAACCTGGTATATGGAATGAATTCCAGGGCAGCCAAAGTTACACACACACACACACACACACACACACACACACACAAAAAAAAAAAAAAAAAAAAACCTGTCTCAAAAAATGAAAAAATAAAAATAGAAGAAATAGAGTAAAAAAAGCCACATGAAAATGGAAAACACACAGAGAATATTGATATTATATACTATTGTGTTGTCTTTAAATTGCTCAATTGCTAAGGAAGTACACTTGATTATCAATGCTGTGAAATTAATACAATTTATATATTTTAAAAATGCTTTGACTTCAAAATTTAAGTCTAAGGACAAATTACTGGGGAAAAGAATTTCTATTTTTGTTTCCACAGAAAATGAAAAGCTGTGGATTCCTTCCAGACTAACATGGCTTGATCAAGCCAGACCCCTTGAAACAGATTTCCTGGTGATCCAACATTCAAAACAGCTTAAACAAGGTAGCCTTGCAGACCACTACAGCCAGGATTTCTGCATCTTCTTAGGGTCCCATGACAGTGCCCCTACCAGCAGGAAGCAGTTTGGAAAGAACGACACCTAAATTCCCAAATGTTGCCTATAAATGTTTGTTTTCATTTAAATGGGCTTGGTAGAAATGGTAAATTACCACAACCAATATCTTTAAAGGTAAAAGGGGGATTATGATATAGATATGAATACTTTGTTTTGGAATGGATTTTCATTTTTTGTTATAATTTAAGGTCAATTTTGTGGTATGTTTATTTCTCTTCTTGTTTAGGTATTGTGTTTATATAGCTCATTTAAAAATGTATAATTTAGTACAGATTTTAGATAGTTACCTGTAAGAGTCAAAACTTATAATTAAGTTAGTTAGGATTTCTAGATATACAGAGATGTATTTGAGATAAATAGGCATTCTTCAAAGATTTCAAGTACGTACAGAATATGGCATTTAAAATGGTGTAGGGGTTTTCTTGACAGTGAGGCACAACTGCTCCTGGTAACACCACCTGTGTCAGAAAGGAAGATGGACATCAAAGAAACTTGTTATGGAGTTTACTTCCAATATGGCAAAACTAGCCATTTAGGCAAGATAATGCTTTTTGTTTGACTTAATGCTGTATAAACTGGACATGAAGGTCCCACAGGAAAATGACTGCTGATACAAGATAGACATTGCTACAGGAGTTCCTGTTTCATGGAAGAGTCAGTCAGATATTCTATAGGACACGGAGAAAAGTGAGGGGCAAACTGCCAACACAGGTAGGACAGTTTAAATTTTCCTGCTTTGCTGAGATGTCTGCCAGACACACTATGGCCTATGGGCTGAAGATGGATCACTACAGAACTTCAGGTGACTGACCAGGCAGTGAGTTGGCTCTGTCAATTCTAGAGTTTGTATGTTATCCTTCTGTGGTCTTTGATGAAGTTGAAGACAGATAGTTATGGCTATAATTTTCCTTAGATAAGTTACATATAAGACTTTAGACTCACAAACATAGGATAGATGATTGAATATTTTTTTTAAATCTTGCTAAATGTTAATGAACTAAATATTAACTGTGGTTCTTATTCAATGATGGGAGATGTCATTCTATAAATATGTTTCTCATATTGGTTAATAAATAAAAAGCACTGTTGGCCGATAAAAAAGCACGATAGGTGGGGCTAGGAGACAAGGAAGTTTCCAGGAGTGGTTGGAGGAGAGTCAAGATGTAAGATCAAGAGAACAGAAGTCCAGACCATCACTCCGGTAAAATGAGACCACGTGGAAATACTTAGATTAATAGAAATGGGTTAATATTTAAGACAGAGCTAGCCAATAAGAAATGTTGGTAACTGGCCAACAGCATTATATCTAATACAGCATCTCAGTGTGTTTTTGGGGGGCTGGCGCAGCTGCAGGACCAGGCGGGTGGAAAAACTGTTCGTAACACTTATAGAATGCTTTGGAAGCAGTGCTAAGTTCCTAGCCCTAAGTGCCCACATGAAGAAACTAGAGAATAGTAACACTTAAGAATTAACAGCACAAATGAAAGCTCTAGAACAAAAAGAAGCAAACTCACACTGGAGGAGCAGTCACCAGGAAATAATCAATTTGAGGGCTGAAATCAGTCAGATAAATACTAGGAAAACAATACAAAGAATCAATGTAACAAAGAGTTGGTTCTTTGAGAAAATCAACAAGATAGACAACCTTTATCCAAACAAACAAACAAACAAACAAACAACAACAAAAGACAGAGAACCAGCAAATTAACAAAATCAGAAATGAAAAGGGAGACATAACAATGGACACAGAGGAAATACAGAGAATCTTCAGGTCATACTTTGAAAACCTATACTCCGCAAAATTCGAAAATTTGACAGAAATGGATAATTTTCTGGATAGGCATAATGCACCAAAATTAAATCAATACCAAATAAGCAATTTAATAGACCTATAACCCCTAATGAAATTGAAACTGTCATCAAAAGTCTCCCCCCCCCCAAAAAAAATCCCAAAACCAGATGGTTTCAGTGCAGAATTCTTTCAGAAATGCAAAATCAGCTAATACCAATACTCTTCAAAGTGTTCCATACAATAGAAGCAGAATGGTCATTGCAAAACTCTTTTTACAAGGCTACAATTACTGTGGTACCTAAGCCACACAAAAACACAACTAAGAAAGAGAGCTACAGAACAATATCCCTCATGAACATTGATGCAAAAATATTCAATAAAATACTGCCAAATCGAATCCAAGAACACATCAAAGAAATCATCCACATTGACCAAATAAGCTTTATCCCAAGGATGCAGGGATGGTTCAACATAAGAAAATCCATCAATGTAATCCACATATGAAAAACTGAAAAAGAAAAACTAATGATCATCTCACTAGATGCTGAAAAAAGCCTTTGATAAAATTCAACACCCTTCATGATCAAGGTCTTGCAGAGATCAGGGATAACAGGAACATACCTAAACATAATAAAAGCAATAATCAGTAAGCCAACAGCCAACATCAAACTCAATGGAGAGAAGCTTAAAGTGATGCTTCTAAAATCAGGAACAAGACAAGGCTGCCCACTCTCTTCATATCTCTTCAATATTGTACTTGAAGTTCTAGGTAAAGCAATAAGACAACAAAAGGAGTTCAAAGGAATACAAATTGAAAATGAAGAAGTTAAATTGACACTATTTGCAGATGATATGGTAGTTTACATAAGTGACCAGAAAAACTCTACCAAGGAACTCCTATAGCTGATAAACACATTTAGCAAATTAGCAGACTACAAGATTAACAAAACAGTAGCCCTACTATATACAGATGATAAAGGAGCTGAGAAAGAAATCAGAGAAACATCACCCTTTGTGATAGCCACAAACAACATTAAGTATGTTGGGGTAATGCTTACCAAACAAGTGTAAGACCCATATAGCAAGAACTTTGTGTTTTTAAAGATCAAAATATGCTGATTCTCAAGGGATGGTAGCTTATATTCCACGTTTGAAAGGCTCTGGCTTGCCACTTATCTCTGCATGGAACTGGAAAGCAGCTGAGCTCCTTCATTCAGGAATTGTCTTTCCATTGCTGTTTTCAGGTTGAAACAGCAGCTAAGTGGTTACAACAGCAACTCAACTGGCTAAAAACATTTACATTCCAGAGCTTCACAAATTAACTGACCCCTTGTGTTCCATTAAGCTTCATCACCATTACAACCATATTTGTTTCAAATATAGATTATCTGAGTTTCCTAGATAGTGGACAGTTCCTAATTGTCAACAAGATTTATATGAACATGGCTAGAAGTGGTGACACTACAGTAACAGCTTCTACAATAAGAATTACTCTTGCAGTCATCCCAGTTCAAAAATAGCAACCATCATAATCCTAGCTTCTTGATACTGTGTGGTGAGGAATTAGTTGTGATTGGAATATGGTAATTGGACACAGAAAGTGGGTACATTTGGGTACATTTAAAAGTCTTTCTAACTGATCTTGAGAGACCTTTTTTCTAATCATCTCCTGATTAATCTGGACTTCAAAGTGCTTGTCTAATAAACAAATGAGTTTGAGGCCTAAGGATAGTAATTTTAGAAATTTTCTAGACAAAATACAATAAACTTTAAAAAAAACCCTAAGTTTTATTTTCCACTGTAAATCCTTAAAAGCAATGAAAATTTAATTTAAATGAAAACATAAAACATGAAAGAATTGTATCAATTGAGAAAAGCACCCTTCATCCTTCCATATTTACATAGACCGCCATTATGACAGTACATTCTCTTCATCCCTCCTTCAGAAGGTCTGTGATTTCTTGCACTTGAAGTTGACCTTGACCTTCTCTTTTTAAAACTGGCCCATAGGAGTATCAGTCTGATGTACAATAGCTTTATTCTGTTACAGCCATTCATCATCTCCATTTCCTCTACTGACTCTTCCAGATTTTTTTTTTCTCATCTGTTGATTATGAACTTCAGTTTTCTAATTAGCTTCTGTAGGAAGTCTAAATTTTATCCAGTTAGTGAATGAGTCCACAGTTCCTTTCAGACACTTGTTGTCACTGTCTTCTCCTCTTCATGATCAAAAAATGATGCCTGTTGTGAGCCTATATGTTTCTCCTCATCAATAATGTCCCGACAAAACTGTTCATTCTCTCTTCTTAATGTGTTGATTCCATTTTCTGCCTCTTCAATCAAAAAGCCAATTGCTCATTAACTTTCTTCTCTTTTTACCAACACTTTTTTTCCAGTTCTTGAATGTTCTCTTTTTATTCCATCTGTTTTTCTTTTTTAATGTGTCTTGTATTATATTTTTGAGTATTTCTAAATTTTTTTTCATTTATGTTCACAACAGATATTGGTCTGTAATTCTCTGTCTTTGTGTGGTTTAGATGTCAGGGTAATTAGATTCACATGAAAAATTATACAATGATCATCTGCTTCTGTTTTGTGGAATGATTCAGAGTTGGGGTTAGTAATGAGATGTTCAGTTTCCATAAATTTGTACACTTTCTGTTGTTTTTTTTTATACATGGCTCCTACTTTTAATCTATTCTTTTAGTCTCTTCCTATAAGAGAATTGAAACCATTAATATTGGGAGTGATCACTGAGCAGTGTGCATTAAACCCTGTTATTTGTTGTTGTAGTGATTTTCTGTCCTCTCTAGATTTGCTTGTCTGAGCTTCTTTTGGGTTTTTGTTGTTGTTGTTGTTGTTTGTTTGTTTTGTTTTGTTTACTTGTGTGTGTGCTTTTCTTGGTGTGGTTAACTAATATCCTCGTATTTCCTTCTATCATCTTTTTATAGAACTGGATTGGCATGCAAATATTGCTTGAATTTGGATTTATCTTGTAATATTTTAGTTTCTTCAACAATTGTGATTGGTAACTTTCCTACTTTAGTAGTATGGGCTGGCAACTTTCTCTCAAAGTCTGTGTAACATCTGTCCAGGCTCTTCTGATCTTTGTAGTCTCCATTGAGATGTCATTTATTAATGTATTGTTTGCTTTCATGTGTTACTTAGTCTTTTTCCCCTTCAGTTTTTAGTATTCTTGCTTTGTTTGTAATGTCATTGTCATGATTATTATGAGTCACCAGAGAATTTCTTTTCTGGTCCAGGCTATTTGGTGTTCTGTATGCTACTGATAGGTACCTTCTTTTTTAGGTTAGAAAAAATTTTCTTCATGATTTTGTTGAAAATACCTTCTGTATTTTTTACTTTAGTTTCTTCTCTTTTCTTTATTTGGCTACTTGTATATGCAATCTTTTCATAGTGACTCCAATTTCCTGGATATTTTGTCCCAGGATTTTTGTAAATTTAGGATTTTGTTTGACTGAGGTGTCAATTTCTTTTACCATGTCTTCAATGTCTGATATTCCCTCTTCTATGTCTTCTGCTCTGGTGGTGGAGTCTAACTCTGAGGCTTTGTTTTGACTTCCTAGATTTTTCATTTCCAGTTTTATCTCACTGTGTGTTTTCTTTAGATATTCTATTTCATTTTATACCACTGTCTGTGTTTTCAAAGAATTCATTAAGGGATTTAATTATATCCTTTTTGTGGTCCGTGGGCAAATTCATAACATCTATTTTGATGTCCTTATCTTGTAGTTGAGCTCTATTGCAGTTTCAGGGTCAATTGTAGTAGGTTACTGGATTGTTGTGGAGATATACTGTCTTGGCTACTAAAGATTGTATTTTTGTGCAGGTGTCAGATGTTGAGATGATTGTGTTTCTATGTTTTGATTTCTGGTATTGCCTTTGTTTAGTGGATGTTTGCTTTCTTGGTTTCTATCTTAGTTAAGTATGGTTATTATTGCCTGGGAGGGAATGCTTCTCTGGGCCAATGTGTGATAGAAAATAATGGATGTAGATGAGTAGAAAAGGCTTCAGTAACATGCCAAGGAAATCCTGTTCACACCTAGAGGTGAGATCCATAAGAAGTTGAGGGTGTGGTGTGAAGAGAGTATCTTGAAGTCAGTTGCAGTAAGGTTAATAATTATGTGGAGAGCTGGGGATGGAAGGACTAGGGGCTCTGGGTCTTAACCAAGAGTTGAAATGTACAGTGAATGAAGTTGAGGAAGGGACCTGTAAGCAGGCTGTTACCAGACTGAGAATGAGAATGGAGAGGGGGTAATGGAGGACAGCGTGAATACCTACATGAGTCCCTTCCAGTATGGTCCCTGGGATAACAAGGGATAATTTTTTCTTATTTTAAATATTGATTCCAGATAGCAAGTGTAGAAAAGGAGATAGAATAGAGGGCATGCTGAGATGGTCCATAGGAAGAAGGAAAGCTAAGTCCTCCCTCAGCAAGGTTTGGTGAAAGCAGAGAGGAACAACAGGCCCCTGAAAGTGGCATGATGAAGAGATGGCGTGAAACAGGGAAAATTGCCATGTAGGTGGCAATGAAAATGAAGATGCATTCCATCACCCCAGGCAAGTGTATCCATCAGGCTCCTATATGGGGTGTCTCTATTGGCTTTTAGCACAAAGCAGTGTGTGTGAAAGAGGACAGGAAATGCATCAATATTTGACTGAGTTCCCAATGAATGGAGGAAGAGGAAGAGGACATGCAAGTGATCTGTCACAGTGCTAGGGATGGTACCATGGGAACTGAAATGGAGGACAGGAATGTAAATTATTCTGGCCTGCCATCTTCCCAAGCCTGTGTGTACAGTGTGTACAGCTGAGACAAGGGAAAGGAAGTGGGCCATAAATGGGGGTGAGGTGTCTAAAAAGATCCATGGGAAAGGGAAAAGCTGAATTTATTGCAAGATTTCACAGATTATGAAGGAAATTCACCATGGTTATTTTATAAGTAATCCTCTCTCAACTCTGCTCCATAAACCACCCAGAGCCTGCCTTATCATCACTCTTTGTACTGCTGAGCCCACTTCTTGGAAAAAGCATTGGGCCAGATTGGGATCCAAGGACCCCTCCACCTCCGCGGAACTTCCTGGGTCTGCTTTGAGCACACTAGACCCACCAATCCATGTATGACCACATTGAGGCGGCACTCACCTGATTTTAGGACACCATCACCTGCCCTCTGATCAAGGAGAGACCTTCAAGAGAGCTTGGATCATCCACAGTTACAGAATTCAAACTCCTGACCCACCTATACCCACTGGGAGAGGAGGGTAGAGAGAGAGAGAGACCCTGTCTGCACCCACTTGGAAGTATCGATGGGAAGATGGCAATACAAGAAAACACCCAACAATAGAAAGGCCAGTTTGACACCACCAGAATCTAGGCTTTATACACCACTAAACTTGAACACACCAAAGCAGATGAAGCAGAACGATTTAAAAATTAACTTCATAAAAATGATAGAGGTTCTCAAAGATGATATAGAAAATCCCTTAAAGAAATGGAAGGAAAAAACAAACAAAAATTGGAAGAAATAAAGGAAAAGACCAAGCAAAAAATGCAAGAAATAAACAAATCTCTTAAAGAAAGTAAGGAAGGCAAAACAAAGCAAAAAAAAAAAAAAAAAAAAAAACAAAAACAATCAAACAAATGAAGGAACAAAAAATTCAAGACCTGAAAACTGAAATAAAGACAATAAAGAAAACACAAACTGCAGGAATGCTGGAAATAGAAAAACTGAGTAAATGAGCAGGAGTTATAGATGCAAGCATAACCAACAGAATACAGGAGATTAAAGAGAGAATCTCAGGCACTGAAGTAAACTGTAAACTGGAGGAAATAGATTATTCAACCAAAAAATTTTTAAATCCAACAAATATTTACCACAAAACATCCAAGAAATGTGGGACACCTTGAAAAGGCCAAACCTAAGAATAATAGGCAGAGAAGGAGGTAAAGAAGCCCAGCTCAAAGGTACAGAAAACATAATCCACAAAATCTTTGAAGAAAACTTTCCCAACCTGAAAAAGGAAATGCCTATGAAAGTACAAGAAGCATACCAAACACCAAATAGACTGGATCAAAGAAAAAAGTCCTCTCGCCACATAACAATCAAAACACCTAACATACATTAAAAAAAAAAAAAGAATATTAAGAGAACTGAAGGAAAAAATCAGGTAACATATAAAGGCAGACCTATCAAAATTTCACCTGACTTCTCCATGGAAACTCTCAAGGCCAGAAGGTCCTGAACAGATAGATGTTCTACAAGTACTAAGAATCCATTGATGCCAGCCCAGGCTACTATACCCAGAAAAACACTCAATCATTATAGATGTAGACAACAAGATAGTCAATGACAAAGCCAGATTTTCACTACACATATGCACAAATCCATCCCTACAGAAAATTCTGGAAGGAAAACTCCAACCCAAGGAAGTTAACTACATTCACAAAGACATAGGCAATAGATAATCCCACTTTACCAAAAAACAAAAGAAAAAGTGGGGCAATTAGACTCACAATACCAACAACAACAACAAATCTAAAACAACAATCATTAACAATCCTTACTTTCCCTCAATATTAATGGCCTTACCTCACCTATAAAAACAAACACAGGCTAACAGAATGGATATGAAGACAGAATCCATCCTTCTGCTGCATACAAGGAACACATCTAAGCTTCAAAAAATAAGAAAGTTATCTTAAAGTCACTTAAACAATTTATAACAGTTTTCTACTTTCTTTTTAAACACATATTTAAAAATTAAAATACTTTTCATCATTCCCCTTTCCCTTTCTTCTTTACAGCCATATCTATATCCCTTTCCTCATTCCCTCTCAGATTCAGTCTCCTTTTCTTTAACTATTATTATTACATATTTGTATACATTTAATCAACTGTGTCTGATTAGTGTTTCCTGTATTTATATAATTGGGATGACCACTTTGTATTGGATAGCCAGTTATGGGAAGTATCTTTAGGGATGAATAATTGTCCTTCTTTGCCTTAATTGTCTGTAGTTCTTTGTTCAGAGTGTAGGCCATCATGAACAACAAGATAGGAGATGGGTATCAAAAGGATACAAATAGGAAAAAGATAAATAAATTGAATTATCAGGGGATATTATATTACATATAAGAAATCTCTACTAGAAATTTTCAAGTCATCAATGGGTCCAGCTATGTGGTAGGACAGCAAATCTACTTACAACCATCTTGGGCCTCTCTGTACAAACAAACATGCTGAGAAAGAGATCATCTACACATGACCATTCACTATAGCTTCAAATATGAAAATATCTAGGAATAAACCTAACCAAGGAAATTAAATACTTGTACAAGAAAAACTTTAAATCTCTGTATAAACAGTTGAGAAAAACACTAGAAAAAGAAAATCCACTCATAATCATGAATTAGTAGAATTAATATTGTGAAAATGATCAATCTACTAAAAATGAGCTAAAGATTTAGTTCAATATCAACAAAAATTCACAACATCTTTTACAGAAATAGGAAATAAAACATCAAAATATTCATATGAGAACACTCAGAATACAAAATAGACAAGACCAAAACATAAAGGCCCCATGGCAAATAATAGTTGAAACACTAAGTATACATAGAAAAGGATGTATAATGGAAACTACTTAAAAAAAAATAGATCACACATAAAGAAATTAGTATCAATCTATTAATAGTTGGTGATTGCAATATCCTACTTTCTTGGGTAATCAATTCACCTGGACAAACAATCAAACAGAAACATCAGAATTAACTGAAATCCTACAGCAGTGAACATAATGGATACTACACACTACTCTATCCAAATGTCAAAGAATGTACAAGTACTCACCAACACATGGAAAATGTTATAAAATGGACCACATCTTGGAACATAAAAAATCTTTACAAATTCAAAAATATTAAAATCGCTCCTTGTATCCTATTAGCCTCCAGTGCCTGCACACACACACACACACACACACACACACACACACACACACACACACACACAAATAATAGAATTTCATTCTTTTCTATATCTGAATAGGGTTCTATTATGCATACATACTTCTTTTACTTCTTTTGTCCCCACATTCAGGGAGTCTGGATCAGTCCTATGCTGGTTTCCCAGTTATCAGACTGGGGTACATGAGCTCCTCTTTGTTCAGGTCAGCTGATTCTGTGGGTTTCTCCAGCCTGGCCTTGACCTCTTTACTCATCACTACTCCCTCTGTGTAACTGGATTCCAGGAGTTCGGCTCAGTGTTTAGCTGTGGGTGTCTGCTTCTGCTTTCATCAGCTACTAGATGAAGGCTCTAGGATGGCATATATGATAGTCATCACTCTCATTATCAGGGAAGGGCATTTAAGGTAGCCTCTCAACTATTGCTCAGATTGTTAGTTTGGGTCATCCTTATAGATCTCTATGTATTTTCCTAGTGCCAGATTTCACCTTAAATCAATAATGGGTCCGTCTATTATGCTATCTCTTTTCTTGTTCTCCTCTGTTGTTTCCCTGTCTCAATCTTCCTGCTCCCTCAAGCCCACCTCTCCCTTCCCCTTCTCCCCTTCTCTTAATGAATGAGTCTAAAATGGCTAAAAGACACTTAAGAAAGTCTCAACATCCTTAGCCATTAAGGAAATGCAAATCAAAACAAAACAAAGATACTATCTTGTCAGAATGGATAAAATCAAAAACACCAAAGACAATTTATGCTGGGGAGGGTGTGGAGAAAGGGGTTCACTCCTCCACTGCTGGTGGGAGTACAAACTCATACATCCACTTTGGAAGTCAGTATGGCAGCTCCTCAAGAAAATGGGAATTAATCTACCTCAAGATCCAGTAATTCCACTATTCAGCATATACCTAAAAGATTCACATTCATACAACAAGGAAAGATGTTCAACTATGTTCATAGCAGCATTATTTGTAACAGCCAGAACCTGGAAGCAACCTAGATGCCCCTCAACTGAAGAATGGATGCAGAAAATGTGGTACATTTCCACAATGGTGTTCCCCTCAGTGGAAAAAACACAATGGAATACCGAAATTCATAGGGGAATGGATGGATCTAGAAGAAACCTCCTGTATGAGGTAACCTAGTCACAAAAAGACAAACAAGATATGTACTCACTCATATATGGATTTTAGACATAGAGCAAAGGATTACCAGTGCCTACAATTTGCACTGCCAGAAAAGCTAGGAAACAAAGAGGATCCTAAGAGAGAGATACATGGTCCCCTGGAGAAGGGGAAAAGTAAAATATCTCCCAAGCAAATTGGGAGCATGGAGGGAGGGGAGAGGGAGTTAGGTTAAAATACTCTCTTTAATGGCTTCCTGTCTAAACTGTTTCTTCCTTTTGGAGTGTGGGTGTAGGGAGAGGTTGCCACAGAAGCCTTCAATGTCTTTCATTCTCAATTATGAGCCAGCAGTCATAGATACCACTGCAAAAGAAGCATCTTTGCCCATAACATCTAGTGGCAGCACAAATCACGGACTTCCACATAGTTTTTGGCAGCAGCACAGACCACAGATATTATGTTAAATGAAATAAGCCAATCACAGAAAGTCAATTCTGCATGATTTCTTTCATATGTAGAATATAAAGTTGATCTCACTGAATGTGAAAATAGCATAGTAGTTACCAGAGTCCTGGGAGAGCAGAAGGAGAAAGAGATGATGAGGAAGACAGATGAATGGTTGTGGGGACTAAGAGTAAGGAGTCCTGTTGTACCACTGTACTGTAAAATGACTAAAGATGTCAAGCATGTGCTATATATTTCAAAAGTACAGAAGAAAGGATTTACAACATCATAAACACCCATAATAAATAAGGAATTTTAAGTAATAATAAAATGTCTCTAAGATTAAAAACAAAATCCAGAACTAGATGTATTGATAGCAGAATTCCACCACACATTTAAAGAAGATCTACAGCTAGTCTTTCTTAAACTATTGAAAAAAATGAAGAGAATGAGAAGGAACACCCCAAAACTCCTTCTTTGAAACCACTATTGTTCTAATACCCAAACCAGGCAAAGATACAACAACAACAAAAATCAAAGTAGAAGACAATATTCCTGATGGACAGAGACTCAAAAATACTCAATGAAATACTTAACAACAGAATACAGATAGACATACATTAAAACAAGAAAAAAGTATTTCTCTCAACCACATTGACTTTATCTCTGAAATGCTTTGACAGCTCAAAATACAGAGTCAGTTAATGTAATACAATACACAAATGGACTTAAAGACAAAATTACATGATCATCTCATAGACACAGAAAAGGCCTTTGACAAAATCCAACATGTCCTTGTGAGAGAGAATGTAGGGCCAGAAGGAACAAACCTCAACACAATAAAGACAATACATAAACCCACAACCAACACCATTGTAAATGAAGAAAACCTTGACTATTTCCTTTGACATCAGGAGTGAGAGAGAGATATCCACTAGCCCCATTTCTTTCCAAAATTGTGCTTGAAGTATGAGTTGAAGCAATAAGTCAAGAGAAGGGAATTAGAGGGATACAAATAGAGAAAGAAGTCAAAATATCTATATTTGCAAATGATAAATTACTATACATTGGAGATCCCAAAAATTCCACCGGAAAACTTCTAGATCTGACCAAAATATTCAACAGGACGACACTATCTAAAACCAACTTGTACAAATCAATAGATTTCTGTATTCCACCAACAGACATACAGAGAAGGAGATCCTAGGCACATGCCCAATCACAATATATCAAAGAGAACAAAATAGCCATGAATAAATCTAACCAAGGAAGTGAAAGATCCCTACAAGGAACCAAACCTCTGAAAAGGAGATAGAGAAAATCACTAAAGATGGAATGGCATCCCATGCTCATGGATTGATTGAATTAGCATTGTGATAGTGACTATTGTACCAAAAGCTACTCAGGGATTCTGTGGAATTCTAATCAATACCCCCATCTCATTCTACACAGAAAGGAAAAATCACCATCTTCAAATTCATATCAAATTATGAAAGAACTAGATAATGAAAACAAGCATGAACAAAAACAACATGATGGTAGGGATTACAATTTCAGATATCAAGGGATAATACAGAGCCATAGTAATAAAAGCAATATGGTACTTCATACAAACAGATATGCAGCTGGGCAATGGTGGCACACTCCTTTAAGGAGGGAGGCAGAGGCAGGTAGATCTCTGTAAGTTAGAGGCCAGCTTGGGCTCAAAGCAAGTTCCAGAACATCCTCCAAAAGCTACATAGAAAAACCCTATCTCAAAAAATGGAAAAACAAAAACAAAAACAAAAACAAAACAAAACAAAAAAAAGGTATGCTGACCAATGGAAAAAAACTGAAAGCTCCCAGGAGCACATATAACTTCAACCACTTAATATTTAGTAAAGATAGCAAAAACTTTTGATGGAGAGAGGGAAAAATCACATTTACAATGATCAGTACTGGTACAACTTGATATCCACACATAGAAGAATGAAAATCAGTCTGTATCTATCACCTATCACAACACCTAACTCCAAATATACCAAAGACCTAAATGTAAAACCCAGAACATTGAAACTGCTGGAAGAAATAACAAGCATGATCCTACATGATGTGGGGGAAAGGACTTTCTGATAGGATTCCATATGTCCAAGATTTAAGGCCAACAATTGAAAAGTGGGAACTTATGAAACTAAAAATCTGCAGTTAAGAAACAACAACAGGATGAAAAGGCAGCCCACATAAATGGGGAAGAATCTTTACCAGATATGCATCTGATAGGATTAATATCCAGAATATTGAAAAACTGAAAATTAAAAGTAAAAATATTTAAAAAGAAACAAATTTGAAAAATGTACCAGGGGTATGAATAGAGAGTTCACTAAAGAAACAAAAACAAAAATGATTAAAAATGTCTAGAAAAATATGTTAATGAGCCTTACAAATTAGAGAAATGCAAATCAAATCAACCTGGGGTTTCATTTACCCTAGTCAGAAAGGCAAATATCCATGGGAGAACTGACAGGAAATGCTGGAGAGGATGCAGGGGAAAAACAAGACTTATTTACTATGGATGATGGATGGCTTGCCAATTGTTGCAGCCACTGTTAAAATCAGTTTAGATAATTATCAAAAAGATAAAATTTAATATCCCACATAACCCAGCCATACCACCTAAGAATATGACCAAAGGACTGAACATCCTACTCCATATGTACTTGCTCAGTCATGTATATTGTCGTTTTGTTCACAATAGGTAATGTTGGACAAGTGATGAGTGGATAATGAATAAGTTGCACAGATACACTAAGGGATACTCTTCAGTTGTACAGAAAAATGAAGTGAAAGTAAATATATGGACCTGTAAAGATCATATTGAGCGAAATAACCCAGATCCAGAAGGCTAACATCACATGCTCCTTCTTATTAGGTGTTCCTATCTCGAAATCTTCAGTTGGGGGTTCACAGCTCATAGTAACTACAGAAATCAGGAAAGTAAAATGGGACCACTCTCAAGATAGGGGGATTTGGGAACAATAGCAAGAAGATAAGTAGAATATAGGTTATCTGATCAGGGAAATGGTGAAACCTGGCTCTTGAGAAGGGGGAGGGACATAAATACAGAAGAAGGTGGGGGAGGTTAAGGGGGCTAATCAGGATTCAGGTAATCTGATAAGAGAAATGAGAAAGGGGAAGCTCTTTAAAGAAGGTGAGGGAAATAAATACAAGAGAAATGGTAAAGTAACTGTAAGGCTGTCTGAAAACTCCAGGAGGAACCATATTATTAAATATTTACCTAGAAAATAACTCCTACAATGTAATAAATATACATATATAGATATGTATAGTTTTAATACACTTTTCTCATGTGGTCTGATGGTGCTTCCTCCAAGAGCAAGAGCCACCTAACAAAAACCTCAATGCCACACATGAGAAGCCCTCTTTGAGTCTGTGGCCAGGGCTATCCAACAGATTTGCAAAACATAGAGCCTATTGCTGTTGCTCTTGGTTGCCCCTCCCCCCAAGATGGCACCAGTCACTTCAGACACAAGACCTAGGGACCAGTAAGCTAGAAATTATCTAAATGTCCCTTCCAGAGGACTAGCTTTTTTTGTACAAGAGAGTGCCAGACAAGATTACAAACAAGGAAGGCAGTCAAGAGTTCTACACAGCTATGATGCCTATGAAGCACATCAACAGTCAGCATGGCACAGTAACCCACAGGTGCAGTAATGGTACACACACCTCAACGGTACCCAACAAATCTCTAATGAGACTGAAGACCTATTCCACAATAGTGATACCATTTCTGGTGCTGAAGACATAGCTAACTTATAAAGTGTGAATGAAGTAATGGTTATTGAAGGAGAATCATCAAACTCTATTTTATGAAACCAGTATAATCCCCAACAATAAGCTATAAATTGTCCTTACACCTTCAGATAACTGTAGTCTTCACCCTCATAAAGGAAACTTCTCTTTGCAACAGATAGAGACCACTTACATCTACAAAACACTCCTGCACCTTAGCCTCCTGGAACACTGCAGAAGAGAAGGCAGAATCATTGTAAAAGCCAGAGGATTGAGGAGTTTTCAGAAAGACTCTTTTTCTTGCTGTTATCAGAAGTTATAAAGTCTCATCAACATGAACACCGAACCGTGAGCTGAACAGGATGGCACCAATGAGTATGCCAGAGTGGATGGGAGCAGCCCAAGAGGCCTGAACCCTGCAGAGGGAAGTGTAAGCAACTGAGGAAAGCTGGGAACGAGAGAGGTGGTCTTATCCAGGGAAGAACACAACAACTGGCAGTCCAGCACCAAATGGTCACCCCTGAAAACAACCTACACATAAAATTATATGGACCGTATAGGTTGTATTTAGGAATATATATGTATATATGTATACTTGTGTACATTAGTTAAAAAAAAAGAAAAGAAAACTGAGGCCATGGGTTTGAAGGAGAGTGGGATGGGGTACAGGACAGAGTCTGAAGAGAGGAAAGGGAAGGAAGAAATATCGGGGTTTAATAATAATCTCAAAAATGGTAATTAAAAATTACAATACCATCTGAAATAGAAAGATCAGGATGGTGGCCCAAGCTGCAACTTTTGTTTCCTATTACACCCAGGGTGCTGTGCACCTGTGCTGTAGAGAAGCAAGTCCGTTTCCCCACATCTGATAACTATGAAAGAAACATGGCTCACTTCTTAATTGTATTTCTCTGTTAAAATAGAGAGGTTGCAATTATCACGGGCCACTGGTATATCTCATGGTGCTGGCATTTCCTAAAGAAGAAAAAAATGTAAAAGATGCATAAATATAGTGGCCACAGATTTTGGTTTTTTTTTAATGTGTTAGGACATAAAATGACACATTAAGACAATAAAGCAATTACCAAAATGACATCTGAACAATTATATGAATTCAATTATGAACATGATAACAAGAAACTGGAAGGTCATGCATCTCTGTTACATTTAATCCTGGCATTTTCTTAGTAGACTCTAGGGAGGAGATTCATGTTTTAAACAGGTGGAGTTTAACCTAAATGTCAAGAGAATCACAGTGTGGGCAAAGGCAGAAAGTAAAGTTCTTTGCGTAGACTTAGCTAGGAGAGCAAGTCAGTTTGTGTTAGGAGGAAATGTCTTAAGGCCGAAGGGGAACCTTTTTCAAAAGTTCAGATCACTCCATAGAGTTCGATACATGTGTTTCTCCACTTGTACTGGAATTCTAAAATATATGGGTATTTTTTTATGCAGTGTGACCTCTCCAAAATTCTTTTAATTAAAAATGCCTTAAAATCGACATTCACTTAGAACAGAGAACATGCAGCCTTTGAAGTTGCAGTGATCATCAATCCAATCCAAGAGTTCGTTATTTCCTTATCTTGTAGCAACTATTGCCACATTTAACTGTTTACTCTCTGGCCACCAGGAGGTGCAATGTCCAAACACTATAGTATTTCTGTGTGAATTTAAGTTTAAGACTCATTGTTTCTTTATTCAACATACTAAGAACATTGTCTAGATGCCACTAAAGATGGACTCTTCCCCAGGCTTCTTGACTACGATACTCCTCATACTCGGTAAGTAAAGTGATTCAGATTTTTCCCTCTTTTATACCAGAAAACCTTGAACCCTGATTTCATCCAAGAGCTTTGTCTTTAAGATGTACATATCTGTTTTGTCTTGTTTTTGTTTTCTTCCAGCAAGGACCCATGGAGACTCAGTGACACAGACAGAAGGTAAATTGACTCTCTCAGAAAAGGACTTTCTTACTATACACTGCAGCTATTCAGCCTCAGGATACCCAGCCCTGTTCTGGTATGTGCAGTATCCCGGAAAAGGTCCACAGCTCCTCTTCAGAGCCTCGAAGGCCGATGAGACGGGAAGCAGCAGAGGTTTTGAAGCTACATATGATAGAGGATCCACTTCCTTCCACTTGCAGAAAGCCTCGGTCCAGGAGTCAGACTCGGCTGTGTACTACTGTGCTGTGGGTGACACAGTGGTGAAAACCACAGGGGGAGCCGAACACAAACTCAGCACCAGGGGCTTGGCTGCTGAGCTCCTGCCTCTGGGTTCGCTTTGGTTCCCGTGCTGTGTACCTCTCTGTTTCTCTGGTTGGCACAAACTTTAAACAAACAGCCACAGTGAAAGAACGAGAAGCAGAGTCTTCCATCCTCTGCTCTTGATTGGGACTAAAGCACAAGCTGATGGAATCCTGCCTCGTGGGGATCCTGAGATTCCCCAAGTAAAGCTCTGCAACTAAGGAAGTTATCTGCTTGTAGTGCGAAATGAAGTCTCTCCTCCACATTTTCTTTCACAGCTCTCTGGTAGAGCTGGCTGTATCTCATATTTACAGGGAACAGGACATGCTGACAAACTGGGCTTCTGCATAATGTTTTCTGAAAGTATGGAGGGAGAGGTGACAGGACAGCTCCCCAGTCCTAGGATCCCTATAGAGAAGGAAGGGGGACAGAGCCAGGCCTGCAGCAAAAGCGCAGAGACTTCTCCTTTACTGTTAGAAAGACCGGGCTGGTGCTCAAACACAAGAGTGTGAGGAGCAAGGGTGGAACTTTGGAGACCTCGGAGCAGTCACAGGGCAGCTGGCTCACTGGGGGATGGCAAGCACACACCTAATTCCTTCACACATAAAATACATGCAGCATAAACCAGATGCTGTCTACATTCTCTCAAAGTGTTTACATGGCTTTCTCTTCTTTCTAGGATACAACTCCAAGTTCTGGCTGTGATACACAATGTTGCACAGGATTTGTGCAAGCCTGAACTGTCAACGTGAGCTTTGTGTGGGGCTAGGTCCCAGCTCTATGTGGGAGAAATGCTGGTTTCTGTTCAGCATTCTGAACTTCTCAGATGGGGTCCTAGTCTTTCTGAACAGGAAACACTCTCCATAGAAAACTTAATAAACCAGATTCTACCATCTTCTGGTCTTCCTATGTAAAGATATATGACCCTTACTCTTTCATAGACCCATCATAGTTCTGATACTATCACATAGCCCTTACTACTCTATCATAGCCCTCCTCGTATTCTATCATACCCCATCTCTATCTGCATTATAACCCTCACTTTAATATATCCTAACTCCTTTGTTCTATTAACATAGACCTCCTCCATCTCTACCACAGTCCTTCCCTAAAACTGCCACAGTTCCCAATTATTCTACCATACCCCCTTGACCTATCATCTTCCTCCCTTATTCTACTTATTCCATTACAGCACTATGGTCATATCTCTCTAATGTTGAGATTCAAAAAACTATGCAGTTCATTTGTGTGTCAATTTCTCTAATTAGAATAAGAATTCTAAGATGTCAAGATGTTGGCACTACAACTCATAGCAGCTTTATTCTTAGCATATAGACTTGTGAATGGTTCACTAATCAGTTCAGAAATATCTACTGGATACCTGAGTTAGAAGGCAAGCAAGCAAATGTCACTTGACTGTTCTGTCCTTTTTCTCTTCTCCTTACTCCTACCTGAACAACTCTGACTTACTGTGTGCTCTCTGCTTGGTTGCATGTTACACTATCATGTTCTAGGAATTTCCATCCACATTTAGATCTAGCCTTCCTATGCTCAGGGACATCTATCTAATAATTGCATCTACTCAGAGTCCTAGCCTTACTTCATGTAAGTCAACTCTCCTTAGCAGCTGTAGCCAGAAGGGCTGAATCAAACCCTAATGCAAGTAACCCAATGGAGAAACCTCAAAAAGTAAAAGAGGATATAATTAAAAGATGTGAGAAAATATAAAATAATGTTAAAGTCAGAAAATGATAAGCAAGCAAACTAGAAATGTCCTAGGGAATTAAACTATTGAGTCTTTTTAAAACTCTGTCATTATCACATGAACAAAGAAACACAGACAGACAGACAGACAGACAGACACACACACACACACACACACACATGCACACACTGCTCAGTCTGTTCAGTGTTACTCATAGCTATATAATTTCAGGGCTGATCATTTGGTCTTGGTAACCAATTAAGGGTTCAATGCTGTGGAGGAGTATTTCCCACTCTCAGCACTTCTCAGTGCTGTAATTGTTTCTCTATGGGTGGGGTCTCAGGAGATTTCCCATTTCCATGTTAGCATGTCTATTGGTATTGTACTTTTTCAGGTCTTGTTTAGATACAGAGAAAAAGTGAGGTGCCCAACCTCAACTGATACATTTACAAAATAACTCCTTCACCTCAGAGAACAGCAAGGAGGAGAGAGTGGAAAGCCTGAAGGAGCTAGAGGACAAGGTAAGTTGCTATGAATTTGTGTCTCTTACAAATGACAAGAAACCTCACACAAGAGATTTTATTTTTAAAAACATACAATTAAAGGTCGCTGTTTGTGGCCATTGGACTGGTAAAAACCACCTTCCCATTTTCTCTCTGCTGTGACTACAAGGTTCTTCCTACATATTAGTCTTCTGGATGTGCAGCACTTATTTCACAGGAGTTCTTACTGTTGAATTACATCATACAATTGTTCATGTGAGTCAACAGAAATAAAAATAAATTTTGCAACCTCCATGAAAAGGCCAAGCAGACCACCTTTGGAGATGCTAACTCTTTAAATAGTAATTCAATGTTCCTGCTGTGTCTTTCTGCTCACACCATAAGACCATTGTTTTGCCATGGCCCCCAACAATTAGGTTGGACTCAGTATGAGAGCTAGACCCCCTCACACAAGTCTATCACCTTTCCCTCAAGGACCCTTCCTGCAAAGTTCCAGTCCTCATGGTCTCACTCAGTAAGACTGAGCCAGCTCCAGTGTGGCTCTGTCCCTACTGAACCCCTCCAGTCCATCACCTTGAATCTTCTAGTGGTTGCCAATGAGACCTCCAGATTAAACTAGAATTTGAATCAAAAAAGAACTATGAAGATGGCAAAAGAATTAATGAATTCCCCAAAACCCTACTTAAAAAGGTAATAATAGACAGAAATGACATTCTGATTGATTCAAGAAAACACAAATAAGTGGCTTAATGAAATAGTGTGAACTATTCAGGATATAGAAACTTAATTCAATAAGGAACAAGAAATGCTTAATATCAGTGTTATTTGATAATGACTCAAGTAATTATATTATTCTGCATTACCTAAAATTATATTTGTGTGTATCACATATTAAAATATTTACAAATGGACATGTGTTATATATTTATAATATATACATATATCTTAAAGAAATACATATTATCTTATAGTATATATAGTATAAGATAATATCTATCTTAATATGATACTATATAAATAAAGTATGTATTTCTTTATATATAAATATATCCTTATCTTAAAGGAAGTTAAGCCACTTGGGCTGACAGTACTCCCCACAAGAACAACAGACTAACAAAAACAACAATACCAGGTATGAAGAATTACGTTTTGAATGGTTAATCAGGATAGTTTATCTAAGTGACTCCCAAAACAATATACATCATTGATGTAGCTCTTGATTTTCTCTCATGGTTGAGGCCACTATTGCTAAAGACACCCCACACTTAGGACACAGGACTTGGATGTCTGCACCTGGATCTAACCTGAAGAGCTCTTTTCTGTGGTCTATCCTTCATGGTTTCAGAAAATGCTATAAATCTGCCAAGGGACAAGGGGTAAAACCATAAATTGATCTACCCAGCTGTTACACCTATGAACCATGGCAATTACCAGTATGGCATAAATATCCATGAGGGTACAGTAAGTTCACTCACAGGTTGCTCATAACCAATAACTGCCTATTGGACTTAAATTCTACCACGAGGAAAATAATGCCAGGTACTGGAAACCCAGCATGCTTCCTGGGGCTGGTGAGGTCATGGATCTTAGAAAATAATTTACTGCCACCACTTTGATAGATGAGCGTAATTTCTTACTACTTTCCAAATCGTATCCTTTTACTCAGAGACAAGTGTAGTTACTGCCCCTCATCGAAGAAACCTCTCTTTAAAGAAAACGGAGATCATCACTGTTGTAAATTAGGGTCTCTTCTCTGCTCAGCTGCAGCAGCTTGTGGCAGCTTACATTTGCAGCTGCTGTTGCCAAGTGTGGCTCATTACCACTGTCTCAACTGATAACACAAGCTCCCTTTCAAAAAGGTCCCTCTGGACATTATGGCCCTCTCTTGTTCGCTCTTCCCTGTTCTCTCACCCAGTTTCTCTGTCTCCTGGTCTAGCCTGCTGTCTGTCTCTATCTTTCTCCCATGTCCCCACTCTTAGATGGCCTTTAGCACTCCACCCTCCCTTTAGATCTTTTAACAGCACACCTTGGTCTGGCTGCTAAAGGTATTTTCCTGTGATTTATCCTAATTAACACACACACACACACAACAAACAAACAAACAAAACCTACAACTGGACACAATGCAGAAATCAGAGGATTGTCCAGCCCTAATAGATGCATCTACATCATAGCTCCTGTGTCTGTGACTCAGGGAACATGACTGAAGAGGAAGCTTAAAGATTGCAAGGGGCAGAATACCAGGATGGCTGCTCTTCTAGAAATGGCTGTATAAACAAGACCAGAACCACGCCAATATCAATAAACATGTTAGCATAGAACGGGAAGAAATTTGCAGTGTCCAACCCCAGGCAAAGAATTACTAGCTATAAATGACTACTGGGGGAGAATTAGCCAAACACACACAAGCAACAAAAATTAAACCAGCAGGATGTGTGTGTGTGTGTGTGTGTGTGTGTGTGTGTGTGTTATAAACACCTACACATTTGTAACAATAATAATTAAAGAATGCTATCAATTTGAGAGTTGGAGGACAGAGTGAGGCTTGAGAGAGTAACTTTGAGGAGATTGAGGGAGGAAAAAGAAAGTGAAGTGATATAATTTTATTTCAATTAAAGACATATTTTAAAAATGAATTAAAGCTAGAGATAAGAGATTAAATAAACTGAATAAGCATTCAGTGGATTTATTCATAAGTAATATTTTAAATGTTTAATTATTTTAATGCTTCTAATATAAAAGTTTACTGGCAATAAAAACTTAAAATCTTATCAAGACATTAAAAATGGAGACAGCTTTTTAACTGACAAGATTAGTGGAAAGCTTCACCAACCTAGTGGGTCACACAGGAGACAAAAACAAGTTAGAATAACTATATCATTTAGTTAAAGAAAATCATTAATATAAACCTTTCAGCAGAATGACCAGGAACTTTGGGACACTTTTTAAAGATCAAATCTGTGAATTAAGAGCACAAAATGGAAAGATTACCAGTTTGAAGTTCTAGAACATATCTTCCTGGAATCATAGGGGGAAACTCCCAAAACTAAGGAAAGAAATTCCTATCTGTGTATAAGAGGCACAAATGACATTGAATAGATACTATCAAAAATAAATTTTCCATATACTATAGGAAAAACACAAAATAAAAATAAGAAAGGTTACTGAGAGCTGCAGGAGAGAAGCCACAAACCACAAACGGAAGGCATCCAAGTAACAGCTGCCTCCTCAGTGAAAACTCCAAAGACTGAAGAGATTTCAGTAATACACTTCAATTCCTGAGAGACTAGGAATGCCAACATAGCCTCTTGGACACAGGAAAAGAAGCCCTAAAAGGGATATTTATAGCACTAGATAGTTTCTCTCATCTGTGGATGTTAGCTTTGAATTAGATATGTGTGTTTTGTTTGAAATGTCCAGAAAGAATAGGGAATTGCTAAGGGACTATGGTGGGCTAGGATGGAGGCTTTCAAGGAAAGGTAGGTAGAAGCACCAGTATAAAGTTTTAAAAACAGAATTATGAAGCAAGAAGGATTAATGACTAAATGAAGCAAGGGAGAGATATATGACAGAGGAGGGTTTACTGGGAGGGAAATTATCACTAAAGAATGAAAAAAATTTACATGAAAGACTACTATTGAAGATTTCTCTAAATATACCTATACATACACTTTAAAAGAGTTAAAATAAAATCACCCTATAAGGGGAAAATCACCCGCTACAGAAGGCACAGGCTCTAGTGCTAAACACACCACAAACATGAGTCATAGAGCATGGAGAAATCAAGATGGTACTGAGCTGGATACTTCATCCCTAGTGGCTAGCTTCATAGTGCTGCAAGACGCTATTAATACTACTGGAGTAGAAAAGAATCATTAATATTACTCAACTGCCAACCCAACTGTGGGAGCTACAATATTTGCAAGATATGCCCACTGTTCCAGTAGAAACACAAACATCCTAGGAGTAGGCACTCACTTCTGATTTTATTTAAGTTGCCCTTCATAAGGTGAAACCCATACCTGGGATCCTTATTGTGCCAAGAATCTATGTCTTTGAAAGGATATATATCCAAATTACTTATTATTTTATCCATTGATTAATGCCTACTCAGTGCCAATGAAAAAAGGCATATAAATCAATAGAGTAGACTAGAAGACTCAAATTTAAGTCCAGGCAATTAAGTCACTTGATTTTCAATAAAGAAGGCAGAAATAAACACTAGAGGAAAGATAGCATCTTGAAAATAAAACTGGATGTCCACCTGTAGAATAAAGAATTTAGATCTTCTGAGTGGCCTGTACTGCCACACAGGGCCATGGTTTCATCCTAGGATGCTGTCTAGAGCCACATGTTGGTCCATGGCTCTGCAGCAACCAGGGTCTGAGTTGATGTCCATGGCCTGTGTTACCACAGTGGGTCATGGGAACCATACACATTGAAATCTGAGGACTATGCTGAGCCTGTCCCATCCTTTACTGGCCCTGAGATAGCCGGTCGTGTCCCTCATTGGACATTGTAGATAGAAAGTTGGTCCTGCCCTTCCTGGGAGAGTTGGCCCCCACACTCAAAAGAGATGGTCCCATCCCTCACCACTGAGGAGGAAACTGGCCCCGATGGCATTGGCCTAGAAGACCTGAGGGGTTGGTCTCAGTGGCCCAGGCCCATATCCTGGACCTTTGGTTGGCCCACCCTAACATCTACCTCATCTATGACCTGCTGGAGCACGTGGACTGGTCCTGCAGGATGATAGCCACAGGACCTCCATGACTTTGAGAAACAACAGAATATCCAAGAAGAGATTTGTTGAGGGTCCAGTGATGATGGTGTACCAGAGTGCTTGAATCACATCAATGGCTCATTGCAATGCATATTTTGTGAATGGGACTGATTGGACAAAAAGATATACTGCATGGCACACAGCAGCTCCTGATGCCACTAAGATGAATGAAGATGTGTTGGAAAGACAGAGGAGTTAGGTGAGGTTTTTTTGTTTTATTTTGTTTTTTTTTAATTAATTTTGAGGGGCTTCTTTTGGGGGATCGATGCTGGCATGTGGGGTGGATATGGAGGAACTGAGAGTTGTAATCAGATATTTTCTGTCTTACACCCACTTGGTCCCAAATAGCCACTCTACCATATTACACGGCCATACAACTCAGGGTTCTTTGCTCAAAGGACTCTATATCTATCCTATTTCATCCTTGTTCATCCATTTCACTGATGTCCAACCATAACACCTAGGAAATGGAAACAGCTTGGGTGTCTATCAAATGATGACTGGATAATAAAGATATGGTACAGTGCATAATGCAATTCTATTCAGCTCTAAAGAGTAATGAAATGGGGGCTTGAGAGATGGTTGACAGTTAATAATACTTTCTCTTCTTCCATATGACTTGGGGTTCTGTTCCAAGCATGAACATGATAGCTAAAACCAGTCTGTAACTCCACTTCTAGAATATTTAGAGCCTTCCACAGGCCTCCATGGCACTCATTGAACATATTCGAACCACAGACATAAATGAAGGTAAGACATCTGTACACCTTCAAAACATAAATAATTTCTAAAAAGAAATTTTAAATCATGAAATTTTCAGGAAAATGGAACAAACTGGAAAATTATACTGACAGAAAGACAAAGGCAGCATTCATTTAAACTAATATGTTGATCCCAGTGTTGAATATTTAGATTTTTAGGTTTGTCTTGGGGTATGTATAGAAGCCAAGAAACAAGAAAGTAGCCATTAGCCAATAGAGAAAGACTAAGGGATGGGTATAGTATAACACAGGAAAAGGGTTAGAAAGAAGGGGTAGCTCAAGTAGGGAGAGGAATGGGAGGGAATGGCATGGGAGAGTGTGACGTGAGTATGTTTAAAAACATGAAATCTAGTATTTTATGAGCACATGCATATTTCTTATATCTATAGTTTATCAAACTATAAAATTTATCAAGTAAAAATTCTAATTGAAGAGGTAATGAAGGGATTCCTCAATGGCCTAGGTTGTCATTGTAGATGTCCACTGGATTCACTGCGGTCCCTTCTATCCTGATATTATCAACACTTTTCCTCTTAGTTCAATGACCCCATCTTAACAGGGATAGCTTTAGCTCCCTCCCCAGTTAGGATTCATCTTTTCAGAGACTGCTTCCCAGATGTAATTGAGAAGGTAGATGTGAATGTCTAGTTTCTGCTGAAAGATAAGCATACAGTAGACAAATAGCAGTGGCCTAAGTGCAGGCCCAGAGAGTGTCTGAAACCTTGCTAAGTGAGTCTAAAAGTGTAAGTGACCTGTGACCTGTTCTAGTTGTGTGACCCAGAACCAAGTCACAGTTGTGAAGTTTACATCTCCCAAATGCTCATCTGGGAACCAGGTGAAAGCAGTATTGGGCATCAGAGACAAACCTGTGCAGGAGGGCCAACCCTGCCTGTCAGCAATGGCTGAAAATGAGCTAGTTCAAATTTGTTTTCTGGCATGGGCTAATGGGCTGGAGTCTGCTGCTTCCTTTGTGTATCTGGCTCTCTCATCATCTCTGTGAACATGGATAAATTACTGATCACTACAAATGATGCCTTTCTTAGTTTGTGTGGTTTATTTTCTGTTGCCACAGGGCATGGTCCTAATATCCTCTGGGATATTTTACATGCAGGAGATAGAAGAATTTGAATCCATCTATGTTGTTGGAGACTTCTCATTAGCCTAGCCTAAAGAAAAACAGAGAATTTAAGTTTTTCATATGTTCTACTCCATTTGCAGGCACACATTTATTTCAGGTACACTTTTCCCACTTGATCACCACAGTCAGGCAGGGAGGGTCCAAGGTTAGACACCAGTAAAGAGGGTACTTCTGTTGGCTTGGTCCTTCTCAAGCACAGGTGACCTTGTGTTCTCGTCAGTCCCTGTTCTCAATAGGTGATAAGAAGCTACTGTGTGTGTACACTGTCATGTTCTCACTGAGAAGCTTTTTCTGGAGATAAATGTGGCCCTCTCACTTCCAAACCAAGTATATATGTTTAATAATATCTTTCCAAACTCTCTTTCCAGAGTGAGGTTTGCCCCCGACTGTCACATGGAGAAAGGAGAACAACTAAGCAGCCAAAAAGTACTGTCTTTTCATTATTGATCTCATGATATAAAACTATATCACAGTCTACTACACACACTCATACAGAACCAAAAGCACAACAGTAGATTGCTCTGTGTAGTGTATGAGTTCTGTCCTGTGTTTTCTATAAGATTATCCTTTGGACTTATAAAACCTCATAGTATGACAGTATCTATGCAGGTAATACTAATTTGTTATGCATTCAGTTTGGATTCAAGCTTCATTTTATATATAAAGGTTGGGTTTACAGTGTTATCTTCCAAGCTAAACAACTGCCATGAAATCAGCTATGCCTACTTGGAAAAGATCAGTGATTGGGATTGTTAACAGTTGGATTATTTACTATCTTACAATGTCAAATAAGATGGAAAGAAAATGATTGGAAAGGAAACTGGAAAACTTAAGCAAGTTACAAATACCTAAGCAAGTTATGAAATGTATGCAAAAGGTCAAATTTCAATATATTGTTGTCAAACCTCTGCTTAAATCAATAGAGTTGTTGATCTACTCTCTATAACAATTAAAAGGACCAGCTTAAAGAAAAATGATGCATGTATAATCAAAGTTTAAGTACTTGATTTTGCTCAACATTTATCAAAATAAGCCAAAGTGCTTAAAAGTACCAGACATGTGTAACTGACTGTCTTTGTGTTCAGTAACTATACTTGGAGGTTATTTCCCCTCTTCCCCTACAAAATAACTCAGTTCCGGAGGATATGGTGTATGTCTCAAAATGTTCTATGACTGATGGCTAAGTGATTAAGGACAAGATGGTTTTCAAGAAGGCCTAGAATCAAATTTCAGCACCCACACAGTGTTTAACAACTATCTATAAGTTCAGTTTCATGGGATCAGGCACTGCCCTCTTGCCTGTGTGAGCAATAGGCATACATGTTGTGCACAGACTTATTTACAGGCAAAATACCCATACATATAAACTAAACTTAAAACTGAACTAACATGAACTGTTTATGACTGTGGGGAATCACCCGTTTTCTTGTTCAGGAAGCCCTGGAAACTCCACACAGTGATTTCTAACCATTGTCTAGTCTACAGAGTGAGTGATCAATACAAAGGAAAAAATGCTCCCATATTTAAAGCCTTAAACTTGTCTTCACACAGATGGACCAACTGATTAAAGGAAAGCTAGAAGAGCCAGAATATTTTTCTCAAGCCCAAGTGATCTCCAAGTAACAGTCCTCAACTGGTTTTGACAGTTTAAAAAAAGTGATTGATTTTGGCACCTGAATAATCTTAAACTCCCCAGAGGAAACTATAACCCATTAATAAAATGACTGGTGTATTTTCTTTAACAATCTAATTGATGACATCCATAGACATTAGACTTGAACCCACATGAGATGTGATATAGGCAACTATTTCTCATTAATGCTTTTGTTCTTGATAAGAAAATGCTGCCCAGATATAGAACATTTTGACTTTGGCTCAATTCATCACGACAATGCCTGAAACCAAGAAAGACAGGCTCGCCGTTGTTTTAATTAAAAGAAAAATCAAACAGCTTTTAAATTTCTTCTCTCTTTTCCTTTCTAGATTCACTGACAAGAGGGGATCTTACTTACATTCTGGTTCTAGCCATTCCATTCATCACAGTTACCAAAGCTATCAAGACCAACCCTTGTGGCCAAAATTATCTTCTGGAGACTAAAAGGTATACAACTTGTATGGCTAAATCTGATACTGCAACCATTCTATCTCAAGTATTTACAGATAGCCCCCATTCATTTGGACTGTCCTTGGCTCAGGACATGATGGACAGATCAAGTCCTCATAAAAGTTTGCTTCAACATATAGAAGTCCTGTTATCCTGTGAGGCCTCTGAAGTGAGACTCTCTCAGAATCTGAGTCACCCTTAACTTTCCAGACATGTGTAGATATAAGGTCTTTCGAGAGAAGGTGTAATTGTACCAATCTTGAGTCATGTACTTGAAGATGACACTTGAGGAAGAAAGGAAAAACTGAGCTCTAAGTAGATCTAATGAAGAAATATGGGATGCTTTTCAGGATGTGGGGCCACAGTCCCCTGGACAAACCCCAGGAGTAAATCCCATGGTGATGCCTCCTAACCTCCAACCCAGCTCCTAATTAAGTAGCTAGAGCAATCATGGCCCCATCTTGACAACAGTTGCCGTTGATCTCTGAGGAGTGTGACTATGAAAGAGTGAAAGGAGTACAAACAGATGGGAAAGCAAAAGTCAACTCCTTGCGATGGCAACTTCTTGTTCCAAGAAGACAGCTTGAATTGAACTGGTGGGAAGGCATGGGGTGTGGTACCTAAACAGGACTAATAGTGGAAAGGAGAAGACATACAAGCTCAATAAAACTCCCTACCCAAAGACCAATTAGCTGATTAGCCTTAAGGACAATGCCATCCCAGTGCAAGCTTATACTTTTGCTTTCTCCACAACTCTATCTTCTGCCTTTCTAAGATGTTCTATTCTTTGTCTGTCTCAGGGATGGTCCAGCTTCCCTGCTATGGATGTTTGTTACTGGTATATGGAGAATTCCAAGCACTTCTAGTACCACCTTGCTAAAGAAACAGCTGAAGAAATAAAATCTATGCTGAGGATCCATATTAGCCCTAAAGCAATGATGTTGTGGACATGATAAGAAATGAACTCTTATATGTAGTTGATCAGAATGTTTTCTTGCTAAAAATCCCCCCAAATATAAGTTCCACATAACCAAGCTTTAGCACTCCTAGCTGTGCATCTGAAGAAATCAAACTCAGTTCAGAATAAGGATATGTGCACATTATACTGTTTTGGTACTTTTCATATTAATCAAATTATGGAATTTGCTCAGCTGTCCTCCAGTGGGTGCAAAAGAGGGAAATTGGAAGTGAATATGAGTAATATATCTTATACATGTGTATGAAAATGTTACAATAAGCACAATATTTCTATAATTAATACTAATAATAAAAAATAAATAGGGACTGGAGAGATGTCTCCATCAATGTAGTGCCTGTCTCACCAGCATGAAGAACTCCGTCCAGATACCCCGAACACATGTACTGTCCAGCACTGCACCCACATATGCAGCCCTAGCACTGGGTGAGGACAATGCCAGTCCAGTTCGTGGAGTTTATTGACAAGGCAGCCTGGGATGATGAGCTCTAGCTTCAGAGAGACCCAGAGGCAATTTCTCATGTTTGTTTGTGTCTGTGTATGAAAGAGGGTAGGCAGGGAAGAAGAGCAGGGCCTGTTGAGATAGCAGTGAAATCTAGGACAGTTTTTTTTCTAATTGGTTGGTCAGTTTGAAGAATAATCAAAGACAACCCCAGATGCTGTCTTTGACCTTTGACCGTACACACATGCACATGCCCCCACTCTGATGTCTTCACACACACCCTCACACACAAACACAAGCACACATATAACATGTACAATACAAAAAGAAATGAATGAATAAATAGACAAATAAGTAATAAATTGTAGCTATGCACAGCTCACAAGCTGGAGCCATATATGTTAAGCCACATTTAAAGTTATTTTATTTTAAACAGATACTTTTAATTATAGAAAATTTAATATTTATGATGAAGGAACAATACAGGGTTCCATGAGCTGACACAGAAATATTACAGAAAAGTGACTGGTGAAATAACTTTTATTTGCTGAAAAATAAGTTTCCATTTGGTGAAAATGTATGTGTAAGTATATTCATATATATACTTGAGCAAATGTCTTAAACTTCTCATCTGACCAAACTATTAGTTGTTTTATTAATTTACATAAGAAGAGTCTGCACTTAAAATATTTCTTTGACAGTAAGGTGAATCCACATGATGGCAGCATCTTCTCAGAGACCCAGAGGCAATTTCTCCCATGGTCCTTTGTGTCTGTGTTGTGTTGGGGTGGTTACAGGGAGGAGGAGGGCTTTTGATGTGGCAGTGAAAACCGGGACCTTTTTTCTAATTGGATGAACAGTTTGGGGTTTTTCTTTTGTATGGATCTTACAGCAGAAGCATTTGAACTCCCTAATGCCAGTCCTTTTGTGACGGTTGAAGTGTGAATCTTCAGTGAAAACAATAATGTATCCCTTAAGTGTTTTGATAGTGATACTCTGGCTTCAACTGAGGGGTGAGTTTGCCCATTTCTATGGGAACTTAAAAATACAGTATATGAGGGTATTGTCTTCACATATTTTAGGAGGGAGGGTAGAAATAATAATGTCCTCATGCTGAAATAAAAAGCAGGTCGGAGGTCCATGGAAAAGCCATTCTTGGATGTTAGTATCCATGTGCACCCAGTCCCGTTTGTCTGACCTTTGTCTTTCTGCACAGGGGGGAGTAGCCAGCAGAAAGTGCAGCAGACTCCGGAATCACTCAGTGTTCCAGAAGGAGCCATGGCTTCTCTCAACTGCACTTCCAGCGATCGTAATTATAATTACTTCTGGTGGTACAGACAGCATCCTGGGAAAGGCCCCGAGTTGCTCATGTCCATCATCTCCAGTGATAAAAAGGAAGAAGGCAGATTCACAGTTCATCTCAATAAATCCAGCCTGCATGTTTCCCTGCACATCAGAGACTCCCAGCCCAGTGACTCAGCTATCTACCTGTGTGCAGTGAGCACACAGTGCTCCCCAGGCACCTGCAGCATGCACCCAAACCCACTGCACCCCAGCAAGGTCTGAACTAGAGCGCAAAAAACAGGGTGGAGAAATTCTGACTGTTCTCCTTGTACTTTATACCAGTGGAAATTAAAAGCCACAGGAGGGAAGGGTTTACTTATAGGGAAAATACTTTATTATTTCTGAGAATGCATGAAACACCTATTGATGTGGCTAAAATATTCTCCCCTTTATTGTAACTGAATAAAATTATACATTATATTTTAATTAAGGTTTCATGTCCTCCATTTCCTTCCAGATTCTCCCTACCTCCCCACACAGCCAACACAACTTCTTTCTCTTTTATCTTTTTAATACAAAAATAGGCAAAAACAAACAAAAAAAGAAAGAAAGAAAAGGCACGAGAAATATAGATACAGAGACATACTGTTGTTAGGGTCTCGAGGCAGACGGAGTGGTACCTTGGCATACTGGAGCCAGGGAACACCACAAAGTCACACCATGCAATGGGCCTCACACAATAGAGATTTACTGGAGGGGAATAGACAGAGGCTGCCTCTGATTAAGAGTGGAAGGGAAAAGGAGGGTGGGCTGGGAAGGCACTGATTTTTATAAAGGGGTACAGTGCATGCTTGCAGGTGACTCCATTTAGATTGCTTTTGTATATGCATGCATTTGAAGAGGTTTGCACAATAGTAAGTTTCCATTGGACTCCTTAAATATCCCTTTGTATTAGTTTTCCCCACCCTTATCCCTTATCCCTGTCTGTCATTACCCTCCTCATTTAATTCTCCCCCTCCAACTCCCACCATGTACCTCCATAACTTTATGTTCTATTTCTCCTCCCTTGGCAGATCTTCCCTACCTGCTAGTCCCTTACTCTTTGTAACCTCTCTGGTTATATGGATTATAGAATACCTATCAAAAGCATAAGAACTAATATTTGTCATATTTATCATTTGTATCTAGGTTACTTCACTGAGGATAATTTTTCTAGATCCCTTTATTTACCTATGAATTTACAATTTTGTCGTTGTTTTCACGAGTCTCATTTATTATTGTTGTTGTTATTATTGCTGTTACTATTATTGGTGGTTGTGGTGGTTGTAGTGCCTGTGCCACCAGTGTTCTGTTTAGAAAGTCCTTTTCCTGTGTCAAGTAGTTCAAGACTATTCCCAGCTTTCTCTTCTATCAGATGCAATGTATATCGCTTTATGTTGAGGTTCTTGATCTATTTGGAATTGAGTTTTATGCAGGGCAATAAGGTGTATCTATTTGCATTTTTCTACACATGTCCATCTGTTAGACCAGTACCATTTGAAAAGATTCTTTCTATTTTTTCCAGTAAGTATTTCTGGCTACTTTATTTAAAAAAATGAGGTGTTCATGGGTGTGTGAATTTATGTCTGAGTGTCTAATTTGATTCCACTGATCAGCATGTCTGTTTTATGGTATTATCAATTTATTTTTATTGCTATCATTCTGCAGTACAACATGAAATCTGGGTTGGTGATATCTCCAACAGTTCTTTTATCAATCAGTATTATTTTAGCTATTCTGCGTTTTCTGTGTTCTATAAGAAGCTGAGGATTGTTTTTACAATTTGTATAAAGAACTATGTTGGAATTTGGGGGGGTTGAATCAAATCTATAGATTGCTATGAATAGAATGTTCATTTTCACTATATTAATCCTATCAATAGGTGAGGATAGGTTCTTTCCATTTTCTGATGTCTTCTTTAGTTCCTTTCTTCAACATCTTAAATATTCATCATATAAGCATTTCATGTGCTTGGTCAAAGCTGTCACAAGGCATTCCATTTTGTTTATTTTATTTTATTTGAGGCTAGTGTAAAGGGTTCTATTTCCCTGATCCATTTGTCATTTGTATATAGAAAGGATACTGAGTTTTCGTGTTAATTTTGTATTCTGCTTTGCTGAAAGTGTTTATCAGCTGTAGAAGTTTCCTTGTGGAACTCTTAGGGTCTTTTGTGTATAAAGTCATATCATTTTGAAGTAAAGATACTTGGATTTCTTCTTTGATATCATTTATTTCTACTTGATCTTCTTCAGTTGTCTTGTTTCTCTAGCTAAGACTTAACTACGATGATACTGAATAGGTACAGAGTAGATATCTTTGCCTTGTTCCTTATTTTAGTAGAAATGCTTTAAGTTTCTCTACTTTGGGTTGATGTTGGTTATAGTCTTGCTGCAAGCTGCCTTTATTGCATTTCAGTATGTCCCTAGCACCCCTTAGCCTCTCTAGGACTTTCATCATGAAGGAGTGTTGGATTTTGTCAAAAGCCTTTTCTGCTTCTAATGAAATGATCATGCAGTCTTTGTCTTCCAGCTTGTTTGTGTGATTATGTTTATTGATTTATGTATGTTGAACCATACCTGGATCTGGATCTGTTGTATAAAGCCTACTTGATTATGTGGACAATCTTTTTGATGTGTTCTTAAATGTGTTTTGCAAGTATTTTATTGAGAATTTTAAGGAAACTCATAAGGAAAATATGTTCATAAGGAAAAAGTTTTTCTTTGTTATGCCTTTTGTGTATGTATCAGGATGATTATTTATGGCTTTTTAAATAGTATTAGGAAATATTCCTTGTTTCTCTTTTGCAAAATAACTTGAGGAATATTGGCATTAATTATTCTTTGAAGATGTAGTAGAATTCTGAGCTGAATCCATCTGGAACAGGCCTTTAGTTTTGATTGGAATATTTTAATTAATGCTTCTATTTAACTAGGGGTTTGGATCTGTTTAAATTGTTTATCTGATTTTGGTTTAACTTTGGTACCTTATATGAATCAAGAAATTTATTCATTTCTTTTAGATTTTTCTAGTTTAATGGAATACAATTTTTCAAGTACATCCTTATGATTCTTTGGAGGTCTTCGGTGTCTCTTGTGATGACTCTTTTCTTGTCTTAAGTATTATTAATTGTCTTCTCTATCTTTAGTTTGATAAGTTTTATCAGTCATACTTGTTTCCTTAAATAACTAACTACACTTCATTGGTTCTTTCTATTATTTTTGTTTGTTTCTTTCTTTTTTTATTGACTTCAGCCTGAGTTTTATTATTTCTTGGTATCAACTCTTTTCAAATGCTGTTTCTCCTTTTTGTTCTAGAGCTTTCAAGGTGTGCTATTAAGTTGATAATATGAGATATCTCCAATTGTTTTTGTTTTTTATTGTTTTTAATGTAGGTACTTAATAATATAAAATTGCCTCTTAGAATAACCTTTATTGTGCTACATATTTTGGGTATGGTGAGCTTTTATTTTTAGTCAGTTCTAGAAAGTTATTTATTTTCTACTTAATTTCTGTATTGACCCACTTTTCATTCATTAGTGAGTCGTTCAATTTCTATGAGTTTGTAAATATTCTATTGTTGATATCCAGCTTTAATTCATGGTGGTCAGACAGGATTCAGGGTGTTGTTTCACTTTTTATATATATTTGTTGAGTCTTGCTTTGTGTCCAAGCATGTGGTCAATATTGGAGACGATTCCTCCATGAGATGCTGAGAAGAAGGCATATTCTTTTATGTTTGGGTGAAATGTTTTGTAAATATCTGCTAGTCTACCTGATTTATGATGTCATTTAAGCTCAGCATTTCTATGTTTAGTTTTTGTCTGTGTATTCTATCTATTGGTCATAGTGAGGTATTGAAATGACCCACTATCTCTGTGTGAAGGTCAATATGTGATTTTAACTGTAGTGGTATTTATTTTATGATCTTGTGTACCCTTATGTTTTGTGCATAAATGTTTAGAATTGCAATATCCTCTCTGTGGATTTTTCCTTTAATAAATATATGTCTCTTCTGATTAGTTGTACTTTGAAGTGCATTTTGTCAAATATTAAAATGTTTACAGTGTCTCAAATATTAGGTTCATTTGCTTAGAATGTCTTTTAAGATGCAGACATTCAAGAAATTTATTTGTTGCACTTAGCTTGAGGCCCATGCCTGGAAAGGAAGCCTATTCCCTACTGTCTGGATGCACAAATCAGGTTGTTGTCTCTTGGAGGACTGCTCTTTTCTGAAGGAACATAGAGAGGGAGTGGACCTGAAGGAGGTGAAGATAGAGGAGAGCTGAGAGGAGTGGGGGGAGGGGAAATGGGGAAATTGTGCTCAGGATGGAATGTATAAGAGAAGAAGAAGAAGAAGAGAGAGAGAGAGAGAGAGAGAGAGAGAGAGAGAGAGATGAGACAGACACAGAGACACAGAGAGAGAATACTGGAAGGGGGTGAATTTCAGGGTTAGGGAAAAACCTGGTACAAGGGAATCTCCCCAAGATCTATCTACAAGGAAGACTCCAGCTTGGACTTTCTTCAATTAGTATAAACTACAGTACAGTGGGTATAGTTATATATGAAAGAAATCTCTCACCTTTCTGCTGGACATTCTGAGGGCTTTCTTAGCCTGTATTAGTCTGCAGCATCAGTTTGGGAGGACTGATTTATCTTGAACTTGCCAGGAGGCCAGGAAGCAGCCAGCCTCTAAAGAGCTTTTGCTGTGCTCATTGGTTATATTCACTGCACTGTCAGAGTTCCTTGGCTGCATGTTTCCAAAGAGTCTCCTGCATCTCTGTTCTGGACATGATGTTATCCCCATGGCCCTGCAGTGTGATGCTTTTTGCCATACTTGCATTCAGTGCAGAGGACAATTTTCATTGCGTTTCTGTGCACTTGATAGGTGGGTTTAATGAAGTTCCCTCAGCCTGTAGGTTTTTGCATGATCTGCAATTGGTTTTATAGGCGAAGCAAGAGCTCAAGTAGAGCATCACCTAAGAGCCGCATTTGAATCTTTAAAGGTACTTGCCCTGTTGGGACAGTGCACCTTCTCTTTTTCAGGGAGTGTTGTGCTTTTGTGGTATGTCCAATGCCCAGACAAGGCCTCCAGTTCCTTATGAAACACATCTCATGAGACAGCCCCAGCAGAAATGTGCACCCTTCCACCTGTTGAAACACTTGGCTCAGGAGGACATGGACATGTACTACTGTGCTCTGAATGGCACAGCAGCTGCTCCTCCAAAGGAGGAAAAGCACACCCCCTCTTATAGTCTGACAGAGGCCTTCCCATCAGCTCTGTGGTATTACTACCAAACAGTTCATAATGTTTTCACTAAGGACAAACTTAACCTGTGATTGGCTAGTCCTCCCCTTGGAGTTCACACATCTCTGTGGAATACTACAGGACAATCTGACAACCAGAAGAAAAATATGTTGTGAGGTAGCTCTGAGTCCTGTGACCTCTAAAGCTATAGAACAGTGGTTCTCAATCTTCCTAATGCTTCCACACTCTAATACAGTTCCTCATGTTGTGGTGACCCCCACCATAAAATTATTTTCATTGCTATTTCATAACTGTAATTTTTCTACTGTTAGCAATCATAACACAAATATCTCATATTCAGGATATCTGATATGCAACCCTTGTAAAAGGTTTACCCACCCCTCCCCCAAAGGCTGGAGACTCAGGGGCTGGGAAACTCTGCTGGAGATAAAGCCCGACACTCCTGGTTTACCCCATTCTGCTCTTTAAGTATACCAAACTGTGAAATAAAGTTGTTTTCTTCATAAAAGGAAGGCAGAGAATCTGTGTGTCTCTCTGCACAAGGCCATTGCTCATCTCTGTCAGAAACGCCAAGTTTTAGTTTTTTGCTGCACTGGATGCAACACTTGGGCATGGTGAAGCATTCTTCCTCTAGACTTGCCCCTAACTTTCCCTCTCAGATGGCAGATTCAGAATAGCTTTCACAAAGTGTCCGAGAATACTCTCTTTACCTACTATAATTACATTAATTTCAAAAGAAGCCTATCTCCCTACAAGTCAGCACAGAAGAATTTTTAGATATAATCTACACAGTAGAGCATACAATTTTTATTTTATTATTTTGTTTGTTTGTTTTCTACAAGAGAGAGACTCTCCAGGGCTCACCAGTACAGCACGCCATTCCCCTGCTGCTTCCTCCATTCACCCCTGCCTGTGATCTTGCTCCATGCAATCTGAAACGAGCTTAGCACTCATAGCACTTGGTGTGTCTACAACAGACTGTGTGGTGTTCACACCAGAGTTCCAGGGCTGTCTTTGAGACCCTACATATTCAGTGTCCTCTAGAGGTTCCTCATGCTGCTCTGTAGACACATGGCATACTAAACAGATGTCGCTAGTGTCTTTTATCAGTTGTCCTCTAATAAAATGTAATGATTTCACTAGACTCAAGATAAATGATAAATGGGTGTTTATTGGGGACACCTGCCCAGAAAGATATAAAGAACCACAGGAGTGTGTCTCTGCCCTTCCTCCCAGATTGGCTGACCCAAGAGAAAGACTTCACAAAAAGAAGCCATGCCTCAGCTTCCCTCTTTCTGTTTCCATCTGCCTGGAGCCAAACCCAATGGGCGTGGCCACCATTACAGGCTCACCAGCAAGACCACTACAGTCCTCTAAGGAAAGAGATAGCTTTTTATTAATTTTCTTTTCCTTATTCGTTAGGACCTTTTAATTTCTTGTTGTCTTGGTGTGGGTGTGTATGCGTGTAGGTGGGTTTGGGTGGATGAAGACAGAAAGCTTTCCAGAGCCATTTCTTTCTTTCCCAAGTAGAATTTCAGGATGATCAGGGCATCAGACATGCATAGCAGGGCCTTTCCCCAGTGAGCTGAATCACCAGTCCTTCTTGAAGACCTCTTGAAGCCAACATGTTTTCTTTCTGCAAGTATTTAGCAGCTGTCTGTATGAGGAACCGGAAAAGTACTCCTTGTTCAGATTACTGTAGTTGGCTGAACTAACACACCTGCAGTTGCATTCATGGCACCATCAGGTAAAGGAGCATACAGAGACTTCAAGTAACATCTGGCTCTCCTCACCTTGCAGATGCCTGAGTCAATTTCAGGAACCATAGATATTCACCACAGTAAGTGTTCCTCTAGCTAGTGCTTTTGTTGTCAATGGAAATCACCTGAGTCAGGGTAGTGGTTAATTTTCATTTTCTTTATCTACATGCTTTTTTTTAATGACCTTGACAGTTATTTAAATTAAGTAAATAATTGTTTTGGGGTTGTTAGTAATCATTTCAGTTAAATGATTATCTGCATTGCTCATCTGTGAATCCTTGGCACCACAGAACCAGAGGCCCAAGGGCCAGCAAGCCTCCCTCTTCCTTCTTTCTAATTCATTCAGTAACTTACTTGATTCCTCCCTTCTCCCCAGTGCATTACAATAATGCTGTAATGAAGAAGAAACTTAAAATGGGCCAATATAGACTTCAAGCTCCATGTTTCTGGAACTGTGTGGAGAAATGGTGAGAGTGTGGCAGGAATTATCCACCTACCAGCAGAGGTCAAAAAAAGGGTGTGTCATTTTTAGAGGAGATCAACTGAGCCCACTCTTGTAGACACTGGGCAACCAAGTTCATGTCAGAGTGGTGAGCTCAGTGCTTGCCTCAGAAACCAAATGATCTGTAGTTTACTATTTGGCTTTCTGCAGAGTTTTCCAAAGCTGAGGTGTTTTGAGATACTGGCTTTTTCTTTTCAGAAAAATAAAAAACAGATTTTTTTTCTTTTCATTATTTAATTCATTGCCACATTAGTTTTATGTGTTACTTAGGTTCAGTAAGATGATTACAATTATGCATACAGTATGCACTGAACAGATGTCTTTGCCCTTACACATGCCCGGCACAAGCCTTCTCAGATTTTAGTAACCATTAGGATGTTTTCATAGGAGCCATTTTTAACATCCAAGCAGAATATGAGATACGTGTTTATTACAGGACGATCTGTTTCATTTAATGTGTATTTTTGCTGAAAATTATTAGGTTTTGTTCCTCTTTTTTGACTGAAAATAATCTTGCCTATATAGCTGATTTACCCTGGATAGAGCCACATATGCCAATATCATTTTCTCTGAGTGTGCTCCCAGAAGTAGGGTAAATAGTGATTCTGCTTTTGATTTTCTGAAGTATTTCACATGTTCCTCACAGTGACTCTACTTATCTACACCCCCATCAGCATTCCCAAGTTGCTTTTCATACATCCTCTTGAGCACTTAACATCTTGACATGGTGAGTGATCTGGTGTCTAATCATGCTTTGTTTTGCATTTCACAAACACTGACTGTTCCTCATCTGCTTCTTGGCTATTTGTATTTCTTCTCTGTTCTGCTCAGATCTTTTGTCTGTTATTAATTAACTACTTTTTACTGTATTCAAATTAACATTTGGCAGATGAATAGTTGGAAAATACTTTATCCTACTCTATAGGATTTCTCTTTACTTAAAAATTGTTTGACTGGACGTATAACCTTTTTTATCTGATAAAATTTCATCCTTCATTTTTTTCATGAAATCACATTTCAATTCCCTGGATGACTAACTGAGAACATCCTCCTTAATTTGGGACTGTATAGTTTTCAGAAACTAAAAACAAGAGGAATTATAACATTCCACAAGTACATGCATCATAGATATTTCTGTTGGTAAAGTTTTCAGAAATGCACAAGTATGATTAAGTTTATGGCCTACAGAAGGGACAACACTAAGGAATCTTCAATAACAATGCCACTATTGTCTCCCTGTTGATGTAGTGCCCGTGTCTATTGTTTGTATATAATGCATACAATCAAATAGACACAAGTACCAATAAATACTCCAGAGATGGTTCATTGTGGTTTCTTTAAATGATAAAATTTTAATACTGAAAGTTTATTAACAAATTCCTGAACTAATTTACAAAATAAGAAGAACCTAATTGCCATTGCTTACAACACACACACACACACACACACACACACACACACGCATGCACGCACACACACACACACTCACACACACAAGAAATCCAAAATAACTTAGTCAATTACACAGTTGTTACTAGCAGGATTCCTGCCGGCCTAGTTCCACAACTGTGCCAGCCCCAAATAAAACACAGAGATGCTGTATTATATGTAAAACTGTGGGCCTGTCTCTAGTGTTTCTTATTGGCTAGCTCTGTCTTAACTATTAACCCATTTCTAAGTGTTTCCATATGGTCTTATCTTACTGGAGAGAGAGTCTGGAGTTCTGCTCTCTTGGTCCTACATGTTGAATCACCTCCTACCTTGAAACCTCCCCCTCGAAACCTCCTTGTCTCCTGGTCCTGCCTATCTTGTTTTCCTATTGGCCAATAGTGCTTTATTCATTAACCAATACAAGAAACATATTTACAGAATGACATCTCCCATCATTTCCTCTTTCCTGTCTAAAATAAAAGAAGGGCTTTAACTTTAACATAGTAAAATATATAACAAAACAGTTATCAAATAAGAACCACAGTTAATAGTATTTAGTCCATTAACATTTAGCAAGATTTAAAGAAAATATTCTATCATTTATCCTATCTTTGTGAGTCTAAAGTCCTATATGTAACTTATCTTTAATCTTAACTAAACAAAACTATAATCATAACTATCTGTCTTCAACTTCCTTAAAGACCACAGAAGGATAATAAATAAACTCTAGAATTGATAGAGACAACTTGCCTGGTCAGTCACATGAAGTTTTTCTATAATGTTCCATCTTCAGCCTATAGACCATGGTGTGTTTGGAAGATTCCTCAGCAAAGCAGGAAACTTTAAACTGTCCTCCTGTATTGAAAGTTCGTCAGTCACTTTTCTCTGTGTCTTGCAGACTGTCTGGCAGACTCTTCCATGAAGCAGGAACCCTGTAGCAATGTCTATCTTGTATCAGCAGTCACTTTCCTGTGGGTCCTGTATGTCTAGTTTATACAGCATAAAGTCAAACAGTCCAGACAAGAGCAGTATCTTGCCCAAATGACTACTTTTGCCATATTGTGAATAAACACCATAATGAGTTTCTTCGATGTCCATTTGGGAATTTGGGCATCGTTCTTTCTACACTGTTTCCTGCTGGTAGAGGACACTTTCATGGGGATTCTAAGAAGATGCACAAATCCTGACTATAATAGTCTAAAAGGCTGCCTTGTCCCAACTTTTTTGAATATTGAATCACCTGGGGCATTGCTTCAGGGGGTCTTGCTTAATCAAACCATGTTAGTCTGGAAGGAATCCATAGCTTTTTATTTTCTGTGGAAACAAAAATAGAAATCCTTTTCCCTGGTAACATGTCCTTGAACTTAAATTTTGGACTCAAAGCATTTCTAAAATATATAAATTGGATTAATCCAGCAGCATTTTCTTTAATAATTGTTGTCGTTTCTTCAGCAGTCAAATGATATAAAGACAACACAATACCTTACATTATCCAGAGTCTCTGTGTGGTCTCCATCTTTACATGGCATTTTTCCCCCTCTATTTCTTATATTTTTATTGTTTTACTTTTTTGAGACAGGGTTTCTCTGTGTAACTGGAATTCATTTCCTACACCAGGTTTACTTTGAAATTACAGACATCTGCTTGCCTCTGCCTCCCAAGTGCTGGAATTAAAGGCATGTCCTAGCTACTCTCTCTCTCTCTTTTTAAAAACATTTGCTCATACACACTATTGAATTCTTAGCAGCACTTCTTAAAAGCCTTTTGGGTTTTTGTCACTATGCTGAGTCAGGAAACCTCCCTTAAAGGAGCCATGCAAATCTCTGCTTGTCTCTAGCAAAACAGAGCCCAACCAAGAAAAATGCTGTTACTAAGAAGTCTTGCTTGTCTCTGTTCTTTTGTTTCTAAAACCTTTTTTTTTCTTAAGTTTTCAGTGGAAATTCTCCAGTCCAAGTTGTAGTGCCATTTTGTTCCCACAGCCCCACAAACCCAAAATAACACAGAGATGCTGTATTAGACATAAAGCTGTTGGTCTGTTACTAGCGTTTCTTATTGGCTAGCTCTGTCTTAAATATTAACCCATTTCTTTTAATCTAATTGTTTACACATGGTCTTATCTTACTGGAGAGAGGGTCTGGAGTTCTGCTCTCTTGGTTCTACATGTCAAACCTCCCCCTCGAAACCTCCTTGTCTCCTGGTCCTGCCTATCTTGTTTTCCTATTGGCCAATAGTGCTTTATTCATTAACCAATATGAGAAATATATTTACAGAATGACACCTCCCATAACACAGTTTTTTTTGTAGATTTCTTGCTATAACTGCAAACAAAATCATTAGTTTCATCATCTTTTCACTAACCTTGTAAATTGAATTTTATAGTGTTTTTGTGTTTTTATTTGATTTGCTAATTGTGCAAAGTCTATGATATTAGCAGTTTATAGCCAATTTTACCTGCTTTGTGTGTTTTTAGGAGCTTACAGCAATGGTCCCTTACAGTTCTGAGAGAAGCTGATGCAACTGTTCCTTGGGTTGATGGCAGAAACTACGTTCTGAAACACCTATTCTCAAAAATGGTGGTTTTGATCACCAGTCATACCCACTCGTATTTATATATAACTGCATATTTCCTCATTTTCAGATATTCTAGTATACTTTATAAGGGCCTATACATCTTGGAAATTGAACTAATGGTATTAATAATATTAAGCTCCTGCTATCAAGAGTTCTAGGTACTGATTGAGAAGTGGGAAGCATGGTCACTGTTCTAAGGGCAGGAATAAATGTGTATATATGTTTAGTTTCAAGGGCAGGAATAAATGTGTATATATGTTTAGTGGGAAAAAAGATGTACATGGACTGCCTCTAAAGTGATAGCTGGGCATTCTCTTCAGGAGGTAGAAAACATTAGTTCTTGAAGAATGAATGGAATAATTCAGACAAGATGGGAGAGATGGGGTGACATCAAAGGATGGGACATAGTTGCTGGCTCAAGGGGACACGCCTCAAGAAGAGAACTTTGAGAGCTTTCTTGTGATCACAGAGTTTATAAAATTATCATAAATAGAGGTAGAATAGATATTACATTCAAGGACTGAGGCACTTAAGAAGTCCTATTTCCCTACACTTCAAAGAGATGACAAGGGAAATGCCTGCTGTTGCGGTGCATCCCTCTTGCAGCCCCTCAGACCACAGACACCTGTTTCCCTTCTCTGTTGTGTACAAATTAAGATCCAAAGTAAATTACCATGTTCACAGGAAGAGTGTATTGCAGTAGAGAGAGGAACCACTAGGGAGAGGCACCCCTTTATGGTGTTGATAATCAGAAATTCACTCAATGCTTCTAAACACCCCTCTCAGCCACACACTATCCCCAAAAGCCAGTGGTATTTTTCAGAAAAAAAATGTTTGTTCTTCTTAATACAAGGGGCATATCTTTCCCTTTTAAAACCCCCATAAGGTATCAAGTAATCAGAAGAACTCCCTTGGTGTTGATGTAAGCAAACAATGACAAGAAAACAAAAGCCCACTATATTTCAGCCAGTAATTCCCACTCACGGCAGGTGACTTGTTGATGTTCAGGCGACATTTACTCAAAGTTTTAGCACCCATTCTACAATCTGTTCCACTAATTGGGAAGGCCTTGAGATTTAAATAAGACAAGAGAGTGGGTCATTTGTGCAACAGGAATGTTGGGATGCCAAATGCCATTTATTGAGGGGAAGGAGCTGGCTTATATACTGACTCACAATCAAGGGTCAAGCATGCTAGTTCTCGGGCTTAGTTTCTCCACAAGACAGCATTCGTGTTGACAGACTGAGATATATTCAACACAAGTAACAGATAGGCCAGAAACCACAAGCTACAGTGCAACAGAAGACACAAGGAAAGAAATGGATAATCCAAATCCAGGCTCATTCTTGGTCAGGTGATTCCAAGAGGAGGTCTTTAGTTATTTCCTTGATGTGACAAGCCACATATTGGTGACTCTGAGCTTATCGCTAGTGTATTTAACCAATGCAAGGCATTTCAGTTCATGTAAATTGAACTATTTCACAGTTTCTCTTTATAGACATGCCAAGGAAAAGAGTTGAAGGACTGATACGACTTCTTTTATACAGTTGGAATCAAGGCTGTGTATCCTGCTGGTTTTAGAGAAAGAAATTTCACATTAAATGAATGACGCCTTTATTTTCCCTCCTCTTGAATACCTTCTCCTCATGGTTATTTTATCTGCCTAGGTTCTATAAGGACACTGTGCTAAGCAGAGACTATCTTCCTGTCCATGGACTGCTGCCTATAGTACCGGTCTTTTTTCTTTAGAAAACTGGACATTCAGTTCAGTCATCTGTAACTTCAATAGGTAATGTGATTTTTATATTGTTTAACTTTTGCTGTTTTAAAAATATATTCAAGATACAAATCCATTTCTGACCAAATATGTGGGGAGACACACATGTGTATATGTGTGTTTTTCTATTTTTTCCCTGCTGCTATTTGACATGACACACACATTATAGAATTTGTGACCCAGGAGACATGATGTGAAGAATTTCTTGAAGAACAACACATTTATCATGTATCATGTGCCGTACCCCTCGTCTGAAACGATAGGAGAAAAGACTAAGGCCTAAAGTTCTGCATTACTATTAAATTCTCAAACATTTTTTCCCTCTATGCAGAAAAAGATTAATTGGTAAGACCAAAAGAAGCAGGGCTATGGCATCCTATGTGTTACTAGATCCCTTAATAAGTCACATGCCCTGAATAATCTATCAAAGAAGACTGATCTGAAAATCAGTATATATTATTGCTGGTGTTTTTCAGTCCAGTGAGTTATAATGAGAGCAACAGGCACTCAAGACAGTCTAGCATTCTCCTAACCACATACAGAAATATGGACAGGTCACACTAAACTGATCCTATAGTTGCAAAGAGGAAAATCTACAGCTGTGAGTGCTTCCATTAAAATGACAAAAAGATCAGAAATGAATACAATGCATCAGAAGATTCTTAATGAACAAGAGCAATCCAACTCTAAAAAATAGAAAACAAAATAATGGAAAAGATCAGGGCAAATGTTATTCAAATGGATCTTAAAAGAACAATGCAAAGGACCCATGGAAATTGGTTCATTAATTAGGTAAACAAGATCAACAAACTCTTAACCTAACTAGCCAAAAGAAAATAGCCCAAAAGAAAGTATCAGAGAAAAAATTCAATTCAAAATTTTTGAATGTGCTACAAAATCAAAACAATACATAATATTATTAGAATGTACTTTGAAAACACATTGAAAAAAAAACAACTAAACAACCTACCAGGGGTTAAGTTCCTAGACAGATGTGACCTACTAAAGTTAAATAAAGAAAATATAAAGAGCTTAAATAGACACATCATGAGTATTGAAACTGAGCAGAAATTAAGTCTCCCCAAAAGAATATCCCAAACCTGGGAGGTTTGTTTCACTGCTAAATAATATCAAGACCTTAAAGAATACTTAACACCAATACTTCTCAAACTGTTTCATAAAGTAGAAATGAAAGCAACATTACAAGACTCGCTTTTAAAAGTCAGTATTACCTTATCTATAAACCAGTTAAGGATAAAATAACTACAACCATGAGCAGATAACAAAAATATGTTACATATACATCATGGAATACAACTACTCAGTTGTAAAGAAAATTGAAATCATGAATTTTGCATGTAAATGTCTGCAACTAGAAGAGATCATATTGAGTGAGGTAAGATGGACAAAGAAAGGCAAACATTGCATGTTCTCTATTATCAAAGGTTCCCAGCTCCAAATTTTCAGTTGTGAGTTCACAGTTGGGCCTCACAGATATGAATATCATGGTGACATCTGGACCAAGGCTACAGCTGGGGGCCATGACTGGGCCCATGACTCTGCCACAGCCAGGTCTATGTTGAAGTCCAAGGTTCATGTTGCTACCAAAGGTCCCACGGAAGCCCAAGGTCGGTCTACAACCTGCAACCTTGTTGGTGTCTAGGAGCCATGCCACCACAGAGCCATCCTGATCTGAGTGGCCTGTGTTTCCACCCAGAACCAGGATGTCATCTGGGTCTGAGCTGCTGTCTGGATTCATGGTCCTGCTGCAGCTAGGGTCTGTGTTGATGTCTGTGGCTGTGTCACCTAAGGAGGCATAGGAACCATGTGTGACAAAAATCAAAAGGCCATGCTGAGCCAGCCCTGCCCTTCCCTGGCCCTGGGAAATCTGACCCTGTCCCTCACTAGACACTTCAGCTAACCCTCAAGAGATAGCTACCCTCACTCCTGTCACACTGGGGAGAGATATCCCTGCAGCTCGCCACAGGGGATCAAGATTTGACCCTGATGACATGAGAGGAGGGAAGCTGGCTCTGCCCCTCACCTGAGGGGGTAGCCCCCTTGGCTAAGACTGACCAGCTCAGCTACCATCCAGGCCCACAGCTAGGCCTTCAGTTAATCCACCCTAACATCTACCCCATCTAGGACCTGCTGGAGCTCACGAAGAAACTGTTCCTGTGGGATGATACCATGACTCCTGGCAACTGTGGGATATCCAAGAGGAGTGTTAGTGAGGATCCAGTGATGATGCTGTGCTAGTAACCAGAGACTTTGAATCTGACCAATGACTAGTTATAATGAACATTTACAAGTAAAGCTGATTGGACAATGTCTGATGCATTGTGGCTCCCAATGCCACCAAGTATTGGAGAGGTGAGAAAGACAGAGAGTGAATGCCTGGCAGTAGTGGCACATGTCTTTAACCCCAGCATTTGGGAAGCAGAGGCAAGTGGATCTTTGTGAGTTCAAGGCCAGGACAACCAGGGCCACCCAGAGAAACCCTATCTCTCAGTAAAACGAAAGCAGAAACAAAAGAATGAAGGAGTGAAAAGGGCTTTTTGTTTCTGTTTTTTGTTGTTGCTTTGTTGTTTTTGTTTGTCTGGTTTGGTTTTTAAATTGTTTCTTTGAGGGGCTACTGTAGGGATGAAGGGAGGATATAGGAGACTTAGAGATGAGCAGAATTAGGGTATATGATGTGAAATTCCCAAAGAATCAATAAAGAAATTATGTTAAAGAAATAAATGAAAGATACCAGTTTTATGGGGGGAAAAAGAACTATCCATTTTGGAACATTAAGGTGATAAGCAATCCCAAATACTTTCTGTGATTGGAGAAAAATTTAATGGGAACTTAATGGAACATATGGTTCAGACTCTTGACTCCAACAAGTCCAAGGCCTGAGAAGAACCCGGCAGTGTGACCTCATGGTCTAAATTGTGTATTGTTCTAAAAAAGTAAGATGTTTCGAAGAACTTTCCTCTCTGCATCTCTCTCAATTATAGTTTTTGTCAGGTGATAATAAAGAGGAGGACATAAACATTTTGGATATAGCTAAGGTAAATGATTGTGTTGGGCTAATTCGTGTGACCCACAGTCCACTCATTGTATACTTAAATGTTTCCACCAAGATTTCACAGCCTTGGGCTACAGCTACTTTACATTGTGACTGCTTTCCTGCCTGGTTCCTTAACTCAAGGTCATGGTTTATTTCCAGACAGTTCCCAGTGTTGGAAGCTAATCTCTCCTCCCTGACTGCCTCCAAGGTACTTTTCTGCTGCCACACTATGTACTGTGTTCTGCCTGAAGAGGATTCTGTCCTTTGTGTTCTTCCTTTGGCACAAAATTACCTCACAGAATGGTACCTGTTAGGGGTTAAGATGACATCTTTTCTTAGGGCACAAATATTATACATTTTTGCTATAATGCAACATTCAAATTCCTCCCAAGAGTGAGGACATGAAATTCAGTAGTAGAATTGGAAGGTGATGCTCACAATGTGTGCCACCAGGTGTGCATGCAAGGCATAGTCTCCTGGTGGGAGGACCTAGACTATGATAGGTGTCACTGCTGGGATTAGGTTACATTTCATAAGAAAGACAGCAAGATTTGCATAAGTAACTAAGTCTCTAATCAGCCTGACACATGAAGAATTTGACTTTGAATTTATCAAAATGATGATTATCTGTATCACGAGATTTAAGCATGTTATTTCCTTGAGACGCTTTTGTCTCAGTATTCTATAGCTGACTCTTCTTACAACACATTTGTCAGGTTCCCTGAGGAGAGAAAAAGAAAATGTGGTCCTTATTCCTAGCAGCATCCATCAAATTGGGCACTCATGATGCCCTTTGATTATGTCATTTAGATTTTAGCAGAAAAAAAGCATGTGATTTTCCGAATACTGTGGTTTTCTGAAGTTTCCTTTAAAATACATAAAAAGTGTTGTAATTGTCTCAAACTAAAACAGTCTGTGTCATTTTCCATTCATAACTTTATGCTCTTCTTTTTGTAAAGGTCACAAATTTCATGCCTTAGAAAGCACGGGTCTTGCTCTGTATATGATCATGAAGCTTTGAAAGTCGATCCTAGAAGGGCAGGAGACACTGAGGAAGCAGCACTCTGAAACTATGACATATTTCTGATGGGCCCCTAGGGGGCACTGCGATCTAACAGGAAAGAGCGTTTATGCAGATTAGATCAAAGACACCAAAACCTACTTTCTCTACTATTTAAATAGTTGTTTTGACTAAACATATATTAGATAGTGACAGAAAGGATCTCAGACACCAGTCACAGGGCCTATTGGCAATAGTAGTTCAGTCAGTGTTGCTAGGGAGAAGATATCTAAACCCCTTCCACCTCTCCCACTCTTCAGGCTGTATCCCTTCCAGAGAATTTCTGGGAAAGAGTGAGCTGCTTCCTGCTCACCTTGGTGATCTTGCTGTGTCTCCTGGGGCTCAGAGTAGCCCTGCTGCTCACTGTCACTCTGCTTTAGTCCCTCATGCACAGAAGGAACACTGTGCTGCTTCACTCTGAACAGAGACCACCTTAGTGTATTTCCTGAATGTTCAACACCCTCACCTGGGCTCCAGTGCCTCCTGAAGCGCACTCACACCAGGAAGCCAGCCTGTCTCAGGCATGGAGAATTTTCAGACTGAGTGCAGGAAGGATGGAAACTCCTTGCACCTGAGCATCCTCTGACAGGGGGACTGAGAGAGTTTGGTGTAGAACTGAACACAAACCACCTGAGACTTGAGGAGTAAAGCACCGGGGTCCCAGCCTCTCAAGGAGTTGTCATGTTTAGTGAAGACAACAGTACAGAGAAAACAAAATCTTGGGGAGTGCTTCATTCCTTTAGTAGATCTTAATTGCTATTAACTTGTTATTTCTTTTACAAAGGAGAGATATGATTCTTGAAGGACAGCCTTTTTACCCCATTCAGAATTCTACCTCAATTATTCTATAGGATTCTCTTCAAACTGGAGGACATTAGTTGCTACAATACCATCTGAGACAGTGATGGGCTGAGAGAGTCTAATTTTGGCTGTGAGTTATTTTCAAAGAGATTGCGTGCCTATCTTTTCATCACTAGTCTTATTTCTCTATCAGTCATATTTATGGTGAAAACTTTAAAATGCATTCCTCTATTGTTACGAACACACAGTGCATTGTTCCCTGCAGTCACCATGTGCCCCTGTCACTCTTGGTGCAGTGCTCCTGCATTAGCTTTCCCTAATCCACTTCCTTTGTTATAATGGGAGTGTCTCTTAAAATAGACATTGCATCTGTTTGAGTGCATTAATAAGAGCCTCAGAGCACCCCATATGTTTCAGTGTCACTGTAAGGAAAATAAATTAAAAAATCCCCTTTGGTTTAATTTAATACCTAGCCTGAATTTGAATTCTCTGTTTCTCCCTTCCCATGACTTCCATAATTCTGTCTGTATCTGTCTGTTCCATGAGTCTAAATCTCTGTCTCTCTGAATGTTGCCTCGTGTCATTTGTTACTGTGTCTGTACAGTCTCCAACAAAGGGCTCTGATATATACTTATCGAACAGCACAGAAATCATCACATGGGAAAGGAATGAGGGATACTTTGCATAAGTCTTTAACAGAGTTTTATAAAGAATCAAGCCATTGACTCCATCTGATACCGTGTGGCCCAGAAATCAAGCAAACAAGCATTATCAAACAATGTCTATATGCTGACTTTAACATTTATGGCAGATATTATTTTATAAGCTCAACTTCTACCTATGCTTTTGGTTTCTAGGAATTACTTCCATAACATATTCATTACTCTGGGTCAGGAGCATGGAAGTGTACATCATTTAGAATTAAGGCTAAGCCTCAACTTAGGTTGTAAAACTAGATTACAGTGGAACCAACTAGATTACAGTTGGTTGTTACACTGTTCTCTTAAAGGCTGTATAAAGGAGCAGGCTGAGTACACTCTAAGCCAGCAGCCTTAAGTCTTAAGGAACCTTAAGGCACACTAATAACTCTTGTGCGAGGTTCAGCAAACATTCCAGTCTCTTAGAGTGTAAAATATATTTTTATAATGATGTATTTGGCACAACACATATTTGATCTGTTCCAAGATTAGGAAACAAAGACAGGTAAATGCTTTTTGCTTTGCACGATTGGAATGTTTCTCACTTTACTTTGTCTTTTCAGACTGGCAGGGGTAGGGGCAGGATGAGACAGGTTTTCTCTGTGTAGCGCTGGCTGTCCTGAAATATACTTTGTAGACCAGGCTGGCCTCAAACTCACAAAGACTCACCTGCCTCTGCTTCCAGAGTGCTGGGGCTAAGGGTGTGCACCACCACACCCAGCCAGAAAGGATTCTTTAGTCACAAGGTACATCTGTCTACTGGCATGATTATTTAGTTGTTCCTTTTTTAATGTTCTCTAATTGCTTGTTATGCACTTGAGACATTTTCTCCTTGGGATGAACAAATATTCCTTTCCCCCCCCAAAGGTCATTCACACTACCTATAATTCCAGGGTCACCCCCAAATGCCTCCCCCCATCAATGTGCTCTACTCATACTCTCAACCAGGTCTGGTTGGGAGGAGCTTCAGGCTCAAGAGGCTGGGAGTGAACTCTGCAGTGTCTGGCCTGGCAGGGTTCCTGGGTGGAGCTGCCTGGTGCAGGAGGAGGGACATTCACAGCCATCCTGACACCACAGCCCAGGGCTTGGTTACTGCTTCTGTCTCCAGCATCCACACAGCACCATGAAGAGGCTGCTGTGCTCTCTGCTGGGGCTGCTGTGCTCCCAGGTTTGCTGTGAGTCTGGCTGTCCACACTCAGGGACAGAGAGGACTGTGCTGGGCACATGGAGGGTGGGGAAGCAGCTCAGGAGTCCTGCACAGCTGCCTGCTTCTCAGAGGACTTGGGGTGTGTTCAGGGTTCTAGGATGCTCGGTGACCTCCATCTGTGTCTGTTTCTCTGTTTCTATTCAGGGGTGAAAGGGCAACAAGTGGAGCAGAGTCCTGAATCCTTGGTTCTGCAGGAGGGAGAGAGTGCAGAGATGCAGTGCAAGTTTTCCACAGTTTTGAACAGCATGCAGTGGTTTTATCAAAGTCCTGGGGGACCCCTCATCAGCCTGATTTTCAATCCTTCTGGAACAAAGCAGAGTGGAAGACTGAACTCCACAACAGTAGCTAAGGATCGTCACAGCTCTTTGTACATCTCCTCCTCCCTGACCACAGACTCAGGCACTTATTTCTGTGCTATGGAAGCACAGTGCTCCCCACACACCTGCAGCCAGTACACAAACCTTCTGTTGGGTGGGCGTGGCCCTTCCCTGTCACAAGACTTCTGGATGCTCCACCCACAGAACATCTGTCTAGTTCAATGTATTGGCAGAGTTTCTTTCCAGTATTGGCAGTTTCACCCTCAGGTAAGGTTTTGTCCTTATAGGTTTAGTACTTTAGTCTTAATCATCATACACTCCTGAAACACAAGTATCAAATTTGAAACTAACAAAGAAGCTGATGGGAGGAATGAATGAACATAAACTTTTTCTGAGTTTATAACATAATTGCAAAATTTCTCCCTTTCATTTCCTCTCTACAAACATTCCCCTCTCCTTTCTACTGCAGATTCATAACCTCCTTTTCAATAATGATATACATAATTACCATATTATATATAAAGTTATAACTTGTTCAGTCTATATAATGCTATTTTTGTGTGTGTTTTGTATATTTTCAGCGCTAATCATTTGGCACTAGATAACCATTTGTTATACTCTCAACCTATAAACATTTGTTCCTGTACCCACAGACAAGTGTAGACTTCACCCATCCTCAAAGAAACTTCTCTTTGCAACATATTCAGACCAATATAGAAAATCATAACAAATTAAAGTGCAGAGTTGTGGAGCCCGATCTCCTACAGCTAAGTGGGAAATAAGGCAAAAACATGGCAAGAACCATTAGGATTAGGGAGTTTGCTGTGAGTTTGTATCTCCTAGTAGCATCAGAAGCTAAACAGACCTTGTGTTTCCTAGTAGCATCAGAAGCTAAACACATAAAATCTCACCAACATGACTGCCCAAACATGAGCTGAACAAGGATGAATCAATGGACATGCCAAAGTAGATATGGAAAAGTCCACAAGGGTAATGTGAACATTTAAGCCTGAACTCCTAAAGGGTAAGGAGCAAAAGGAAAGAAAAGCAAAGGCAGTCAGTCATCCATGTAATACTGCTCTAGACATCGATGTTTCAAGCACATTCAGCCCTGACCACAGTGGCCATGGCAAGGATGGGTACATGTATCTGACTTTTTGATGCTGTAGGAAAACATTCTCAAATGTTCCTATGCTGATAAACATATGTGAGCAATGCTTAAGGCATATTTCCCCCTCACCAAAGTCCTGTTCTTACCAGTTTTATTGCTGTGAAGAGACACCATGACCATGGCAACTCTTATAAAGGAAAATATTTAATTGGGGATGGCTTACAGTTTATAGGTCTAGTCCATATCATCATAGTAGGAAGCATGGTAGCACAAAGTTAGACATGGTACTAGAGAGGTAGCTGAGGATTCTACATCTACTGCTTACTGAGGATGGAACACATTTTCATCACTTTTATGTTATTGGTGGTTGACTTCCTGACAAAGCTTGGCTGTCCTGGAACAACTCTCTCTCTCTCTAACTCTCTCTAACCTCTAACTCAGAGATCCACCTGCCTCTGTTGACAGAGTGCTGAGATGAAAGGCATTTGCCACCAAGGTTTTCTTTAGTTCCTTTTCACAAGTTGGAAACTTAGCTGGGTGGTATCTTGTCCTGAGGTTACCACCCCTTTATTATTTACCCTCTAGCTTTTCTTTAAGCTTTTTCCTGTTCCTCCCATTCTCCTCAGACTGTATATTTTGTATTTTTTTCTTGCTCAGCTTGCTACTCTTCATTATAGATCTGCATAATCATGGCCACCAATAATCAAGCAACAGAGTCAATATTAAGCTGTCTGGAAACCTCCTCTGCTAAATATGTTAACAAATAATTCTTCAGCTTAGCCTCAGGCAGATTCTTTGGAAAGGAGCAGAAATCAGCCACATTCTTCACAGAAAGACCTTAAGAATAGTTTCTGGGCCAGATAATAGTATTCTCCTCTGAAACTTCTTGAGCTGGACCCCACAGTTCAAATTGCTATCAACATCATTGTCTTCCATGTTCCTTCTAGTGTGGCCCATTAAGCAGTGCTTAAAGCATCCCACTGCCTTTCTAATTCAGAGTCCCAGAGTCCAAATTCTTCCAAAGAAAGACACAGTCAGGCCTATCACAGCAATACCCCAGTCTCTGGTACCAACTTCTGTCGCAGTTAGGGTTTCATTGCTATGAAGAGACACCATGACAATGGAAACTCTTATAAAGGAAAACATTTAATTCAGGCTGCTGAACAGTTCAGAGTTCTAGTCCACTGTCATCATGGTGGGAGGCACGGCAGTGCAGAGGTACACATGGTACTGGAGAGGTAGCACAAAGTTCCACATCTGGATCAGCAGGCAGCTGAAAGAGAAAGACACTGGGCCTGGCTTAAGCACCTAAGACCTCAAGGCCCACTTCACAGTGACACACTTCCTCCGTCAAGGCCACATCTACTCCAACAAGGCCACATCTCCTAATAGGGCCACTCCCTATGGGCCTATGGGAGAAATTTTCTGCTGTATTTTCACTGAATGGAGTATCTGTGCCATCTGAGTCATTTTGCTACATTTTATTGTCAGATTGCCTTCTAAATGTGTATACATATGCCTGCAGTCCTGGGCTGCTTCTTCGCAGTTGGCAGCAGTCAATGCAGACATAAAACTGGTCAAAGAACTGAGAATGAGATACTGAGTGCTCAGCCTACGGGGACAGCTTTACTAACACCCACCGAGGCCCAAGCGACACTGAGAGAAAGGAAGCAGAAGGAATGGAAGTGTCAAAATATGGACAGGAGTCCTGTGAAATGCTGTCTTCTGGGCATGGCACAGCTGTCACACTCTTGAACTCACAATAGCTGTGACTGCCTGCGAAACGCCTACCTGTACAAACGTAGCCAACCAAAATTTATGCATAAATGGGGAAAAGTATCTTCAGAGCCCACCACTTATTGAGGAGCTATTGGCTGTTGGTGTCTACTGAGGGAAGGAGACCATTGAGAATGTGGGTATCCAGTGCTCCAATGGATGGCTCCACACCCATCCACACGTAGCAGAAATAATTGGACTTAGTGGGATATAGAAGAAGAAAAGGAGAAAGAGAAACAATAAAGTGAGAGAGAGAAAGAGAGATTTGTAATAATTAGAGATTGTGGAGGTAGAAATGGGAGATATGAGATTTTCAAGGAATAATAAAATGATTCTTAATTGAAAATACAAGCTTTTAAAATATAAAAAAAATTCTAATAAATGTATAGTTTCAAAAAGGAAATCACAAGGGTTAAAAAAATGTAAAAAATAAAAGGAAAGATAAGGTGTTGGAGCAGGCTGTTTTTGAGTACTGGAAAGCTGGACCACATGGTCATTGAATTTGTGGACTCATATTCTTTCTTACCTATGCTTTGTGCTGCTGCTGAGCCCATGATGAACAAGTGTCTGATGTCCAACAGAGCAGTATCATACTAATCGTGGTCTAGACTCCTTGCTGGATACAATTTATGTTTTTTTTTCTTCCACCCTCTCAAATCTCCCCACATTGGGTGCCATTTTGTCACCTAATGCTTTAGTTTTGGAATACATCTCAAGTGCATTAGGAGTGTAGGAATCACCACAGCACTGAGATTCCACAGGCACAGGACTGTGTTTCCATGACCTGCTGAGAATTAATCATTCTGCTTGAGTGATACAAATGTAGATCTCCTCCTTTACCCTGGAGATTCCAGGCTCCACAGCCAGGAAGGAAACAGGTGGCTCCAGAGTCTGAGTAGCCTCAAGCTGAGAATTCTCAAACAGTTATCTCAGCTGGTGAGGTCTCTTCTTGGCGATTGAGAGTGGGGCCGTCAGTCCCTAAGCTCTTTCTGATCCTTCCAATATCTGTAGTGTTTGGCTTCCCATGTCTGGGGAATTACAGGACAATTCATCTGCTTTGCTTCATGTCACTGGTATCATGAAAAATTCTTGAATATGCACTTCCTAATGGGAACATGTTAACTAATTAGATAAGAAATAAAAGCTCTTAAGGTTGTGAAATTAAAACAGAAGACTGGGTGCACAAGGTTCTCCCTTTACAATCTGTGAAACTGGCATTTTTCTCATGTTTTCTATCTTCAGTTTACTCATCTGTGAGTTAAACACAATGCTGTCTACCAGTGTGTAAATCATGTTCATACCTACTATATGACTTTACATTATACAGTGAAGCAAAGTACAAAGTTTGCAGTTATTGTTTGACCAGAGTTTTATAGTCATTACATAAAAACACCAAGAATTAGTTAAAGTCAACAAATATTTACTGAATATATATTATGACCCAGGCTCTGGTATTGGTACCAGAGATATAACAAAAATCACATGATTGGCTTCTGACATACAGATCTAATGTGTAAGGCAGAAGTTTGACCTTTTTTGATATTTCTGAAATTTACTGTAAACTAGGTAGCTCAATATAAAATTCACTGATATAATGGGAAAAAAAAAGCTTCACTATCAGTCCTTTCCTTGCCCTGCAGTGTGGCCAAATTACAATTTCTTGGTCAGTTGTTACTCTATGATCTTAACCCTCCAGGGCAAGTCATTATTGAATCGTAGACTCTTTCTAGCCAGACCTCTAGTCTGAGTTATGACAAAATGGGACTTCTCTTCAGCACCTGTTTACTTGATGAGTCGCAATCACACTGATACCCACACACTATACTTGTGGCTTGTTACTTCTGTGGGCTTCTCAAGATGATAGAGTCTCTTACCTTCTAAAGTTGCTTTTGGGAGGATCTAGGAGGAAAGGGGGGAGAGTAATGATCTAAATACATTGTATGAAAATAATTTTTATTCAATTAAACAAAACAAAACAAAATGGTTGCTTTGGGCCCTTGACCCTAACCAGAGAACTTCATAGCCAAGGATGTTAGGATGACTTCTCTCTCTCTCTCTCTCTCTCTCTCTCTCTCTCTCTCTCTCTCTCTCTCTCTCTTTACCTCTCCTTTTCCCCTTTTCTTTGTAGATTTCTGAAGCCCAAGTGTGTGGGAAATTTTATTGAATTTTTAGTAGACCTCAGGAGAAATTAAAATTAAATATATTGAACCTTCTAATTTATTACCATGAGTTACTTTTCTATTTAATAATCTTTCTTTAATTGTAGTCAGCATTGTTTTGAAATTTTCTAAGTAGAAGTATGGGAGTCTTTAAAAAAAGAAAATGACAAGCCACCAGGAGAAAGTATTTAAAATATGTTGTGTAAAGAACTTTAGATAGACTGTGTACAAAGCTTTAATTCAACAAAATAAAAAGAAAGACCCAATTTGAAAATAAACAAAATGTTTTAGCAAAATGAGTATGGCTAACTAATAACTCCATGGAAAGGTGCTAGGGGTCAACAAAATATAACTTCTATCAATTCTAGCCATGTTTCTACTTTTTCTGCTTTCTACAAAATTATGAGTGTATCCAGTGTTGTGAATGGTGTCACACAATTATCTAAGTCAGTCTATATAGGACCATGTTCTTATCATTGTGAAATGCTAATGCTGACTTGACTTTACAATGGGAAGAAAGGGAGTTTAGGCAATGATGGAGCCTGAGGGCTCACTGTGTCTTCTGAAAAGACCTCAGGGAAGATGTGGTACGTATATCACATTGCAGAAGCATTGTTTTTCCAAGGTGTATCCAAAATTTTAAGCAAGACTGACTCCCGCAAAGCATACCTCAGTACAAGACAGAAAGTATGTTGTAGCTCCCTCAACAAGAAAAGGGTATTTTCCATTGAAAGGAATATTGATGCCAGAGGAAGTCTCATTGATGCAGGTTTTCTGCACAGAAATCTTTAGGAAGCTCACCAAACTATTGAATGAAGAAAGACCTCCACATTTGACCACAGAGGGGCAGGGCTGCATCAATGCAGATGAAGTTTATATTTCACATATGAATCATGAGCAAGTTATTACTAAAACTAGTTATCATATCTCACATTGCTTAAGCTTAAGTAGAGATCAAATCCTATATTGTATTTATATATTGTATGTATTTATCCCAGGCTCACAGAGCTTATAAGTAGAACACTGGAAGTGAACACTTTGAAGATGCATGCTGTCCTTAAGCCCTGGGCCACATTAGTGTCTCTACTGTACATTTATAATCTTGTCATCTGCATTTGGTATAATCTTCAGCCACACTGATATAAACTGTGCCTAAATTTGCAATATGCATCCTCTGCACTAGAAAATCTACTCATGCTTTGAAGCCAGCTCAAACTTCTCCATCAGGATCAGAAAACAGTATCAAATCCTTTCCTTTGTCATCTTGACTGGACACACAGGTGCCATTTAGTATCTTTGTTTTTCTCTTCTTGTGTACTGGGAATAAGTTGAAGTTGGAACTGTGCCTTTCATAAAAGTCACTCAAGCACTACCCATGGACTAGGCAGTTAGAAACTTGTTGCACACATAGAAAATCTTCTTCATTCCTTAATTTTCTATGGGTTTTGCATCCCTAAGCAGTGGTCTTATAAATTTAAATGAAAAATTTTAAAAAGTAACTCATTCATTTCAATTGCTCACTCATTCTGAGTTGCATGACAAATTCCCCTGCTATTCTGCTGCATTCCACTCGGGATCTGAGTCATCTTTCTATCATTTCTGTGCTGTCCATATCGCCTGTCCATTTGATACTGAACAGTTATCAAAATGATTGTGCAGGAAGTGTTGTGCGTTGCTGTGATTTAGACATGCCAAAGAAAAGTCACATTTGCTTTCTTCAGTTGAAGCAGTGAAAACTTTCATAGTTGTTATGTATAGAGAAGAACATAGTGTGTGCCAAGTTCAGTACTGTTTGTGATTTGAGGCATTCAGTTGACATCATGAATTGTATCTCCCACAGATAGTGGATATAGTGTATGTTAGAGTAAATGAAAAAGACAACAATGTGTAAAGAGTAATTACAAACCCCCTGTGGTATAATCTGTTTATATTTTATTGTCTATTTCTTTATTTGTCAAGGTTTTGGGGGTTTTTGTTTGCTTTGTTTTGAGACAATGTCTCTTGTGTCCCAGGATGAGCTCAGTCTTGTTACATAACTGAGAATAACCTTAGATCCCTGATTCTCCTGCCTTTATCTTCCAAATGTTAGAATTACAGGTGTGTGCACATGACTAGTTTATACAGTGGTAGAAAACAAACTCAAAGCCTCATGAGTACACTCTAATGACTGAGCTACATTCCCAGCCCATGCTTAGAGATTTTGAGGAATGTGGACTATTGCCTTCTGTTGGACAGTGCTGGCATTCATCTTTGGTTGGACTTGTGATGACTTCACATACCAATAAAAGTTCCCTGAGTGTTGTACACATTCCTTGTGTTCTTTTAACTATTGTTATTGATAACACAGAGGACCTTTCCTTCATGAGATGCTTCCTTTTACACCTCTTTCCATGTCTTACTGTCATCCATCTGTCAAACCTAATCAAATTTTCATACTTTTTGCTTTACCCTAGCCTTATATTCAGTATAAGCTGCAGGATTTTTGCCACCCTTTCTTACTCATTTGAAGAGAAAAGCTCCTCCAGGGCAGATCACTCCAGTACTTTGTGATTTCTTTCCCACAGGCAGTTTCTCAGATACATTTAATTAACCTGATCTTTATTTGATAAAAAATTAATGAAACTGATATTAATTTAATTTCCTTAGATCTCTTGGTAAGACAAAATAAAATATGGACACACATGAAATTGAAATTCCCTTAAGACAAAGAAACCTCGTATCATCTGTGTTCTGATCCATGAACCTATCTGTTAATGGTATATGATCTTCAATGTGCATCCTTAATAAAACATATTAATATTTCCAATAAGAACAAATACCCTTATTCTTGCTAATATTGTGGCATCAGAGGAGTATTTTCTTCTATGAGTATAAAATAAAATGATTTCTTCTGACATGCCCAACTATCTTATGATGTAAATAGAACAGGGTTGAGGAAATGGGGTATTTATCACTCTAGAGGTGGTGGAACCTGGAAGAGTGGAGCCTAAGAATGATGCAGACTAAAGTCTCATGCAATAGTCCACTTTATTGAGAGCACTGGACAATCAACACTATGCTAAATTAGGTCAAGTTTGGTGAAATTAGGTTAAGTTAGGATTAAGAAAGTTCACATGAGTAAAGCCCTCATGAGGAGTTCAAGCTGAATATAATCACAAGGGCAAGCTACATGTGGGACAAACATGCATTTCCATAGACACATGTAAACAAATAGCAGTAGCCAGTGGTAACCAATTATCTAAAGTAAACTCACTTTTTTCCACTATACCTGGGAGGGCCACAAAAGCACATTCCAAGAACAGATCCCTGTTTTTGAAGATTAGCAGAGAAATTTTTTAAATTGATCCTTTCTATAATCATATATGTACCATAATTATCAGCACACATAAAAATGTGTGGGGTTTGCAGGGATATTTCAATGCTTGTATTTATGGCTATTTTCCTCATAGCCATCCTGCCTTCACACTATTTATCCTCTCATCTCCTATCCCTAGTCTCACTTTCATCCCCTAATTACCTCGGTTCTATTTCCTCATCAACCTCGTTTCTTTTTCCCTTTTTCACACATGATATGTGTCTAACTTATTTTGCTTAATATCATATCCCTTAATTCATCCATTTCCCTATAAATGTCATGATTTCATTCATCTTTATCACTGAACTTTACTAAGTTGTTTCATGTACAAAATTTTCTACATCTTAGCATCCATGAGTGGTGCTGTAATAAGCCTCCAGGTTTCTTTTTTGTGTGGTGGCCTTAGCTTCTTTGGATAAATGCTTACAAGTGATGAAGCTAGATCATTAGTAGTTCTACTTATATTACTTATTCATGTATATGCATATATGTATGCAATTATTTATCCCTTGATGACCCTATATTGTCATTCTTGTGTGCCTATTAATACACATTTCCACCCAAAGTGTGTAATGATTGCTTCAAAGGAAAATGATTTCTTATATGGGGCAGTGCTTATTATGTCAGAAAAATCTTCAATCCAAAGTACCTGGGAAAGGTTGAAGCCTGTTGAGAGAACTAAAGTATGAAATGAGAATAGGAGTTCTATTTGTGGGAGGGAAACTACCCCAGTTCTTACTGAGCTTCAGCTCTGCAAGGACTAGGCAAGGACCTAGCAGCAGCAATGTTAGCCCTAGGCCTTTACCTAGCCTGTGAGTTGTGGGGGACAATCCACATCATATTTGCTTGCTTCAAAAGAATGAGAGAATATGGGCACCAAACAAAATCATAAGCAAGGAAACTTTAAGCAGGAAGTAAACACCCTGGGACCTAATGATATTTATTCTTTCTCCCAGAGGAGTGGCCAAGAGACAGAGATGAGCACCAGCAGATGGAGTGAAGTCCTCCATCCCTGTTGAATGAAAAATCAGAATTGGATATACTTCATGTCATGAGAGAGGGAGAGATTTTCAGGAGACAAATTATAACTTATTATTTGCTCAGTGTTATTGTTAGGTTGAAAGGTGTCTGTTATACCATTTTCTGTGTTTTTAAATATGAGAACTATGCGATGACTTTAAAAGATTTAAACTATATTTTAAGAATTATGTATTTTCCATACTCTCTCTCATTCTCTCTCTCTCTCTCTCTCTCTCTCTCTCTCTCTCTCTCTCTCTCTCTCTCTTTGTGTGTGTGTGTGTGCGTGTGTGTGTGTGTGTGTGTGTGTGTGTGTGTGTGTGTGTGTACCATATCATAAGTAGACAATTTCCTGGAGTCAACTCTCTCTTCACAACTTACGGGTCCTGGAGATTAAACTAGGGTCATCAGGCTTGGCCACAGATGCCTTTGCCCACTGACCCATATCACAGGTCTAGGAGTTTTGTAGTTAAAAGAAGCATTTGTAGACTTTATGTCTACAGTACACACACAGAATGGAGGAGGGATCTTCTATTGTTTAACACTTTACAAGATGTATTTCCGTGATGCCAAAAATGCCAACAAAATTCCATTGAAAATGTGTTATTAAGGTATATGTTCATACCTCATAATTGAAAGCTCTGATATCACCACCTACATAGAGTCTAAGGCAGAACAATTGCTTGAGCTTGTGAATTGCATGCTAGCTTTGGCAATGTAGTTAAACTGTTTCTAAAAGCAAAGCAAAAGAATGTAGAGGTCATTTAATTTAAAGTCCACAGCCTACAATATCTCTTTCATAATCACAATGCATAGTTTTCAAAATGCAAAATAAAAAATAAAATTAAAAAAACTCAATTGGTTCTTAGCAGTAAGAGACAGATCACTCAGCTTCAGTTTGTGTGTTCTGTGAATTTTGAAGCTTTGCATTCTTTTCAAGTTTGAAAATTTGAATAAACAGTTGGAAAGGGTAAACACTTTTATCTGATAAGAGTAGACAACATTGCACACAAATGTACAAGAGTAAATAGAATAAATGCCATGTCATGGTTGGAGTGGGTATGAGAGCACAGGCATAGTCTGGAATGCAGGAAGGAAAACTTGGAAATTCTGGTCACCACAGCAGAAGTCTGTGATGCACAAGGGATGAAGTTGGGAATTTTGCAAAGGAACCAGAGTCTATGAGGTCAAGTGCATTTAGAATATCATAGTCATCACCACTTTGGTATCTTTGTGTGGTGGCCTGGTAAGCTTTTGGAGTTTGGGGATTAACATAAATTCCTTCACCAGATGTATTTTCAGCATATAGTCGAAGAGAGTTTTCATTCCTTCAGTGTCTGAAGAATGATATGTTTATTTTAGACAATGTTGACTTTTAGTTTGGATTTTCTTTAACAATTCAAACCCAATTTAACATTTTGGAATTACTTCCTTCTTTTATTTATATCTTTAACTTCTTTTAGTTGTTTGACTACAGCTACAATCATTCTTTTGAATTCCTTGTCTGAACGTTCTCTTAATGTTATTTTTATCAACTGTTATTATTATGCAACTTGTTGGTTTGGAAAGAAATATGTTATTTTGGGTTTTCACTTTGTTTTTATTTCTGCATTGGCATTTATGCATCTGGAGTTAGTTTGTTGGTTGAACTTTTTGGTCTTTCAGCAAAGGTATTTACAGGGTTCTGGAGGGGGCTAATTCATAGTAGGGTTGAGCTGTGGATCTCTTCAGTTTGTCTGATATGTGATGGGTGCAGACATCTGCTTTTCAGTGGCACTCTACTGAGTACTTCTCCTATATGCCTCCAGCAGTTCAGTCTAAAAGTTCAGGACAAGTTTCTTCTGATAGGGTGAACTAGTCCTCTGCCTCAAACCTGTATAAGGCAACTAGAGGCAGGTGACAGGAATTAGGGCCTCGTGTTCATGGAGTTTTGGCTTGAGTCCCTAGGGAATGGGCTGGGATTTTGGCAAGTCTCAAAGGGAGAAAGGAGGGTTCAGAAAATGAGGAAGTCCCTATAAAGTAGCCATAGAGCACAAGTTGAATCTAGAGCCCATTGATCAGACTAGACTAACAAACCCAAACCATTAAATCTCCAAGCCTTTCTGTATCTGCGTATCTGTTTCCCAGTGCTGGGAATACGGATGCACCCCACAATGCCTAAATTCAAATGTAGGACCTCAATGTTGTACAGCAAGCAATTTGTCCACTGAAATATCTCTCCTACTCATAATAACTAATATTTATTCCTGTTATAACTTCACAATATGTAAGTAAATGACCAACTTCTGAAATTCTAATGGGTGGCCTCTAATCCTCAGATTTAGAAGCAGTTTTGTTAGTTACAGAATTTAAATCAGTCCTTGTAGTTCATAAGGAAGGAAAGGGGGCTAAAATATTTTCAGTAACAGTATTTTCACAGAGAAATACAAACACCCGTGAAGATTCTTTTTTTAAAAAAAATAAATAAGGTTATGTTAATATTCTGAATGAAGAAAAGTAAATATAGGTTAATAATAAGTATTAATGTCCAGCTTCTCTTCTCAGCAGTGATAGACGCTCTCATACTCCCTTTAAACCCTGCTTCTTTTATTCACCAAGAAAGACAATAGTCTGTGGTGAGCTACACTTTCTCTCTCTCTACTTGGGACTTGTGGCCTATGGCCAAACAAACCTTCATTTCCTGGTTGGGGATGCAGTGTAAGAATGCAGGCAGTACACATGCACACTGCCAAGTACTCAGTCATTGAATACTGAGCTGAGCATAGCAGACACACTCATTCATGCTTTCCCATAGCCTGCTCTGTGTGTTGGTGCCCTTGGCTTTCTCTGGTATGGACGTTTTAGAAATAAAGATTGATAATATAGCACTGCTCCAGGCATATGGTACTTTACAGAAACCTGAGGAGAACAGGGACTGAAGAAAACAAACATAATGTATCTTTGGGTCTTGGGTTATTATGATTCCTACAATGTTTTATTCTAAACATAACAGTTTCACCTCTGTTCTCTAATTGTTCCCACAGGATCCACTATAGCACAAAAAGCAACACAAGTACAACCAACTATAAACAAGCATGAGGAGGAGCAGGTCACCTTGGACTGTTCATATGAGACAAGTATGAGTTTTTACCAACTTTATTGGTACAAACAGCCTCCTAGTAGAGACATGATTTTCCTTATTCGTCAAATTTCATCTTCTCATCTAAATGAGAGCAGTGGCGCTATTCTGTCATCTTCCAGAAAGAAGTCAGCCAAGTCAATCAGCCTCATCTTTTCAGCCTCACAGGTGGAAGATTCAATGAACTATTTCTGTGCTCTGTGGGAACCCACTCACAGTATTTGAGTGACAGCACAAACTGAACCTATATGAGAGTTCCTTAATCCCAGCCCCTTTGGGGGAGCCCTGCTGAGAACACACCTGCACACCCAGACTAGAAGGCCCCCCAGCTGTGGCTGTTTCATGTGTGGTCTGCATCAGAAATGTGTTTCTAAGTAAAAAATTCTTCTGTAAAATTTGGAAACAGTTACTATGAGCACATTTTCTTCTAATACATTGTCTTGAAATTTCTAAACAAAAACCCAGGTCATGCAATCTATGACAAATATTTCTACAGTCAAAAATCTTACATTATAATGACTTAAGCTGTTGAATCTCTTAGAGATGTTAACAGCATACATGTAGGTCTAGGGATATGAACAAGCACAGAACATTATAATTCCTTTGTGAAAGTTGTACCCAGAGAAGAGGCATCAAAGTGAAGTAAGTCAAAAATAAATTATAAACAATTCAGTCCATGAAATTACTTGAGGTCACTGGGGAGTCCCTTCAATTTTTTTTTTAACATCTGGTACTGAGTCTGAGTTACTGACAGTCAGCTAGATCAGCAGTTGAAAAGGATGGTTGCATGTGAGCAGCCCCTGGGTGCACTTAGACTTGTAAAGATATAATGAGATTCATAAGACTGCCTGGAACCTAGAAGAACAAACCTGCCTATTGTATAGTACTTTCCTCAACAAGTAAACCTTCCATACTGGGGGTAAACTCATTAAAACACATATTGCTAAAAGGTAGTTAAAACACACACACACACACACACACACACACACACACTATATATATATATATATATATATATTGTTTTTCTGTGGCTTTGGAGACTGTCCTGGAATTAGCTCTTGTAGACCAGGCTACTCACAGAGATCTGCCTGCCTCTGCCTCCAGACTAAAGGAATTCTCTGCCACTGCCCAGCTAACAATGGTATATTTTAAGACAGGATTGTTGTGGAATGTTAGTTGAAGATGCATTACAGTTTTTTATGCTATGGAACACTTGCTTAAGGATGCAATGATGTGTTACATTTGTTTAACTCTGTGAAACTATATTTCTTTGCCTGTCAAAAACACCCAATTGAGTTGGTCTAATAAAGAGCCAAATGGCCAATAGTGAAGTAGGAGAGGGATATGTGGGGCTGCTGGCAGAGAAAATAAATAGAATGAGAAAAGAAAAGATTGAGGAACAATAGAAGAAGAAGAGAGGACACTAAGGGCAAGATACCCAACTACACAGCAAGTCACAAAGTAGTAAAGAAAGGTATACAGAATAGAGAAAGATAAAAGTCCATAGGAAAAAGATAGGTGGGATAATTTAATTTAAGAAAAGCTGGCTAGAAATGAGCCAAGCTAAGGCCTGGTGTTTATAAATAATAACAAGTATCCACGTATGATGGGAGAGGTCATTCTGTAAATATGTTTCTTATTGGTTAATGTATAAAGCACTGTTGGCAAAAAAGGAAAGCAAGATAGGTGGGACTAGAAGACAAGAAGGATTCTGGGAGATGTAGTAGAGAGTAAAGATTGTGTTAGTTTGGGAGCTGGGAGATGGACCCACAAAGTGTAAAGAGTAAAAACAACCAACTACACAGGATGTTAGAGAGGAGGTAAAACAACTGGGTGTCCTAAATGGGTGTAAAACACTCCATCCCAAGGGATGCTTCTAATGCTCAGGAAATAAGCAACTCAAAAGCTTGAGGAGGGTCCTGAAACTAGCTAGGTTCACAAGGCTTCTCCCTCCCTAAGCAGAAGTGAGCAGTAACAAGTGCTAAGAGACACTTTGAAAAACTGAGCAGCTTAAACAAAGTAGAGAACAGCTGAGCTGCTTGGGAAGAGGCTTAGGCCAGCATAACTCCCTGGAAATGACAATCTCCCAAATATTGAATTACTTGTAGGTTGTGTAATGTACTCCATGCTTCCAGCTTTCATAGGTCATTACCCATACTGAGGTGGACTTTGCTGATGCAACTGCCTTTGAGTCACTTCTGCTCCTGAAAGTAACCTCTCTAATATTCTGTAATATCCTAAAAGCCACCCAAATAAAAAATTTTGGCTCATTAATTTGACCTTTAGTGACATCCATCCTTTACTCTGTTGCTAGTTCTCTTTCTGGAGTGAATGGATGTTTGTCCATATCTCATTAGGAATAATGTCATACAACACTCTCTCCCAATATCATTTCTTAGAACTTAAGAAGAAGCAGTGTCTTTTGTCAAGATACTACATACATACTTATTCCAAAACAAATAAAATATGTAGAAAATGAGGAGTAGGTAGTTAACAAGAAAACGAACCAGCAAATGATGAACAGATATGAGCCATCCCAGTGTCTAAGGCCTGAATATACAGAGAAAGATAAAAAGTAAATGCTCTCTCACACCAGTCTTCCAATATTATAGTTATTTTAATGGCAAAATTTGAAACAGAGCAACACTGGGAAGGAAATACTGTGAGACCTACTTCTAGATCAAACTATTATAGGACTTCTAGGTAAGATACTAGATCAAAAGTTGTGTTGATGTTGTTGCCATGAGGTGGTGGCACACACCTTTAGTCTCAGAACTGAGGAGGCAGAGGCTAGCACATCTCTGTGAGTTCAAGGCCAACCTGATCTACAAAGCTACACAGAGAAACCTTGTCTTGAATCACTACGCCCCACAAAAAAAAAAAAAAAAAAAAAAAAAAAAAAAAAAACAAAGAAACAAAATCTATGTTGATGCAATCAGAAAAAGAATTAAGGTAAAATACACTAGATCCTACCAACAAACAAGCTAAGGAAAATAGAATTTAGCTAATTCTCAAATTAAAAACAGCCAATTCACCCAGCAGAAACATTATTCTTGCCTGCTACACCAGTTGTAGATACTGATAAAATTTCTACATGTAGAGACATAAGAGGGAGAAATTCAAGCCACGCTAACATGAACACAGGCTATATTGGCAAGCATGGAGAGTTGACAGTAACTGGTAAGATACTGGACAGAGAAGCATGACTGTGGTACACAAGACTCAAGTTGAGATTGATAAAGTTTTGCCACTATATTAGCTGCTTTGCTATTGCTACAATAAAACATTATGTCTGAAGCATTTATCTAAGTTGTTCTATTATCAATAAAAACTCAGGAGTAAAATATCGTCATGAAAACCTGATATATCAAAGAAATGGTGGAGGAGTGACTAGCTGACCATATCTCCAATTTTACAGATTGAGAAGAGCCTGAAAAATTCAAGCCCCTCCCTCATCCTTACTATTCATCTTCTCTATCCATATTCCCAGATTTTCTGTGGCTAATTTTGATCAGCTAGCCACTGTCTCTGCCACATAATTCAAAGTTAACTTTATTTATACAGTCTCAGAGTGTTGCAGTGTGGTCAAATATCTTATAACATTTCCCCCTTTGTGTTTAAATAAAAAAAGAAAGGTTTTAACTCTAACACAGTAAAACTATATACAATAAGAACAATTATCAGGTATTGTCTAAATGAAAAGGAAAGGATTTAACTCTAACACAATAAAACTATATACAATAAGAAACGTCTTAAAGTTTCTTTTCTGAATGGGTAACAAAGAAAAAATTATAGCTATTATGTTTTCTATTCTCATCAGAGTCCCAAGAAGGATAAAACATTCCTGAGGAAACAGGAAGTACAGAGCAAACAACATTCAAAACTGTAGAAATGACAGAGATAACTGGCTGCCTGGATAGTCATCCAAGGTTCCTTTGCAATATTGGGTCATCCCTCTTTGGCCTACAGGCATAGATTATCTGACAGCCTCTTCTGTGATGCAAGAATTTTGAAGGACTGTCCTACCTGGTCTTTGCAGTTTGGCAGCCACCTTCTTTTTGTGTCCTGCTTGTTCAATTTGAACAGCATACTGTCAGCAGTCAAGGCAAGGGCAGTTTCTTGCCCAGTGGCTAACTTTGCCACAAGGAAAGAAACTCTATATGGAAGTTCTTTGATTCCTATCATTTTCTCTGAAGTAGATTGGTGCCAGGAGCAGAGTTATATAACTGTCATGAAAAGCCTTGGCTTACTAAACATTTTAAATGCCATATTCTATGGATTGCTGAAGTGTTTGAAGACCATCTACCTAAAATATACCAAAACCTTGAAAACATACCTAACATGACAAACTTGATTGTTATCAATGACAATTGAGCTGCATTTCTTAATGATCTAAATAGTTTATAATAATAGCTTTCAAGAACTAGAACTTTACATTACATTTTCCAATGAATAGAAACATATATACAGTATGTTTTAACTAAAATAATCTTAAATTTGTATTAATATACAAACATCCATACCAATGTAAAGTATTTGAGACTGGTAGCTGCTTTTTTAGTTCAAAAGTACAATTAACAATATACCCTTTTATCCTATCATCCCCATGTTCCCCTTTTTTCTTTTCAGAAAGAGATCCCTGAATCTAACCTCCTTTGCTTAGCTGTTTTTTTTCCTCTATGATCAGTAACAACTTACAACCCCTCTAAACAATGATAAACATCCAAAACCCACAGAATGACCAATCTACCTACCCACCTGTTGGTAGTGTGAGAATCATGTTCTTAAAATTCTTTCCTGTTGTCTTGGGGTGATGACATCTTTAAGGCTCCCTGAGAAAATTGAGATACCTGGGAGAACTAGCCGGGGTTATTTTTGGTCTCAGTGTGATTAAAAAAAAAAAAAAAAAAAAAGTTCAGGGCTTACATGAAATCCTGGATAGAGTAGTCTATGAAGCTGTACCGTCTCAGCAAGTCACCTTGAAATTGTCCTGACAAGCTTTTAGTCTGAAGCTGATCTTTGGGTGGTGTTTTTCAGCTTAATGGCATTATCACAGTCCAGGTATATTTGTCATTGCAGAGCCTCATCTTCTTCTTGAAGACTTTAAAGGTCACCATGAGGAATGGTCACAGTTCACTGCCAAATCTTAAACATTGCAAAGGTCATATGCAGCAGATCTTCAGGACATTAAAGGAACATAATCTGTTAAATATATCCAGGGTACACAAACTTAATGCCAAGTTATCTGTTTCAGACTGGGACTGGAATACATGTACAGGAAGACAGATGGAAACTATTTCTAGATTAATTAGTACTCTATATGTCCATATATAAACATATATATATATATGTATATATATATGTATATGTGTATATATATACATATATATATATATCCTTATACATTTTGGACAATATTTATATCTTTTTGGTTTATGTTTCTTACTTTACATATGGATCCCAGTTCTCTATTCCTTCCTCCCTCCCTCCCTCCGACCCTCCCTTGCCCCTGGAACATCCTCCCCTCCCACTCCACATGTAGGAGGGGTCATCTAAATCTATCAAGTCATTTTGAATAGGGAATAGGCCCTCCCTCCTGCCTCTAGGTTAATGGAGTATCCCTCCATGAAGAATGTGATCCCAAAGTCCTTTTGTGCACCAGAGATACATCCTGGTTCCATTGTCAGAGGTCCCTTAGACTACCCAGACCTTCTAACTGACACCCACTTTCAGGGGCTCTGACTCGGTCCAATGCTGGATTCCCCAGCTATCAGTCTGGGGGCCCATTAGCTCCTCCTTGTTCAGGTCAGCTGTCTCTGTGTGTTTCTGTAGCCTGGTCTTGTCCTCCCTCTCTGCATCTGTATGAGTTTGCACTCCTGCCAGCATTGGAGGAGTATTCTCCTTTCTTCACATCCTCTCCAGCATAATTGTCATTGGTGTTTCTAATTTTAGCCATTCTGGCAGGAGTAAGATGGTATCTCAAAGTTGTTTTGATTTGCATTTCTCTGATAGCTAAGGAGGCTGAGCACTTTCTTTTTTTAATAATTAATTTATTTTTTATTTTACATATAAATCCCAGGTCCCTCTCCCTCCCTCCCTCCTCCCCTCCTTTTTACCCTCTCTGCCCCCTCACATGCACCCTGACCACCCTACCCTCCCATTCCCCCACCCCAATTCCACATGTAGGGCAATGCCATCCAGGTGGAATCATGTAAATCTGTCAAGTCATGTGAAGCAGGGACTAGAGCTTCTCTCCTGTCTCTAGGTTAAGGGAATATCCCTCCATGGGGAATGTGTCTGCAAGGTCCTTTTGTGCATCAGGAATACATCCTGGTTCCACTGTCTAGGATCCCTTAGACTGCTCAGTCCTTCTAGCTGAGACCCATGCTCAGGGGGTCTGAGTCAGTCCCATGCTGGATTCCCAGCCTTCAGTCTGGGGCCCATTAGCTCCTCCTTGTTCAGGTCAGCTGTCTTTGTGTGTTTCTGCAACCTGGTCTTGTCCTCTCTCTCTGCATCTGGATTCTAGTTCGACTCAGTGTTTAGTTATGGGTGTTTGCTTCTGTTTCCAACAGGTACTAGATGAGGGCTCCATGATGGTGGATAAGTTAGTTGTTGATCTCACTATCCGGGAAGGGCATTTATGGTAGCCTTTCCACAGTTGCTCAAATTGTTAGTTGGAGTCAGTCTTATAGGTCTCTAGACCTTTCTTTTGGTTCAGTTTTCTCTTCAAACCAATAATGGCTCCCTCTTTTCTGTTCCTCTCTCTCTCTCTCCTGTCTTCTATTCCTATCCTGACCACTGATCTTAACATCATATCACATTACATTCAAAAGAAGGAGTAAATCTGTGGCAAAGAAAATAAATTCATAAACTGAACCAACAACCTTCATGACAGCTTTTTTCCCCTTGTCTTATTAATACAAGAAACAATCTTCCTACAGCTTTCATTTTTCTAGTTTCAAAACAGTTCAAGTTTCTGTTACTGTGTAATTATTCTTTTTGTAAACTATGACTTTCAAACAGAAAAAAGTATCTGATTGTTAAAAGACAATGTGTTTTGCCCATCTATTTTAAATATTGAATAAATGTTTCTTTAAGCTCAACCACCCCAAAAATGTTTATTCTAAAATATTATCTTCTCTATGTATAAGAATTCCTGTGGGAGGATGCATAGAAGGTAAATAACCAGAATATAATCAAGCTCTGGATCCAAGAAATCTACTTGTGCACCCTGTAATTTCTTTTCTACCAGAGCCAGTTCTCTCTCAGCCTCAACTGATTAAGTTATTACCTTGTAAGGCTTGAAATAAATTATGTAGTACTTGAGTTGTTAATCCAATTGTGGGCTATCTCCAGTTAATATCTCCCAGAAATATTTGAAAATCATTAAGAATTCTTAATTGATCTCTCCTGATTTATACTTTCTGTGGTTGAATTTTCTGTGAACATATCTTTTATTCTAGGTAATTAATCAAATCTCCTCTTTGTATTTTTTCAGGAGCAATTTGTAATCCCCAAAAAGGCAAAATTCTCTTTGCTTCTTCAAACATTTTTCTAAGGTATCTGTATCTGAGTCAGCTAGTAAAATACCATCCATATAATGGTAAATTATAGATATAGGAAATAGATTATGAATTATTTCTAATGGCTGTTGTACAAAATATTGAAACAAAGTGGGGCTGCTTAACATTCTTTGTGGCAAGACCCTCCACTGCTATCTTCTAACTGGCTCTGTGAAGGCTATTTTTCTCTGTCCTGCCCTTGTAAAGATATAGTGAAAGGAGGTCTTGTAAATCAGTCACTATAATAGTCTATACCTTAGGTCATATGGAAGGCAAGAAAAATCTAGTATTTAGAGCTATCAGAGCTGTTGCCATCCTCAATTTCCCAAGTTTCTTTTTAATGACAAATATAGAATTCCAAGGACTGGTCAATTCTTCAGTATGGTGAGCATTTATCTGCTCCTGTACCAGCTGTTCTAATGCCTGTAATTTTCTTGATGTCAAAGGCCATTGTTCTACCCAGACATTTTTGTCAGCTAACCATTTTAAAGGAAGGGATGTTGGTACCTTTTAATGATCAACAGCTATTGTACCCTCCTTATGTGCAACCTGGATGATCTGTGACTGTTCTTAATAATCCCCTTTAATATTTCTCTCAGAAGCATTCTTGTTTTGTTACTTGTTTCTGAGATAGGAGGAATGTTAATCTGTGTTTTTCATTGCTATGACAAATCATGTCCCCATAAATTCATTGCTGTGTTAGCCAGATATAGCTATAATTTTCCTATCTATCCTTCTGGCCCTATACACTTGGCCCATCTTATACTTTGTTTTACTTGAGAAAGAGTTACACTCCCTAGAAGCTGGATATTTACTTCCTAAAGAGGCCAATCTAGATACCAAAATTTTAGTAAAATTATTATTATATCTTTGCCTGTGTCAACCAAAGCTTCAGTTGTAATGCTATTTATTCATATTTTTAGCTTTGGTCTTTACTCATTCATAGAATTTACCATAATATCATTTTATTGTCTCTCCTGGTTGGGGGGGGGATCCTATTTTATCTATTGAAGCTGTTCTGTCATCTGTGAAGGAGTTTCTACAATGATGACAGGAAATAATTTAACCAAATTTGATATTGGGAATCACAAGAGTTCCCTAAGGTATTTTCCAATGGCAAAGGTTTACCCTGCCTGTCTTATGTTGATCTATATCCATTACTCTAGTAACAGTCTTTGCCACACCTTCTGAATACTCCAGAATGCTGAGGCCTTGTTTGGGTTATCACTAGACAAAACATGGTTTCTAGCAATGCCTTGCCTGTAATCGCTTTTTTAGATGACCTTGTCTACCACAATTAACACATGTAACATTTTGATTTGATTTTTCTTAAATTTTTTAGAAATCACTTCTATCAAAGAAGCATCGAAGCGTGAAATCCAATATCAACTGTATTTTGGATTCACTCTTGCCTTTAAAGGCCTTTTGCATTCTGAATTAGCATTTTCAAAAGACAAATATTCAATCCTTCTGGATCTCATGTTATTCTATTTACAGCTGAAGTAAATCTAAGAGAGAGAGAGAGAGAGAGAACAATGAAGGCTTCTTTTGGACCCTATATAATTATAGTAAGTGGCTCAATTCTCTTTCCTGATTCTTTGACCTTGTCCCAAGCACCCTAAGCTGTTAGGTGACACAGGGCCAAACCCATACTGTCTTTGCAAATCAGCATACTTGCTATCACCGAGAAACTGGCCTCAAGAAGTATCACTACCTCTAGACTTGTTCCCTGGCCCTAACTTCCTCTTTCCACCATTTCTCAATTGCAACTGAGGACCAGCTTCCCATATTGCTGTAGCTAAATCTTTTCAGCCTTATGGGATAATTCTGTTATGAGTTACCCGTGAATTTAACATTTTTCACATGGGGTGAATGCATACCATGTGAAATGACTGCTTCCTTAAATCTCCACAAATCTAATATTTCTACAAATCCCAGTTAACTTTTGCATATCATTTGAGGAACTTATCATCTAGTAATCATTCTCGTATAGTAACTGGATAAACAAAGGTTGATTTTCTAATAACTTTAGGCTACTCCTCTTCAGTTTTATAATACAATAGTGCAGTAGGTTCTCCTCTAAATTCCTGTTTGTGTCTGTATATTTGTCTTAGTTTCATTAGTAGGTCTTTCTAAGGCTTGTATCCTATCAATAGTAAGTCTTTCTGAGGCTTGCACTTTATTGGTCAATTTTTCATATTTGACATTTATCAAACTACTTTTTTAAGTGATAAAATATGAATTGCCAAACTGATAATAATTATAATTGCATTATACCAATCCTAGCTAAGTTAGCTAACCCTTCATTTATTTTTTTCATTTTCAAGCCATCCATTGTAGAACTATACAGAGTATCAACTCCTTGAAGTGTAATAATATTTCCCATTCTTAATGTGGGAAAGACTTTTTTAAATAAAGCCTAGTTCCTCCTCAAGAATTTCCAGGTATCTCTCTAGATCTGCTGAATTTTTAGTTTGTACACATCAGCAACAGTAGTGACTGCAGAGCTGTGCAGGGGTAACCAGCTGCAGCAGCAGCACTTGGCTTGGTGGAGGCACAGCAGGGTGCCCAGGCAGCGTGGCTAGCACTGTGCAGAGGGACTGTATTTCATAGAACAGGCAAGGGCACCTGCAGCTGCTCATAGCCAGGGGTTGAGGGCAGTGGTGACAGCAGTAGCAGAAGCCTGAGTGGGTAAGGAGGCAATGAGGCATCCAGCTTTTGTGGTGGCAGCCTGCGGAGTGAACCCAGGGAAAGTCTATGACCTGTGGGGAGGGGGAGCTAGCCACCTGAGAAGCAGATGAGGGGGGTGGGCAGGAGAAGCCCATGGGAGGCAAGGGCACCAGGGCATCTGAATGCCAGAACTGGCAGCAAATGTCTGTGACTCTGATGGCTGCAGAGCCAGCCACTTCAGAGCTGCCTCGTGATCTGGTGCCCCTTGTTGGACATGAGATAAACTATTTATCTAAATTGTTCTATTGTCAGTAAAAAACTTGGGAGTCAGATATTGAGGTAAAAACCTGATAGAACAAGAAAGCAGCAGAGGAATGCACACTCCCTAGATGGAAAGGACCCATGAATCTTTCTAAGCCCCTTCCTATTTTTCCTGTCTCTCTATCATATCCTGGATCCTCCAAAATCTCTGTGGCTAATTCCAGTCAGCCAATCATTGACTCTTCTCTGATTCAAGGTTAACTTTGTTAACAGTCTTGGAGTGCCACAGTGTGATCAAATATCCCGCAATAGATTGGCTTGAATTTCACCAAGATTAGGAAGGCAGAACTCTGGACTGCAGCTGCACATAAGGCGTTTTGTGAACAGCTTTGCACACACCACTTAGAGTTTGCAGCTCAGACTAGAGCCAACAGATCCTCTAAGGAATGGCCTGTGCTGTGTTTTTTTTTTTTTGTTTTGTTTTGTTTTGTTTTGTTTTGTTTTTTGTGCTGTTCCTGATTATGCAGTTGTTGATCCTGATTCTCAACCCTACTATGGACTTGGAGTCAATCTATTATTAATTTAATTTGATAATTAATTCAATTTTTCATTTTCTACTTAATCTAACAGGGGTCTATTTCTGTCACACAGCAATAAAATCCTTTATTTACATACAATATCATTCAAGCATTGGGAACAAGCAGTTTTTTTTTTCTATGAACCTCACAGATACATTTTATGTATCTCATTTATTATTGGTGTGTGTATATATATATATACACACTCATGCATCCAGGCACATATGTGTCATAGTGTGTGTGGAGACCAGAGGACAACCTCCTATAGCTGGTGTTCTCTAATCACTGTGGGTTCTAGGGAATGAACTCAGGCCATCAGGCTTGCATAGCAAACACTTTACCCAGGGAGCCATCTCTGCCCTCACAGATACATAGCTTTTTCAGGAGCTGTAGTTACTTAAGAAGTATTCTGTAAATTCTGTGCTTCGCCATTCTCCACTGACCTCTCACTGGAATTAGTCTGTGTGTCTTCTCACCATGTGCAGGAAGAAGACAGAGTAAAACAAGCTTGTAATTGTTGCAATCTACACACTCTCCATGCAAGAACACCTTCTAGTGGCAGGATACTGTGGTCAACACCAGATGGCAGTGCCTCTCTGTCAGAAAGATGGGGGCTGGGTTTGAGGTTGGAGTTGGGGGAATGTGGTGAACCAAGACTTGTCTCTGACTGGCTAAGCAAAAACCTGAGACTCTGGGGGACAAAAGATTAAATATAAACTCATCAACCAGAACTGAATCTTTTGTCTTCAGAACCAGGATCAGCTTCAGGGTACAGAACAGTGTTACCTGTGACGTCAATAAAGGAAGAAGAATGAACACATTTCTGAGAGTGTCTTTGGTGACTCTATGGCTTCAACTGGCCAGTGAGTTGGGGTTGGCAGTCATGGGGATGGGGAGACCTAAGTTAAGAGGCCACATGAATGAGAAATGTTCATTGGAAAATGCAATTTGAAAATATAACTACTGACTCCTGTTCTCTGGCCTGTGCTTCTATATAGGTGTAAAGGGCCAACAGGGAAAAGAGACTCCTCAGGCTTTGAGCATCCAGGAAGGGGAAAAGGTCACCATGAACTGCAGTTACAAAGCTTATTCAAACTTTGTACAGTGGTACAGGCAGGACTCGAACAGAGGCCCTACCATGCTAATCTTAATGCGTTCACATGAGAAAGAGAAACAGAGTGGAAGACTAAGAGTGACCCTTAACACCTCCACCCAGAGCAGTTCCCTGTCCGTCACTGCTGCCCGGCCTGAAGATACTGCTGCATACTTCTGTTCTACAGAGACATAGTGTGCAGCAGACACCTGCAGCCCCGACACAAACCCTCAGAGCTGTTTCCTAGACCCCAAGAGTTGGTGGACTGTTGCTTATGTTGTCCTGTGAGTGGATAACTGGAAAAGAGATCCTATTTAATTGTGTCATTTCTTTTTGTTTGTGTTTATCTCCTTAGGAGGGACAGAGAGCAGTAGGATGCTGAAATGCCAGGGTTTGCTCTGCATGTCCTAGCTAGCCACATGTCCTCAATCTCAACATCAGCGCAACCTCTCTGATACCTGCATGTAAGATCTGGGCCACTGAGCCTAAGGAGCCTTCAAGGCTTTGATTTTAATAAACACTGTATCCTTGTTCAGGATGAGAGAAGGTTGCATCTATCCCTTGTGCTGTCCTAAAGTCTAGTTGGTTCCTTGAGAAGCCAAAATTATTCTTACATCTCTCTAGTTCCAGGACAGTGAACATGTATTAAACAGTAGACTGAGGTCCCCACTCAGCACTTAAATTATGCCTCTCCTTTTACAGCTGGAGACTGGAGCCACTGTACAGTAGGGAGGCCAAGAGCTGAATATCAGAAGAAAAGAACCAAACATCTCAATCATCTTCTGCCTTTAAGAGCTCTGTGATTTTTTTCAGGCAATGCTTTACTCATTGGGAAAGTGAAAACCTATAAGTAAGTCAGCACCCCATTCATGTGGGGAAGCATGCTCCCTGTGGCCACATTCTGATGTGTTCTATGGAAGGAAGAACACTGAATCTGCTAAGAGGGGACATGTAAGAAGAACACGTGCCTTTTATAGTAAGGAATGAAATAAGTTTTGGATAGCACATGGGCAAGACTAGCAGCACTCCCCAGATGAGGAAAGCCTGAGCTAGGAAGAAGAAAATGGGATCCAGGCCACTGGAAGTCTATGTGCTAAGACAAGATCACTCATCTGTCCTTGCCTGGATCACTGCATTCATCCTTGAGAATTAATGCTTTTCCCACCTTCATTCATCACATTTACACACAACCCAGGAACCCTTTCAAGAAGTGGTACTTCCCACAGTACTTGGCCCTCCTACATGAATCAGTGTTCAAGATGCCCCACACACTTGTTGCAGGCCAATCTGGTGGAAGCAGTTTTTCAGTTGAAAATCCCTCTTTCCAGGTGACTCTATTTTGCATCAAATTACTAACCCACACAAGACATTTTCCTATAGCGTTTGTCTTATTAGTGTATTAATGTGTTGTTAAGGTTCAGGGAAATGATCCCACAGATGTGTATAGTACGAAACTAATCAAATCTTCCTTCCCTTTTTGTGGATCCCTCCCATGCCCTCTAGGCTTCCAGATGACTTAACTTTTCTTTTTCTTTTTCTTTTTTTTAACATCCAGAAAAAAACACAGGACATTTTCATGGTTATTGTTTTTCAGGGCAGATTGGGGAGGAGGGTCTGGTTTCTTCCACTTAATGCCCTCCAGGTCCATCAGTTTTGAAAAAAAAAAATCACCTTTTTGGCTGAATAGTATTCTTTGTATTTATGCTACATTTTTATCTGCCAATTTGCTGATGATGGCAACCTAAGTTGACTTCATATCTGAACTGCTATAACTAGAACCACATAAATGTGTGTAGGGGTGTGTGTGTGTGTATGTGTGTGTGTGTGTGTGTGTGTGTAAAACTAATGAATGCCAATTTCATCTTCTCTGTGCTCCCAGAAGTAGGAAAAACAGTAGTTCTGCTTTTGATTTTCTGAAGCATTTCACATACTTTCTACAATGAGGTGACTATTTTCATCTGCATCAGCATTCAAGGAATCCTTTTACATATATCCTCATCAGCACTTACGTCTTTATATGGTGAGTAATCTGGTGTCTAATCGTGACTTTGTTTTACATTACATCAATGGCTAATGGCACTGACCATTCTTATCTACTCCTTGGTTGTTTGTGTTTCTTCTCTGTTCTGCTCAGATCATTATTGATTGTGTAACTTTTTTATTGTTTTCATATTAACTCTGTGGCAGGTGAATGGTTGGAAAATAATAAAAATCTCTCCGACTCTGTAGGTTGTCTCTTCATCTCTACAGGTTGTTTGAATTTTATGCAGAATCTTTTTAATTTGATGTAATCTAATCTCTATTTTTCTTGCATGAAGTCATATTTCAATTACATGTATGACTGTCTTAGGAAATATCTTCCTTGATTTGGGGCTCTTATTATATATATTGGTCTGACAATTATGTTGGTCCCCATAAGAGCCACAGACTAACAAAAACCCCAATACCATAACTCTTAAAACAATATAGACTATTGCTGGTGCTCTTAGTTACCTCTCAGAGATGGAAGGTAAGTCCCTACACACTTTGGACATAGGACTCCAAAGATTTAAATGGGTCTAACCTGAGAGTCTTCCTCCTACAGTCATGATACAAGAAGCTGCCAAGAGAGAGAAGCAACCAATAGTCCTATTCAGTTGTGACACCTATGAACTCCAACAATAAGCAGCATGGCAAGCTATCCCTATCTTGCAATAGTGACATTCAAACCTTGGTGGGAACCAACAGCTGTTTAATGGTACTTAAGACTTTCTCAAAAAGAAAGAAATTGTGCCTGATACTAGATACTTAGTCAAGTACCTGGGGCTAGTAAGGTCATGGATCTTAAAGGAGAATATACTACATATACTACTTCCACTTTACTAGAGTAAAATAGTTTTACCATGCTACAGAACAGGATGCCAGCATGGATACATGGAAAAATGGCTGGGGTGTTGGTTTCATGAGAGACAAGGGTTTTAAGAGTCCTTGAATGTGAGAAAGTTGTGGCACCTTGTCATTCAATAAAATTTGGGGAATTTAATTTTGTTCATTCTTCTAAATATGAAACACACACATGTAAATAGAAAGACAAACTGTGTCTGTGTGTGTGTGTGTGTGTGAGAGAGAGAGAGAGAGAGAGAGAGAGAGAGAGAGATTCCTTCTGTTATTTGACATAGCATACATATGACAGATTTTGTTTCTTAGGGGACATGATGTAAAAACTTTCATTAAGAACAACATATTTCTCATATAAATTTTCCTATCTCTTTATTAGAAATGTAGATAGAAAGACTGAGGTGAAGTTTTACATTCTTGTTAAATTGTCAATCAATTTTTCCTCTCGGAAAAAGGGTGTATTGATAAGTCCAAAAAGGAACATAACTATATCATCCACATATTACTAGGTTTCATAATAAATACCATGTCCTGTGATGCCCATCACAAAATGATCTGAAAATCAGTCCATGTTAGTACTGATGGCTTCTGGTTCACTTTAATGAGACCAACAGATAGATCCTCAATATATTCTCCCACGCTGATACAGGAAGGTGTGACAGGGCACAATTAGACCAGCCCCATAACTGCCAACTGCATTTCCTGTTGGGGTGCTTGCACCTCACAGACAAGTAATGGAGCTTGTTTCTCTTAAGCACAGGTACAGATTAGGATCTGGGTCGAGACAGATCATAGAAAATATCACTCAAAACAAGAGCTAACAATATGTTGATCCTTAGACTGCTGGGAGCAATCTTCAGCTCCATTTTTTTTGGTAAGTATGTTCCCCAGAATAGGACAGGCTATCCCTCTAGGTCATAGGGAGAGGAGATCATTGTCCTCTGCTGAGGCTCAGAAGGGAGGGATCATCAGAATTCTGGCTCATAAGCTGCTTCATCCTTTAGACTTCTGTTATTATATTGAATGGTTGATGTCCCTGTGTTCTTTCCTTCAGCAGCCAGCATGGCCCAGAAAGTAACTCAGGCTCAGACTTCAATTTCCGTGATGGAGAAAAGGACTGTGACATTGGACTGTGTGTATGAAACCCGGGAAAGTACTTACTACTTGTTCTGGTACAAGCAAATGGCAAGTGGGAAAATGGTTTTCCTTATTCGTCAGGAGTCTTACAAAAAGGAAAATGCAACAGAGGGTCGTTATTCTCTGAACTTCCAGAATACAGAGAGTTCCATTAGACTCATCATCACAGCTGCAGAGATGGAGGACTCAGCAGTGTATTTCTGTGCTATGAGAGAAGGCACAGTGGCAGAGTGTCAACAAGAGCACCACAAAAACCTCAACCAGACAAAAGCTCTGAGGACAGGGAGAGATGGAACCTGTGGTAGCACAGGCAAGAAGCCTAAGTTCAATTCATGTAGAATGTCTACCTTCACCAGTCATGAGAAGTGTGCATGTTCAGGGCCTGAATGGGTCTGCACCAGGTCCTCCGTGTATATTATGGCTTCCAGTTTACTGTTTTTATGTGACTCCTGAGTGTGAGAATGAGTGGGTCTCTGATTCTTGTGCCTTCTCTTGGTCTCTTTTCCTTCTGATAGTTTGTCTTGTCCAACTTTGATGTGATAGGTCTTATTTTATCATACCACAGTTTATTTTGTTTCATTTTTTATTATCTCTTAGAAGCCTGTTCTTTTCTAATAAGATACAGAAAGGGAGTGGATCCAGAAGGAAGGGGAGATGGGGAGGAACTGGGAGCCAGATGCAGTAGTGCACATCTGTAGTCCCAGAACTCAGAGGTGACCAAAAGACTATGTGAAAAGTACCCACAATTTGTATCCAGGCAGATCATTAGCAGTGAGCTACTTGATTAAAAACTACTGGGTTAAATGTACATGCTGAGAAAAAAAAGTAAAACACAGTTTAATATATCTTCTTAATCTAGTGTTGCTTTTTTGGGGATGGGAAACTATTAAATTATCTTCAGACCAAATGAATAGTTCTACTCTTAAGTTGTTAAGTTTGCAGAATCATGATTTCATTATTTGTATAGAATGCAAAACTGCCTAATCAATGTTTTAATTTTTTTTATTTAAATTATTATTTTACATGTAGATCCCAGTTCCCTCTCCCTCCCTCCCTTTTACCCTCTCTGCCCCCTCACATGCACCCTGACCACCCTTCCCTCACATCCCCCCACACCAATTCCACATGTAGGGCATTGCCATCCAGTGGGATCATGTAGATCTGTCAGGTCATTTGAAGTAGGGACTAGGACTTCTCTCCTGTCTCTAGGTTAAGGCAGTATCCCTCAATGGGGGATGTGTTCACAAGGTCCTTTTGTGCACCAGGGATACATCCTGGTTCCACTGTCTGAGGTCCCTTAGACTGCTCAGTCCCTCTGGCTGAGACACATATTCAGGGGGGTCTGAGTCCCATACTGGATTCCCAGCTATCAGTCTGGGGGCCCATCAGCTCCTCCTTGTTCAGGTCAGCTGTCTCTATGTTTCTGCAACCCGGTCTTGTCTGCATCTAGATTCTAGTTCGACTCAGTGTTTAGATATGGGTGTTTCCTTCTGTTTCATGGATAACTTAGGATAAGTTAGTTGTTGATCTCACTATCCAGGAAGGGCATTTATGGTAGCCTTTCCAAGGTTACTCAAATTGTTAGTTGGCGACAGTCTTATAGGTCTCTAGACCTTTCTTTTTTTTAAATTTATTTTATATAAC